>NC_053152.1:12133736-12439291 GCF_016808335.1 Panicum virgatum
ATTATACCAATTGAATGAGTTTAGAACCTTGCATACCTCCGGGGGTTCTTTGTTTACCTTGCAGGAACCAAATTGAAAGTGACTTGCAACCAATTGAAAGTCTTTGAAAGAAGAGTACTTGATACACTAAGGTTAAGCAAATGTATGAGCACATAGCCTATGAACTTAGATATGAGCATTTAAGTTCAATAGAGCATGACTCAATATGCATGAAAGCACAATTTATCTAATCACTCTTATAGAGTCGTTTGTTCACATTAATCGTGAATAACATTCTCTTAGAGTGTTAACTCCAACGTGAGACTACAAAAGAAAAACTTGGAAACATGTTAGTCTCAAAATCACAAACCATAGGATGAACTCCCCCTAAATGTGTGCATTTAGTGTTTGAATCACCAAGCTTATGTATGCACATTGATTTTGACACAATTAGGAAGTTTACCCTATAGTTTGTGTTCATGGTACACATATGAAACACATACCTCATAAAGTCCATGTACCATGAAGGGTAACCTTGTGTAGCTTTCTACACACTTATTAAACCATGTAGGTTGCTCATGGGTTAGAATCATGACACAAGCAACCCACCATATATAACACTAGGAGATGCAATATATGCAACCATCCTAGCAAGAGCAATGGAGCTAAATAATGCTTTGAATTGAAATCTAGCTACCATTACCTTAATATGGGGGACTTGGGCAATGCATGTCCAAGTTGTGAGCTTAGCTACTTTTTACTTGAGCCTTCACTTCAACTTGTAAGCTAAGCCTCCAAATCCCCCGTAGCCATTCTTGGACTTCACGTCTCCTTTGGAACCCACACCATTTGAGGCCCCTTCATATTGGTGATGATGTCCTTGGGCACCCAAATGGAGTGGTTCCAACTCTTTTCCTTCTTCCCAACCTTGTGAGCAACCACCTTGCCATTTGTCTTCTTTTTTATTACATAGGAGGTGCTATTGCTTTTGTTACTCCGGTTGGGCTTGGTGTAGATGAGAGAACTCTTGTTTGTGAGCTTCTTTTTGTTCTTCTCATCCGGAAGCTTCTTCCTTGGTTGAAGACACTTGTTGGACTTGTGGCCTTCTTTGTGGCACTTTGAGCAAGTCACGGTGGACCCCTTCTCAAGCTTCTTCACCATGTCTTCACGGTTATCTTGAGAAGATTGGACATTGCTCTCTATGCCTTTGCCCTTCAATCTATACAAGTCCTTCATAAGCCTTTCCACTTCTTGCTTGAGCTCATCATTCTTCTTGGCAATGAGATCATCACATGATTCTACAATAACATTCTCATTTCATTTCTCATTGCAAGGGTTAGAGCAAGATTCATCAATTAAATCAATGCAAGAAGTTGAAACATCTATCCTAGAGATTGGAATTGCACAAGGGATAGTTTGCTTCATTTCCAAAGAGTCATTAGTATCATTAATGCTCTCAAATTTTAATTTGAGCTCTTCATGCTCCTTGCTAAGCAAATTGAATTTGCACATCAAATCTTCAAAATTTGTAGCAAGAGAAGCATTTAGATCATTGAGAGCATTAAGGTTTTTAATTTCTTTTTGTTGCTTCTTAATGACTTTTTGGTGCTCATGAACAAGATCAAGAAGTTCATCAATTGAAGGAGAGTCGGAGTCATCATCACTTACATCACTATCCATACCTTTGGCCATGAAGCAAGTGTTGGATGATGATCCCATGCGAGTGGTGAATTTCTTGTTTGATTCATCACTTGAACTTGCATTTGATTCTTCATCACTACTTATCCATTCACCAAATATGGCAAATGATTCATGCTTGGGCTTCTTCTCCTTCTTTTGCTTGTTCTTCTTGAACTTCTTCTCAACCTTCATGAGTTGATGGTGAGACCCATCTTTGAGGAAGACCATATACCCCATTGAGTTGATTTCCTTCAAGCATTTGTTCATCTTCTTTACTTGCTTGTAGAGGTTGGGGTGCATTGGCTCTTTATCATCACTTGAGGAGCTTCTTGCATCCTCTTATTTCTCATCACTTGAGCTACCTTTGATGGCCATCTTCTTCAACTTCTTGAGTTGCTTGCATGCAAGTGCACTATGTGTTGGTGAAGAAGATGGCGCTTTTGTCTTGATGTCATTGCGTAGCTCATGGGCGATCACCTTGTTGAGGACTTGATTTAGTGTCATTGTGTCAAGCTCTTTGTCATATAGAATTATGGTCACCAAATCATAGTCCAGCCTACGGAGTGAGTGAAGGATTTTACGAATGAGTTCCAAATCTTCAATTTGCTTCAAACCTAAGGAATTAATCTCATTCACAAGAGTGTTCAAACGTGAGTACATAGATTCGGCATTCTCATCATCAAATTGCTTAAAGCTATTAAGATTATCAATGAGAACATGATATCTTTCGTTGGCAACATCCTCCGTGCCCTTATGGTTCTCAATGATAGTCTTCCATAGCATTTTAGCATTTTCATAAGAATAAACCCGATTGAACACATTGTCACTAAGAGAAGACAAGATTATGCATTTAGCGGTAACATCATATTGCTTCTCTTGTTGACCATTATTTTTTACACCTTCACTCACAACTCTCCAAATATTTAGCCCCGTCGCTTGGAGTTGGGCTTGCATCAAAACCTTTCATCGTTGGAAGCCCGTGCCGTCGAACCGTGGAGTGGGTCTAAAAGGATCCATCCTTTCCCCCTAAGAGCTAACTCACTAGGCGATGAAGCCTACCGATCTAATGAGCCGGTAAACACAAATTTGCCAATGAAATTGGCTTTCTTTGAGAGAAGTGAGTCCCGGCTCTGATACCAATTGAAAGCGATCGGGTGCTCTAGTCTAAGAGGGGGAGGGGGTGAATTAGGCACTCTTAAAATCTTAACCTATGGCTCCAACTAGTTTGCACAAAACTTAAACTAGATCAAGCTATCTAGATGTGCAACTATGGTTCACCTTAGTGTGAAACCCTCATCCCAAAAGAGTTTTGCAACCTATAGCCAATTCTAGTAAGATACTACAATAAGAAAGTAAAGGCACACAAGTTGCAATATGAAATGCGGAAGCTTAAATAGAGGGATGAGAGGAAGCGAACTCTCGACATGAGGATTTATCCTGTTGTTCGGATTGCCACAAAGGCGCCCCTACGTCCACATTGTTGAAGCACTCACGAAGAGTATCGCTTCCGGCAATCAAGTCTCTTCTGTGAACACAATCACGGTCACCTTGATCCCGATCTTCACTAAGGGAGATTGCCCACGAAAGAGGGGTCTCCGTCCCCCACACAATGTTGTCGACGCCGCTCTACACCAAGCCGGAGGGTCGTTGACGTGCCGGCGAGCCACCAATACTCCCAGGAGGCCGGCGCACCGAGATACAGGTTTGGTTCACTCTAGAACCACAGCACAAGGATCTAAACCTTGCTTGATCACTCACTCAAGAGCTAACCTAGCACTAACACTCACAAAGCTTGTGCTAAGGACTAAGGATTTGATCTTTATGCTCTTGGATGGCTTGGAGGTGTTCTTGGGTGTGAGTGGGATGTCCAGCAACTCCAGCAAACTCAAAATGGCCGGGGTGAGACGTATATATAGGCCACCAACTCGAACTAGCCGTTAGCCAGTTTCTGCATAGGCATCAGAACTTCCGATGCATAGAGCATCGGTTCTTTCGGCCACTCTGCGCTCTGAAGTAGCCGTTGGCAACTCTGACACTTCTGCAGCTGAGTTGGCAACCACCGGTTTAACCGATGACTTAGTGTCGGTTCAACTGGTGCCTCTTGATCTCCATGTAGATGTTGCCCTTGCTGACATCATTGCACCGACGCCTTGCTCCGACACTCCACCGGTTCAACCGATGCTGAAGGCGTGGCTCCCTCGCGCTTGACATCGTCTCTGGAACATAGTACGTTGATTGCACCGATGCTTCTCTTGACACCGTCGGTTCAACCGGTGCTTCATTCTTTCTTCAATTGATCTCCAGAAGCGCTCAGTCTTGCACCAAAGCCAGGCCGTCGGATCTTCTGACAACCATCGGATGCACCGATGCTATAGGCATTGGTTCTTTCGGTGCTACTGGTTTCAGTAGAACTCATCCAATTCAGCGTTTCTTCGAGTTCTTTCTTCATGTATTTGTTTGTATGGACTTTTTACATCATCCCTGGGATCTAGAAATATTCACTTAACAAAACCATTAGTCCCATTGATTGCGTTGTCATACGATCACCAAAATCACTCGAAATGGCATAAATGGTGCCATGTTCGTTACAAGGATAAGGGGCCGAATTGGGACGATCTTCCTCAGGTTAAACCATACTGGGAGGAGTTCAAACAATACAAACTATCAGACATAGCCCAAGGAAAATCCAAACAGGCCAAGACGAATGCTGCAAATAAGAAGTACAGCCACCACCTTGGGGGCTGCCGGGTACAAGAAGTCAGTTAAAAATGGCAGAAGATGGAGCA
This sequence comes from Panicum virgatum, assembly GCF_016808335.1. Classification (NCBI taxonomy): domain Eukaryota; kingdom Viridiplantae; phylum Streptophyta; class Magnoliopsida; order Poales; family Poaceae; genus Panicum; species Panicum virgatum. The sequence goes on from NC_053152.1 coordinate 12,138,182, forward strand.
GGACCTTATGGATAGAGGCCTCAGGCCGGCGACTTGGGATTGGCCGGATAAATCTAAGTGGTGGTTATTTGCTAACGGCATGACACTTAACCAGTTGGATGGAACTTTGGTCGTGCCAGAGCATATGCAAGAAGTGTCCCGCGATCTGTTCACAGCAATAGATGTGGCCCAACAAGGACCAGGGCATTAAAGAATCTGGAACACCCTGGATGAGCCTGTGGTATCGGCGTGGTCCCATGAAAAGTTGCTTGGGCTGGAGATTACTCTTACAAGACTCACCTAAAGAGCAAAGCCGAACAAGAAGAGAAACTCCGTGCCTTACAAGAAGAGATGAACCTGAAGGTTGCGTCCTTGGAATCTCAGATGGACACCAGGGGCAATGAGGCAGTGCAGCTAGCTCTGAGCCAAAGGGGCACTGCTGGGTCGCACCTGGATGTTGTGATAAGCCCGGCCTCTCAGTGACACAGCAGCTGTGCATCCACGACGGCCCCCGACGTACAAGCTGAACAGCACCCCTAGATTGAGCCAGCGATGGTAGATGACCAAAGGTATCCAGTGGATGATATCACCATGCCGATAGCATGCGAGCTACATGTCCGATGTTGGCGCTCCTTAAGTATCCATTTTATCCCCTGTTTAAATTTGATAATGGCATGAATTTAATATCAGAATCACTAACCATCCTAACCTCAGCCCGATTATTGGTCGTTTTCGCATTTGCACATATATTTTGGAGGTAGTTCGTTTTTGCAGGTTTTTGACCAATTTTGGAGCATGAAATGACGAGGCCCATGATCACACAATAACACGAAGAAAGACAAAGGCCAAAGACCAAACGAAGGACCAAAGGCCATGACGACTAGAAGCCCGTTCATGCACATCCACCCTCCAATGAAGCCCAAAGGACAAAGCCCACAAGATGAGATCGAGATACTTCGGGGCTAAGCAAAGCAAATAGAGATTTAAGGAAGGATTCTCCGTCCTATCCTTTCCCTCGAAGAAATCTCGAAGATAACGACATCCAACGGGGTGCAATCGTGAAAGGTATAAACTCCAGAAGACTCCAGAAGACTTGGGGAGAAAGGAGGACGCGAGGCGGTGAGAAAATGGGCCAGGCCGACCGGCCTGGGCCCATTGAGCCGGCCGGCCCACGCCCTTTTTGGGGAGTCTCGGCCTCCCCTTCGACCTAGGGTTTCCTGAGGCTATTTAAAGACCCCTCCCCCAGGCTCATGCAGAGGATCATTCGGGAGACGATGCCAAGGAGCAGAGAAGATAGAGGGACACCTCTCGGAGAGCCGAGGGTCGTGCTAGTTGTCTAGGGGCTTCCCTAGCCGATGTGGGAACCTTGCAAGGAAGACCACGTCGGAGTTCTGGAGCTAGGATCATCAAGATCAAGGTAGGGCTCCGGTTGTGATCTTGTGATGTACAATCATTCATGGTGAAGTTACTTGTGATTCCGAATTTTCAGCGACCATGTTCTCTCTTTCGATTTCATTCTTTTCTTGGGGTTTGCTTCATCCTAGATCTATTATCGAGATAGATCGCTTAGCATGATCTTGTAGTCATGGTGGCTAGAGGTTCATGGCGGAACTACCAAAGGGGGTTTGACTTGCTTCTGGGTGCTTTCGTCCAAAGGGGGGGCGTCGTGACAGGCTGTTGCTTTAGTAGATGGGGGTATCGAAGGATCGGATTGGAGATTTTGAGTTTAAAGATGCTTTTCATTGAGATTCACATCTATCTTGCTTCACTACATCTGGCTTGAACTACAACATATGCATGATCTAGGTGATCTAGATTGGTTATCTCTAACTTTCTCTTGCTACCTTCGGTGTTTGCTATTTTTAGTAGATTAGATTCGTTTTACACCACCTCAACACAAAGGATTCTCTATGTTAGTAGATTGTTTCTTGTATCTTTGGTTCCGTGGATTGATAAACCTTGGGGGAATATTCTAAGGGAAAAGCTACAAGATCACGTGCGCTTGCGGTATATAAATTGGGGCGCTAAGGAGCGTCAACATCCGATCAAAGAATATATCCATTCATGTAGCATACGGGTCAGCACATCCACTGAATCCTTGTACTACAATTCATGGAAGGCCGATACCCCCTGGCTACACCTCCGTCGCAGTTGAGCAGATAGATGGAAATAATGAGGATCTTGAGCTCGACTTCATTGGAGGGGATGGAGAGAAGACATTGGGAGACGCACTGCACGGGGTCGTTCTATGGCGCAAGGCCGACATCAAACTTACTGCAAGTACAACAGCTCCCGTTCAGACCGATCGCCCGTCTCCGCGGCCTCCCTCACCGCCGTCCCCACAACCACCTCCCTCACCACCGTCTCCGCTGGGGCAAAGGGCCACGAGTACTCCAACTCCTCCAGCACCAGAAAAAGGAAAGAAAAAGACATCATCCCTCCCAGCGGCTGGACCCTCAAAGAAGAAGCAGAAAATGGTCGAAAGAAAATTAACCTACGAGAAGACCGCTGAGGAGTTGGAAGAGGATACTGCTCGATATATAAAAGAACAGTTGAAGCCTAAAGTCCCCCCGCTGAGAGAAAATGTACCTCTAGAATTAGGGAAAAAGCTTCTCGCAAACCTAGACAACCCACCAAAATCGAAAAGCATACCCTCGGACTATGATCGGACTCTGACAAAGGCGCACAAGGTGAGAAATCAGAAGAAATGTGGCAAGACCATTCCTCATCTTAGCACAAAACAAAAAGAACTCGAGCCCCTCCAGGTGCCAAGGTTGCTAGTCCTACACGAGGCGGACCTACAGGCGGCGCTATTTCTTTCTGAAACAGGATTAACGCTAGAGCAGGCAACGGGGCAAGAGGAGGCAGATATCCTTGTCGCTCCTGTTGTTACTCCATTCGAGCATGGAAAACCTTTTGTCACTGAGGAACAGGAGATGAGTCTGGGCTCGCAGATGTTCAATTTGCATAGAGGGTACCTACGAATGTCGAATGACGAAACAAAAATGTTTTTAGTCAAGTATCATGACCATGATTTCTACCGCGGGGAGGACGACTTCTGGGTATACTTCGAAGATATATATCACATATACCATCGACAAGCCCTCGATGCCTCTATCATCACCATTTGGGTTCGGTAAGTATCACTTACCTGTACATTAATACTTTTTGTTAACAAGAACATAAATATCTGTGTGCATTATATAATTTCTGTTGTATCGTTTAGTATGGAGCTTCAAAGAAGCCGAAAAGAAGGATGGCAACATTAAATCGGCTTCATGTCTCCGTTCCTAGTCAACCAGAAAATGCTCAACGAAAATTACCAGGACACGTGCCAAAACATGTACGATTCGTTGACTAGGCAAAATTACAAATCCTATATATTCATACCATTCAACTATGGGTAAGTCTTGGTCGACTCAATCCTCTTTTATATTTCTAATTAAATACTAAGTTGTTTAATGCATGTATGTATATATGCTATCTATATCTGCAGTTATCATTGGGTTTTACTCATACTTGCCGTAGAGACCTGCAATCTTGTAGTGTTTGACTCAATGAGAAACCCAAAGTCCACAATCCAACATATCATAGACCCCTTGAATAGGTAAGTTCAGTTTGCACAATCAAATCCTTTTTCAGTTAATAACAATTGTTGAATATCAAACTTAATTTTTGAGCGTAGGGTGTGGAAAAAATTTGTGAAAACGAACAAAGGACGTGGTCAATAGAGCCCCGAACTGAACATTAAAATGGATTATCTAGTATGTTGATTCACGAACATTTTGCTAATTAAGTAATCCCAATTTGTTCTAAATTGAGTAATTTATTTGTTTTCTTTTTAAGTGTGCAAGACAAAAACAAAGAACTGATTGGTGTGGGTACTATGTATGCGACTTCTTGCACATCATGACTCCATGCGGGAAGTCTACTACGGAGGACCTAAGAGTACGTACAAACCGTTCACTAGTACATTTTCATAAATATACTAACACACAAGATGTTAATATATCAGTCCTTTTTTCCTAAATGATAGATGGCTCAAATGGGGGTTGAATGTTATTCTACCAATTGGATCAACGCCGTGTGCGAGCAGCTCGCCAGATTCATTTTGAACGAGATTCTGGATCCTAGAGGCGAGTTCTACCATGACGGTCACATCCATAGAGGACTTCCATCGACGTCCTATGGGGCCCAGTAGTTGGACTATAAACATGACTTGTACAATTGTAAATATTTTTAAACGTGATGCCTTATTGTTTGTATATTTGTAAATATATTAGTTTTGCTAATTAGCTTAATTATATGCTCGCATTTGACTTTTAGTTAGTTTCAAATTTTCTGTGAAATCGAACATAACCAATGAACGTATAGTACTGTAGAGCTCGGGTGCGCTTAGCAATTATAAAAAATAAACAGTAATAAATAAAACTGGATTTGGGCAAAATAGGAAAAAAACTCATTGGTACCGGTTGGAAAGACCAACTGGTACCAATGGATGCCTAAGGCACCGGGTGAAAAACCCGGTGTCTTAGGGCGATGCCATTGGTCTCGGTTTGCGGGAACCGGTTGGAAAACCGGTATCTAATGTCATTTTCAACCAGCTCCCATGGGCTGTTTTCTAGTAGTGAAACATTCTTTCTACATATCATGTATATTCTGTTCAGTAAAATTCAGAGGCACTGGAAGTTCCTTCTACCCAAATACTCCATCCATTCTCCAATACTTGATGTTGGTAATTGAACTAAGGCTGTCCGCAGTGGGTACTCTAAAAGAAACGCTATCCATTTTAGCGTATGGATTTATAGAAAAAACTCCCGCAGCGGGGAACGGTAAAGCGAACGGTATGATTCCGGATCACTTTGCAGACGCCAAATTTGGGGTAGGTAGAGGACGCTCGCTATGGGCGGACGTGGTGCAGGGCCCGCGGTCGCCTGCCATCCCAACCGTCCAGAGCTCACCGCCGCTCGCCGTGGCCGCCGCGAGGCCCGCCGCCGCAGCTCGCCCTGGCCGCCGCTGCCTGTGTGCCGTGGCTCCGCTGCGCGGGGATCTGGCCGCCGGGCCACCTGAGCACCACCGGGCCGCCTGCACGCCGCCGCCAGGGCAGGGGAAGGGGGAGGGAGGGAAGGAGGGGACGGGGCCGTCCGCTGCGCCCAGTCCGCCGCCGGCCACCACGCCGCGCACGCGCGCGCTCACCGCTGGCTTGCCTCCACGCCGCGTAGGTGCGCGCAGCCACTGCCGGAGGAGGGAGCAGGGGAAGAGCCCCGCGACTCGCCGCGCTCCCTCGTCTCCCGGCGAGCTCTGCCGAGGGAGCCTCCGCCGCGGCCTGGAGCAGGGGACTGGCACTAGCCGGACCCGCCATGGCCGGAGTGGGTGGACCCGCCATGGCCGGATCCGCAGCAGAGAGAGGGAGAGGGAGAGGGAGAGGGAGAGAGAGAGAGAGGGAGAGAGCCTCCAGCCGCCGCTGCTCCCGCGAGGACCCGCCATGGCCGCGGAGCTCGAGGAGGCCGCCGTGGCGGTCGACCGGCGGCGCTCCCAGCCGCGAGGATGAGGGCCCGGAGCGAGGCTGCTGCCCCTCCACCCAGCCGTGCCCAGCCACTGCCCCTGCACCCAGCCCGTGAGGAGGAAGGCCTGGAGCAAGGCCGGCGCCGGTAGCCGGGGCGCGGGTGGCCGGCGCGGGGAGCTCGAGCAGCAGGAGCTCGAGTCGCCATGCACGCCTTGGTCGCTGCCGCTTGGGGTGGGAGGGAGGGAGGGAGGGGACGGCGGGGGCACTCATCGCCCTTCACCGCGCCGCACACTTGCCGCCCTTCGCCACGCCGCGCACTCGCCGCCGTCCTGCGGCCGGCTGCCACGCCGCGCGCTCGCCACGGTCTTGCAAAGGAGGGAGGGAGCAGAGGAGGGGGTGGGGAGGGAGAGATGGATTCCAGGAGAGAGAGGGGAGGGGATGGGGAGGGAGGGAGAAGAAGAGGCTGACATATGGGGCCCGCGGGTGGGTAGTTGGTATAGAGGATGAAATATAGAGTATGACGGGTGTGGAGAAACTGTGTATAGAGAAGAGAATTTCGATGACCAGGACAGAATATTTCTTTTAGAGGATGAATTTAGAGTATGATGAGTGCAGACAGCCTAACCAATGTCCAATATATGATAGTGGACGTAGTAATGTCCAGGATGCAGTATATAATTTTAAAATACCAAAATATACCAGACAATCAAATTATTTGTATAAAATTGTTGGAAGTATCTTGTTAGAATTTCGAGGAACGGTTTACTAAACTATTAAATTATACTTTGAAAATCATTTTACAAAGTCCTTGCAACATTACCTAACCCAATAGACATCTAAAGCTTCAGGACAAATTACCAGGGCGACATCATCGACAGCACACTGTCATGTGACGCTTAGTTGCAAGTATCAGGGCCCCCGTGTCGTCTCCCACACGGGCGACTCGGGCAGCACAACCCTAGCCATCGCCGCCGCCAGCCCCCTCCCTCCCCTCGCTCCTTTCCTCGCCACCGCCGGAGGAGATCACCGGAAGGCCTGTGTGCCCTCCTAGGATGGCGGTGGCGGGGCTTTGCCCAAGAGGGTCGTAGGCGTCATGGTGCAGCGCGTGGTGCTCGGCGGCCTGGGCTTCGCGCCGGTTTGGCGTGGCGGTTGGTCCCCTCCGACATTGTGGCAACGGTGGCGGCGGTTGGCCGGGGATGCGGCCTAGTGATCGGATCTGGCTCCTCCACAACCTAATCTGACGACTCCTAGGTTGGGGCTGCGGTGCTCCGGCTTGGCCGGGCGTGGGGCGTGGGGCGCGGCGGCGATGGAGGTGGCCTCATGGTTGGTGGCCTCGTGCCTAGAGGTGCCGGTTTCGTGGGTGGCTGCGCAGGTGGTGTGTGCGGCCGTGTTCTTCGGTAGCTGGTCTGGTAAAGGCCGGTTCTCGTGGAGGCCATTCCTGCATGCGGTGGCGGTGGCACCCCCAAGAGACTGTCGATTCAGGATCTGATTGTTGGCGGCCTTCGTGGCCGGATCCCGCGATGGACTTCGTTGCAGGTGGATGGTGTAAGTGACGTCAGTGCCAGTGTAGCCAGGCTCGTCGTCACTCTGACTCTGCTCTTCGCGCTATCATGGGCGAGCGATTCAGGTGGCGGGAGGAATTCTTGGAGACGATAGCTATGACATATAAGAAAGCAACAGGGTTCCGGGTTGGGGACCTGTTTCCATCTTCTACTCTTATGCGTGCAGTCAGTGGCACTGTGCACGAGGCGAAGCAGTACAACGCCAAATTGTTTGAGCTTGTGGACAAAGCCATCGAGGATCGAGCAGCACAAGGAGTGGAAAACTGTGGACAACAGCAGCAAGACACTTGATCTGCTTGATGTGCTGCTGAGGATTCAGGAGGATGACGCAGGCTGCTCTCTCACAATGGCCTCCATTAAAGCTGTCATTCTTGTGAGTATGCAAGCATTACACTATATCATCTATTTTCCTTAAGAAAACAGCACTTGAATCATCTGCGTGTGTATCATCATGAGAAGTTGTTTTTTCAGATTTACCTTGGTTTTACCTGCTTGTTCCTAGAATCTTGTGGACAAAAACATATGAAAAGTATTAGTAGGCATAATATGATAATATGTCTGAAAACAAGCCTTAGGTCCACCCCAAAAGTACCGGTATGGAGATGAACCGGTACCTAGGTAGGTACCGGTTCATCTCCATACCGGTACTTTTGGGGTGGATGAAATCTTTGAATAAGCTTTAGGTACCGGTTGGTATTATCAATCAGTACCTAAGGCTCTCCATAGGTACCGGGTGGTAACTTTTATATTAGTACCGGGTAGTACCACCAACCGGTACCTTTAGACGAGCCTTAGGTACCGGTTGGTGTTACCAACCGGTACTTTAGGCTTATCCATGGGTTACTTCAAAAGTAAAGCATCTCCTTCTCAATCAGAAGAACTGTGTAGCTGAGATGGTAAAGAAGCAACGCGCAAGGCTAGAGGTCGCGAGTTCAAATCCCAGTAAAGAGAATATTTTTCGTGAATTTTGGAGGCCTTAGGTACCGGTTAATTTACCCAGTACCGAGCCTTTGGTACCACTTTCGGAGTACCGGTTCAAAAAACCGGTACCAAAGGGCATCTGCAACCGGTGCCTTAAGGCACTTTTCTAGTAGTGCTAATGTTATGTACTTATTTAGTATCATAAATATTGGTACTTCTCTATATAAGTATGGTCAAACTTAACGCGATTTGACTTAATGACAACTATAATTGGAATCTTTTAGTGGTGGGAGAGTATTAAAAAACTATCAGTGACTTCGGAAAATACTTAAGAGAACTATACCATTGATCCCTCGTAATTGTTATTGGGAAGCATCGCAAAAATTGTTGTCTATGCCATTAAATTTTAGCATGTTACAGGACATCTTCGTTGCTGGAAGTACTGGCACCTCAGCGGTGATCGAGTGGGCAATGTTAGAGCTCGTGAGGAATCCAAAAGTTATGCTAAAGGCGCAACTGGAGATACGCAATATATTGCAGGGTAAACCAAAGGTAACCGAGGATGACTTGGTTGACTTAAAATACTTGAAGCTCATTATCAGGAAACTTTGAGGTTGCACCCATCACCACCTCTTCCTCTTCCAAAAGAGTGCCAAGAGTCTTGCAAGATCCTAGGGGTACAATTGTCTTTGTAAATTCGTGGGCTATTGGTAGGGACCGTGCTTACTGGGATGAACCTGAAGTTTTCAAGCCAGAGCGTTTCGATGGATCAACCGCTGATTTCAAAGGCACAGACTTCAGTTTCATCCCATTTGGAGCTGGACGAAGGGTTTGTCCTGGTATAATGTTTGCTCATGCACACATAGAACTTGTACTTGCCACGCTTCTCTATCACTTCGACTGGCACCTCCCACCCGGTACCATGCCAGATGAGGTGGATCTAGCAGAGGAAATAAGTTTGGATGCGGGCCCAAAGACTACTCTATCTGTATCCCGTCCTTCGTGTACCACCACAGTTGGCAGTATAGACTGCAAACTGCAGGCCCAAATACTACTTGTTATCTGTATCAGGTCCTTGCAGCGTATCAAGCCCAAATACTAAGTGTTTCAGCGAGTTATGTTCAATACAGTGCATGTTGTTGTACGTATCACCCAAAATATGTAATCAAAAGGGCCTTTCTGTGTGTTGTCAAATATTATCATTCTCACCATCTGAGCATCATATATTTGTAATGTTCAATATTATTCATCAATTGTGAAGGACCCAAAGGGCGACCAAAGAGAGGTGAATGATAGCCTGAAATCCGATTTCAAGAAACCGAATGGCCTATATATATATCGAACCACCCAATGCACCTGTAAAACAATACGAGTATCACTACCACATAGCACAGACCAGCTACTGTCACTAGGAATACTCCCAAAGCACTCTCACGAAGGTGTCGAAACACATACATGGAAGGAACAAAGAAACGAGTAAACAAACACCAAAGCGAGAAGCAAGACTGGAACTAACCGAGAAAGGCAAGAACAAACAGTTAGAAAAAAACTAAACAACTTGACAAGTAGAAGCTAAGTAAACAGCTAGAAAGCTTTTAGATTATGGAAAAAATTCCGGCCTTGATCATTCTCAAGTGAATGACTACAGCCAAAAGAGTTACAAGAGTTCTTAGACTCTAGACCTCACATTAGGAATTTCACAAATACAAGAAGAACAAAAGCTATAAAACAAAGAAAGAAACTAGAAGGCTAAGCTTCAATTTTCTTTGTTCACGCTTCAATCTTGCAATGTTTTCACGCAATTTTAATCCATCACATCACTCGTCTACTTAGAAACTTGATGTCCGGATAATCTGTTGCTTGCCCTTTTTAATCCATACTTGCAGATGAGTGCCGGAACGTCCCACTTGAGCCGATTCCCACCAGGATGATGTGTGAACTCCAAAGCGACACCACCAGAAAGGATACGATGTCACGCCACCGTCGCCCGCCTAGATTGTCGCCCGCCTAGATTATCCAGGCAGAGTTTCCTTCGGAGAAAATCCACAAGATGAGGAGGTGGCAGCTTCGACGACGCTTCCAACAAAGATTGCGGCATTCGAGGGTGTCGCCGCCGTCTGCTCCAACCGGTGTTGGCCGGGGCTTTCGCCCCGCACCACCTCACTCACCCCCGCACATGACCCCAAGGCAACAAAGCACTGCGAGCACCGTCATGAGCGATCATCGCTGCCACTCCTGCAAAACACCTGACGCCGCACACCAAGGATGCAAGCTACCCAACGACACCTGCCCAAAAACGGATGCAACAGCTGGAGGCAGCATCCGGCAAAGGCAGGAGGGGGGAAGAACACCTAAAACACCCCACATCGAGGTCGCCATCGTGCCCCCGGGTGCCGGCCCTGGCCAGGCGCCTGGTCGTCGCACCGTCAACACGGCCCCGGCCAGTCCAGTCGCGCCGGCACAACCGTGCCACGCCCGCAGGCGAGGAGCACCGGGACCTCCAGCCACGGTGCCAGGGAGGGTGATGATCCGCGCCCGCGAGGCGAGGAGCGGCGCCGCACGCACGCGAAGCTCGGCCGCGGCTGCTGGGCTGCGGAGGCCCGAGGCGCAGGAGCTCTGCGAGCACGACCTGACGGCGTCCCACAGGAGAAGCGCGCCGCCACCCGAGTAGGGGTGAGTCCAAGGGCTTGCCCCGCCGCGGCGTCGACGCCCCGCCAAGTTGCGGCCTCGGGGGCGCTGGATTCAGTCCCTAGGACACCGAATCTGCCGCCCCGGGCCGCCGCCGCCGCCACAAAGGCCGACGCTGGTGCCGGCGCATTGTAGAAAAAATCAACTTGAGTGTAGAAAAAATTGTTCTTTTTAGTACACACATACTTATTTACACAAACCCATACTTACACTAATTTCTAGATGTTTGATTGAATATGTCAATAATTATTCCCCCTATGTATCTAACAGTGGATGACAATTGATTATGGGTGGCCGGATTTTATCTCGTTGTTTTGGTATTTGATTTGATGTAGTATAGGTTTCAAGATATGTAAGGAAACGCAATGCTAGTCCACATTAAGTGGTTTTGGTTTCTCATTGGTGTATGTTCTTAAAAATATGTAACGGCAAAGATATTGTGGCTCAAAAATGCACTAGATAGATTCAAAATTGCACATACTCAAGTGGTAAAGACATAATTCTCCCCTGATATTAGCTGTCTTCACCGCCAATCAAAATCATAGGCTACCACAAAAAAAAAAGATGTTTTAGATGATAAAATGATTAGCAATATAGGAGTTAAACAAAGAAAACATGACCTCATCCGGAGGAAGACGAGCACGTCCGGCCGCATGAACCCTGTGCTCCTCTTTACGTTGATTTCTTGCCCTGCGGGCTGTGCGAGTAGCTTCATCTTCATCTTGTGGAGCTTCTTGGGTCAGATTGTCTGCTGAAATCTGATCCAAGGCTTTGTTTGGATCAAGCTGACTAGCTTCAGGTTGTTGGATGATCACTGGAACCAAACGTTCGGGAGAGAAGATTTCCAGGTCTGAGTCATAATCAGCTAGGACTGTCTCTCCGGACCCAGTTTCCTTCTCGGTTGCGAGGGGAGTACCGTGTTAGAACAGAAGGTCATCAATGCTGGCAACTTCCTGAAGGTCGTCGAGTAGTTCCGCGAGGGTATGGCTTTGGCAAGATTTGAGTTGCATCTTTGCCAGTGCATTGGTGATGAAATCCAGGCTGTCTTGTGGTGACTCGACTGGATCTAGGTATACGTCGAAAACGGGTGCCTCCCGGCTAGCGGTGACGGAGTGGTTTTCGACGTGGAGTAGATGATCCAAGCTATTTTCATAGATGGATCTGATCATCTGTCTATAAGTAGATGATGAATTGCGCAAACCAAAGATGTGTTGAGCAAGAAGAGTCCCAACCCGAGTAGGTTTTGGTTTGGGGTTAGTCTGTGTCCGAGTAGAACTCGAGTTATCTTCGAGTTTTGCCTCGATCTCCTTGGTGAGGTCGGGAAGCAACTTGATGTCATGATCGTCAGATCCGGCGAGTTTGTTGGAGTCTTCCGACCTAATGATCTTCAGTGCGGGTGAGTTGGTTATGTGGCTGTCGAAGCCGCCCGAACCGTTGGCGACGCAGACCCACGAGCTGAAGATGAAGGTGGCGCCTTGGGGAGGTGCCATGGTGCTGAAAGCGAAGGTGGCCATCAAACTCGCCGATGAACTCGTCGAGTCCCCTACCTGGCACGCCAGCTGTCGGTGTTTACCGCCAAGCCTGCTCAGGGATACCCTTAGCAGTAGGGTTTGTAGGTAGGGATCGACAGCTCTGGAACTCGATGGTTCAAGGAACACAAAGATTTAGACAGGTTCGGGCCGCGAGTTGTGTAATACCCTACGTCCTGTGTGGTTGTTTGTATTGCCTTAAGTGTTGATGTGTTTTGAGAGGGTACCTGCCCGCCCTTATATATCCGGGGGGACATGTTTACAGGGAAAGTCCTAGCTGAGTATAGTTGGAGTTCTACTACAGCACAATTTGGTAGTTTTCTTTGTGCTGCAGCTAGTCATATGCCTATTCGGGTAGTTACAAGAGAGGTAAGGTACATCCATGAGCTATCCCTTACTCTAGAACATTCTATGCTTATAAGCAGTCCCGCTGCCCCGGGTCTGACAACACCATAACTGGGTAGTTATAAAGATGGCTTTCGGGTCTGTCAAGAAGCATGCTGTGAGACATAGTCGGTCAAGATGGGATTTGTCCCTCTCTACAAGAGAGAGATATCTCTGGGGCCCTCGAGTGATTTGGATTAGGAAATGCATGTCCATGCTAGGGTTTAGAGTTAACCAAGGATTCCGAATCACAGGATCGAGAAAGAGTGGTCGGCTTCAAGCTAGACCAAATATCGTGAGGCAAAGGGAATAGCTTGTATAAGATTGTGACAGCTCGATAGATATGATTCGCGCGTGCATAGGAGTTGGCACGTCTTGCTAGAAACCGCTATCAACTATTGGCGAGTAGGAGTACTCGGCCATGTCTATTCACGCGTGAGCCCATTGGGTCACACACTTAAGGGCCAGAAGCCTAATGAGGATGAGATCCTAATTAGAATGGGCTTCGATGTACTAATGGGCCTCGAGAGGCCCATAGAGTTGGACCCTTGATGGGCACAGGGCAGCCCACCAGGGGGTGCCCAAGGTGGGGCCCACTAAGGCCCATCTAAGAGGGTGCCCACCAGGCCTATATAAGCAAGAGGGGGGGCGCCATCCCCCTAACCCTAGCCTCCTTGCTGGCCGCCGCCCCCCTTGCTGGTTGCCGCCCTTGCTGGCGCCTCCCTCCTTGCATCAAGCTCTAGTTGTTCTCATAGATCTTGAAATTCGGAGTGCGACGCTTCTTCCCATATGTGTGGACTTCGTGGAGGTGCTGCGCTTGCTGCACAAAGACGAGCCATTCGTGAGGTGGTTCACGCAACTGCATTGCCGGCTTTCATCTGCACTACACCGATGCGCTACAGAAGTTCCGCAACCATGCATCTAGTGGTAAACCCGTGATCTATAACTGCAGTAATCCTAGTTTATGCGGGAGAAAAATTTTGTTTTGCTACCCCATATTCCTACAGCGGTATCAAGAGCCAGTGCTATCTCGTTATAGATTCGGATATGTGCATATGGAGATATGCGTAGTTGCAGATCGATCTATGACCTAGTTTCGTAAACATGTTCTTATGCCCGATTAGAATAGATATTCTGCAAGCGCACAGAATCACTGCTGTAGCACTTCACCTTGGAGTATTCCAGGGTATCGTATTTTTCCTTAGGGAAGCACTATGGTAAAGAGTATCGTAAATTGATTGATAACCGTACAAGCTTAATCGACCGACTGACTAGACGGGGGTAATCCAGATAGGTAGTGAGATAAATGGCTAGGCAATGACCGAGTGATACAAGGAGACTCTAAATCTTACAGAGGTAGCAGGTGGGAGGACAACGAGCGAGATAAGACACCTGATACACTTCTGAACTATCGAGCTAGCCTCTCTAGATCAGACTGAACACCTAACTAGTTCTCGGGAAAGCAGAGCTTACTTCGGCGGCTGGAAGAGGAAGGACTTCAGAAAGGGATGAGAGGGGAGTCCAATGGCAACCTGCACTACTGCTATGAAAACACCCGAACGTGGTAGACTACAAAGGACGGATAGGGCTGTCACCACCTATTGACTACCACAACGGTTCCGTGGGGTGGAACACAATTTCTAGCTAACACTAAGGTCAAATACCACATCTACACTCAGTGTTAGGATTTCTCTTGAGGCCTTCGAGAGAAATCCCCCTCAACCTAGAGCACTAACTTGAGATAGTCTAGTCCGGGCGAGAAAACCCGTAAGATAAGTTCCTAATCACAATAACTTAGCCTAAGCTAAAGGAAAACTTCCGTGCTCAAGCTGAACTTCAGACTTCAGTAAATGAAAGACTATGGAAAGTAAAGCTGACTCAGAAAGTAAAGAAGATAACTTATATTAATAAAGTCAAAAGAAAGATACAAGACCTATACCAGACTTCCGACGACTCCGGAGTCCCGAGCAAGCTCAACTCGACTCTAACTCCCAAGCTACTAACCTACTCTAGAAAGTACAAGTGGAAGAGAAGAGCTCCAATGGTGTGTGTTGAAGTGATGGATGGTGCCTCTTTTATAGCCCTTCCAAGGTCGGTAACCGGCAGTTATCCTCCGTAGCGTCAGTTGAAAGCAGGTAATGTCGGTGTGCTTAACTTCCACGCGAAGCTGAAGCTTGAGACGCTGCAAAGTGGGACCGGCCGGCCTCTCCTAGGCCAGCCAGCCTGGGAGTGCCGCCACGTGGCCGCCGCCTTTCGGACAACGGCTCTGTTCACTTCCTGGAGGCGGTTGGCAGTTGGTTTTGCGCCGGTGTTGCAGTTGCTCGGCCGGCCGGCCTGGGGGAGGCCGGCCGGCCTCCCTCTGGCCCATCTCAGCCTCTGACTTGGCCGAGGCTCTGCACTGGTCTTGTGTAGTCTCCAGGGAAGTGGGTTCTCGGAATACTTTGTGAACTTGGGCTGACTTATGGATCTTTGGATGGATGTTGAGGCCTTTCGGTGTTTCCAATTGAACCAAGGCCTAATCCTCGACTTAGAGCATCTTGAAGGTGTCACATTGCCACTGGTTCGAAGCCGGGGGCATGTCTGTGGAGGTGTTAGGCCGGCCGTCCTAGGAGAGGCCGCCTGGCCTGGGATTTTGCCCAATTCTGCTCAATTTTGGTGTACCTGTTCCTGGAATCACAACTCATCCAAAACTCATGGAACTCGTTAGAATTAAACAAAATATGAATGGAACATAGTGTAAAGCTCATATTATTTCCGAGAAGTTGACGGCTTAGAATGTGAAATTATGGCCGTCAACACCCCCCTCCCCAAGCTTGAACTTTTGCTCGTCCTC
Organism: Panicum virgatum; assembly: GCF_016808335.1. Taxonomy (NCBI): domain Eukaryota; kingdom Viridiplantae; phylum Streptophyta; class Magnoliopsida; order Poales; family Poaceae; genus Panicum; species Panicum virgatum. Next base: position 12,153,584 of record NC_053152.1, read on the forward strand.
GAGCAAAGCTTAAACTGAGGCTCGGTGGATCAAGAGTTGCATCAATGTTTACCCCCTTGCAGGTACCTTGTGCACAACATATTACTCTTCCCATATGTACTTATGAAAAGTTGGCACATACCTAAGGTTTTGGAAGATGGGGCGTATTTGTTTTTCATCCCTCGGTCTTGAGCGGTTGTTGGACTGAACAACCTTCACCAGAATGTTCCCTGCTACCTGTTCAGGTTCCCAACTCAGATTTTTGCAAGGATTTTTCAAAAGCGGTTCAGGTTTCCCAATGGTACTCTCGAGTCTCTCAAAGTGTATGATCCTCACATATGGTCGAGAAATATGACCATCTTCTTCCTATCTCTAAGGCTGATATGTAGAGTTTATGGGTAGAAAGATGTATGCATACCTTGGTTACCTGTATTGCTTAGCCGAAGGGTGATCCAAGACGGGGTCGGTACTTAACCAAATTCAGGTCTCATGGAACATGGGGTCTTTGGAGGGTATGGAGTGGATGGAATGGATGGCCTCCCATTTGGATTTATTTGAACTCCATAATTTGCAACTTGAAATGGAGAGTGGGCTTCTCTCTTTCTTCTCTCTTTTTTTTTTAAGATAACTTCACTCTCCTTTGCTGATATGTCTTGAATTCTTTGGAGTTTTGAATGGGAGGCCTTTGTGGAATGAACTGTGGTTTTTGAGATGGTAATTGCGGGGGTGCATAGCTGGCAAGAGTGGATGTCAATACCCGGAATGGATGACTGACAGGCCAGTGTTGACGGTGCTTAAGTGCCATTTTCACCCGTCAACTATACTCAATAATTAAGGAAAACCACATGCCTTACTCACATGTTTGTATAACTAACCTCGCTCCACAGTTGTTTTTGAGTTTCATATATTTCAGATGAGTAGGAGCGGAATAAGACGAAAACACGCAGCAGACGCCATACAACTACGTAGAATATCGCATCCGGCATCACACCCTTACAAAGAGGGCCCACATGTCAGAGGAAATGGGGCTTCCACGCAAGATGCACTAGAGGATAAGGATAATATCCAACGAATCAACCACTCAGCAAAGGATTAGGCCAAGGGGCTGCCAGGTGGGGTCGGCCGACCCCCTGGGTCGGCCGAACCTGGCCTGGTTCCCGTCCAGGTGCACTTCGAGGAGGAGTAGCTGCCAAGGCACCTGATCACCTTCCATATGTGCGTTGGCAGGAAATCGACCTCTAGAGCTATAAATAGGGCCTCTCTCCACCCCCCTCAACACACACACACACACACACACACACACACACTTCATTCCATTCTCTCCAAGAAGGCTCTCCTCTCTCTTGCTCTCTTAGCTAGGTAGTGGAGCTAGGCTAGTTCTCTTTAGCAAGCAAGTCGTCCTCGGGGTCGTTGAGCAATCCTCGGCTCCTGGTATGGCTTTGTATCCGACTTGTCAGACTTCTATTCATAATATAGAGTTTTGCCATGGTTGCTTTACTATCTTGATAGTTTAGCAATCCATTCTTAGATCGTTCATAAGTTATGCTACGGTCTTGGTCAGGCCAGATGATCTGGGTACGGACAGAGGTTCGTTGTGCTTTCGGGCTTGCTCTAGTGTTTTACTCGTCCATCCGAAGGGTGGGAGACCTGGGGGCACTAGAGTAGTGACTTCATACACGAGCGTGGTGCTCGGGTATGCGGGATCCTTTGGATATGACCGTGCTCCACGGTGTGACTGGGGTAGATGGCAGATGGTGACAACCCTGTCCGTCCGGCGTAACAGCGGTGTTGCATTTAGCGTACTCCCCGACATTCGGGTTCGGTGTAGGAGTTCATGCAAAGAGGTAACGGGACTGGATGTACTCTGGTGCGGGACCTTCTCCCCGCTATCCCATTTTCCTGGCACCTGCAGTCCTAACCATGCTCTAACATAACCGCAGCTTTGGATAGAAGCACTAGGACACCTAACCTAGCCTAAGCTCTAGCTGACTTGACGTAGGATAGAGTAGTTCTTTGATTAATAGTTTCTCTCCTTTATTCCTTCCTCTTGGAGTGTGGATGTATGCTGTGTCACATTACCCTTGCTTATTCTTTATCTGTACTTACCCCTGTTAGAGTATTGCCTATTGCTTGAGGCACAATGTCATGGTTAATGTTGAGTACAATACCTTTGCCGCTGCCGTCCTTTGGGACACAAATAAATGATGATACCCTTACTCTCCGGGTGAAATGCTACAACGGTATATCCGTGCGCTTGCGGATCCATCTGTAATTGTATTGATTATACCACGAGAGTGGCACCCCTTGGGTGCAGTTGCTAGGATGGTTTCGGTGCCCTCATTTCTAGTGATTGCACTAAGGGCTGCCAATAGGCATTTCTGGCGATGTTGCTAAGGATTAACCATTCCTAGTGATTGCACTAAGAAGTGTCAACAAGCATTTTTGGCGCCGTTGCCGGGGACGACATGTGAACAAAGATATTGTGCTGATATTAACTTAGACCTTGTACTCAGGATATAGTCTTTACTCTTTGAGGCTAATGTCACTTTATGTCTTCTTTTATTTTTGATTTGAAAGAAGACAGGGGTAGTGTATGACCGGTTTCTTCCTGCCGGAAAATTACACAGACAATCCATAGAGGCTCATGAGAAGGGCATGACCTCGCGTCGTTCCTCCTGTCGCTATCCTCCCGGCACAGGAACCCATTTCGGAAGCACCACTCGTTCTTGAGGCTATGGCTGAAAAGACTCTCCGCGAGTTCTCCGTCCCCTCCACCGACAATGTTGCCACTGGCCCCAACATCAATGTCGGGGATGTGAACTTCGAGCTCAAATCAAGCCTCATCAACATGGTGTAGGCTAGCCCATTCTGTGGCAAGCCGAACGAGGACGCAAATGCACATTTGCAGAATTTTCTGGAGCTCTGTGACACCGTTGTCATACGGGGTGTCGCTGCCGACATTGTCAAGCTTCGTTTATTTCCCTTTTCCCTCCTGGGGAAGGCGAAACAGTGGTTTTATAAAGAAAAGGACATCGACACCTGGGCCAAATGCTCCAAGGCGTTCCTCACAAAATTCTTCCCACTGGGCAAAACAAATGCCCTGCGCGGGAGAATTTCAAGTTTCCAGCAGACAGGGATGGAATCCATCTCAGGAGCTTGGGAGAGGCTGCAGGAATACATCCTGGCCTGTCCTCATCATGGCATGGACGAGTGGCTCATCTTGCAAAGCTTCTACAACAGGCTCACAACGACATCTCGAGCCAATATTGATGCCGCTGCTGGAGGAGCCTTCCTCTACCTGACCATAGCCAAATCCAAAGCATTGGTCGAGAAGATGGTCTCCAATCAGGGGTAGAGTGATGAACGACTCCAACCCCACACCAAGGGTATGCATACCGTCAAGGAGACAGATATGATTGCCACAAAACTAGACCTCCTCATCAAGAAGATGGAGGAAGGGGGCGAACGACAAATTCAGGCTCCCGTCTACACCATGGGTTCGCACTTCACATGCGATGTCTGTGGAAATGATGGACACTCGGGGAACGACTGCCCCGAAACCCGTGAAGACTGCGCCTACCTCAACAACAATAACAACGGGTACTGTCCACAACAAGGAGACCAGGGGTGGAACCAGCAACGTCCACCTTTTCAGGGAGGTAATAACTACAATCCTTCTTATAATTCGAATTTCAATTCAAACCAACCTCCCTTAAGAGAACTTGTTCTTGGCCAAGTTAAAATCAACGAAAATATAAATAAAAAGCTTTTGGCCAATGAAAAATCTCTGGAAAGTTTAAATGTTAAGCTTGAAGCTTTGTCTTCTACTCTTAAAAACTAGTTAAGTTTAAACAAAATGATTGAAACCCAGCTTGCACAAATTGTTGTTTCGTTACCTGCTGTTGAGAGCGGGAAGATCCCGGGGCAACCCGAGTCTCCCGTTTAAAATGTCAGCATGGTGTCTACCGGATGGGGTAATTCGTCCAGGAGGCCCCCATGAAATAACCATGCAGGTAGGTACTATCCCCCAAGGAACGACGTTTGGGATGGCTGTTGACGATCACTAATGACCAATTTTGACCGTCAACTCCTGCACAAAAAGGAACCAAAATGTGGAATAAATGCTAGGATAGATTTATTTACTAACAGATTCCACAAATGATGTTCTAGAATGTGTGCAGGTGATCTTGAGCTAATTTTGCATCATAATGGTGTGGTTTAATCCAAGACACAACATTCCGGCAAATCAAGACGTGACATGTGTCAGAATATGGAGTATAGGGCCCACCAGAGCAAGGAACCGACATGATAAAAGATAAACCTCATGCCATTGACAAGTGGGCCTAGGAAGCGACCCACAGGCCAAAATGCAAGGTCGGTGGGCCCACTGGGAGGCCGGGCGACCTACCCATGGGCCCCACCGCCTTCAGGTTCCACGTGGAGGTCTCTTACTGGCTAGTGTTGGCGGTTTGATGAGGCTCGGCTGCAGCTCACCCCGTGGCTCCCTCCTATAAATACAAGGGGGGGGGTAGAGGAATGAACACACACATCTCACCCTCTCAACTCACCCTTCCTCCCTTGGAGCTTGAGGCCTTCATCCTAGATGCTTAGGTAGACTAGGAGGTGTAGAAGAAGAGGAGGAGAGTGAGGAGGAGTCGGGGGAAGTGCCGGGTTTGTCGGCACTCTTCTCCGCTTGTACCTCGATGTATGCTTATTCGGTTGTAAGTGTTCAGACTTTCTTTGTTTGTTTATCTGGAATTAGAGTTTAGATCGCAAGTTATCATCTCTGCCTTATATTAGTTGATGTGTATACTAGCAAGTAGCATTTGATCTTAGCTTAAGACCCCGGATAGAAAAGGGTAGTCTTGGCCAGGGCTAAGGTTAGTAGGGGAAAAGCGTAGACGTGGTGTCTAGGCTGGACTATACCACTCAGTTGTCTGATAGTCCCACGGTTTGTAGAGGTAGCCAGTAGGTGGTGACAGCCCTGTTCGAGCCTTTTAGTAATCCTCCACTTTCGGATATTGGATAGAGCATCATTTAGGAGCTATCGGCTTGTATAAGCCGGTCGACACCTTTAGCTCGAAGTATAACGGTGACGTGATCTCTTCTTCTAGGCATAGATTCTAGATATAGAAAGTCCTCTCTTCTGTCTTCTCCACACCGGCGTGTGTATCCTTGGATGAGCCTGAACCCGTAGATAGTGTACTCACGTTACTCAGTGGATACGATACCCTAGAATACTCTTGGGTGAAAGCTACAGCGGTATCCGTGCGCTTGCGGATTTTATTCGTGACGTTGCAAAATACCAACAAGCTTTCTGGCACCGTTGCCGGGGAACGATAGCTACATTATCTACGGACTCAGTCATCCTCGTACTTTCTTTTTTTCTTTTTCCTTGATTCTACCTCAACCCCCGTTATCCATGGAGCAGCTATCCGTTTTACAGCTTTCTTCACCCATGAGCGAGTTCTATGAGCCAGCATCCTTTGCTGACCCAATTCTCTCTACTAGCTATGAACTCGACTCAGGCTACATAGCCTTTGTTCAGGAAAATTCCTTCTCAGGAAGGGATTGTGAAAATCCCTACCATCATCTGCGCGAGTTCGAGCAAGTGTATTCATGCAAGAAAATTTCGGGTATGACACACGAAACTCTTAAATGGAAATTGTTTCCCTTTTCCCTTTCGGGAGAAGCGAAGCAATGGTACATTCGTGTCGTAGGCTGTGTGAATGGAAGTTGGATTGAACTTCAGGACAGATTCTGTTCTGCATTCTTCCCGCTTTCACGAATATGTGCCTTACGAACGGTAATTTTAACTTTTCGTTAGAATGATAAGGAATCAATCGGTGTAGCTTGGGCTAGATTTACCTTATTGGAAAAATCAGGCCCAGACTTGTCATTACCCGAGCATTTATTGCTCCAGCATTTTTATGCTGGTCTTGACAAAGAATCTGCACACCATCTCGATCTTACCTCTGGAGGATCTTTCGCTCATCTTACCCCAACCGAAAGTAGGAAAGTCCTCGACAAAATCTTGGACTGAACCTCTTTCATTCGTATCCACGAGCCAGTTCCCACAGAGCCCGAGATGCGTCAAGCGGAGCCTTCAGAAATCGAATCGGAACCCTCCGAAAGCCCATAAGTAGATTCGATCTATGAAACCGCCCCTGAACATAAATCCGAAACATCGGAGGAGGAAGACCCTTCACCTCCTGAGTTTCTCCGAAGTATCGAGCTGGATGTCTTTGATGACTTTGGCAACACCTCAAGATACTTCTGCCAGAAGTGACCACCAAGTCCTGTCACTCCTACGGATCCCTTAGAAGAGAATTTTCTTCAGGAGACGATTCAAGAGTTGACAACATTGATCAGCAACGAATGGCTGCAGGAAGGAGAATTATCCTTATCTCCAATCTCTCTCAACTCTCCCTCCTCATCATTCCGTTGTCGTCTCCAAGATCAAAATGTGGACGTTCTCTATAGTCCTGCTGTTGGAGCCAATCTAATGTCAGATGAGTTTGCCTTAGCCTTTCTGGGCAATTACAAACTCACTCCGACAGGAAGATAGCTCATGAGACCTTCAGGTTTTCTTACGAGCAGCTACGAGATAATCACCGATGTGCCATTTTGGCACAATGATGTTAAAATCCGTCTGAACTTCCATATCTTCGAAGATCTTAACTTCGATTTCTTGATAGGACATTCCCTTAAAGCTTTCTTTACGGATGTTCCTAAAGACGGATGTTTAAACATCAAATTTGGGAAGGACACATTCCACGTCCCCATCGATCGAGCATTGACATGCTTAGTGGAAGATCTCCCTATTCCAGAGCCAATCGAGGAAATAATGGCCACTTCCACTTTCAAGTCTTTTGACTCAGACCTCGAGGAGGACATCGAGGAAATGTCGGAAGAAGTCAGCGATGCAGAAGAAGATCCCGGTGAAACTTCTGAACTGCTCGCGACTAAGACGCCATCACGACCTCCGATTGAGCTAAAGCATTTACCTTCCGGGCTTAGATACGCCTTTCTAAATAGCAATGTAGAGTCTCCCGTGATCATTAGCGACAAACTCTCAGAAGAGGAGACAAATAAACTCATCGCTGTTCTAGAGAAGCATTGATCAGTCCTAGGCTATACCCTACAAGACCTCAAGGGCATCAGTCCTGCTCTTTGCACCCACCGAATCCCATTGGATCCCGCAATAGCACCTTCTAGGGAACCCCAAAGAAGGTTGAATAATGCTATGAGGGAGGTGGTAAAGAGAGAGGTCCTCAAACTCTTAGATGCTGGAATTATCTATCCTATTCCTCATAGTGAGTGGGTAAGCCCAGTTCAAGTCGTGCCCAAGAAAGGAGGCATAACAGTGGTGGAAAATAGCAAGAATGAGCTAATTCCCCACTGATCAGTCACGGGATGGAGGATGTGTATAGATTACAGAAAATTCAACAAGGCCACTACGAAGGATCACTTCCCACTACCTTTCATCGATAAGATGTTAGAGCGATTGGCGAAGCACTCCAACTTCTGTTTCCTTGATGGTTATTCTGGTTACCATCAAATACCCATTCATCCCGAAGATTAGAACAAGACTACGTTCACGTGCCCCTATGCAACATATGCCTACTGATGAATGTCGTTTGGGTTATGCAACGCACCCGCGTCATTCCAAAGGTGCATGATGTCCATCTTCTCCGACATGATCGAAGAAATTATGGAAGTTTTCATGGACAACTTCTCAGTCTATGGAACAACCTTCGATCATTGTCTAGAAAATTTGGACAGAGTCTTGCAGAGATGCCAAGACAAGGACCTGATCCTCAACTGGGAGAAATGTCAGTTCATGGTCCATGAAGGCATCGTTTTAGGATACTTAGTGTCCGAAAGAGGGATAGAGGTGGATAAGGCAAAGATTGAAGTCATTGAACAACTTCCGCCTCCCATCAATGTGAAAGGAATCAGAAGCTTCCTTGGCCATGCCGGATTCTATCGAAGGTTCATCGCGAACTTCTCCCAGATCGCTAGACCCCTCACAAGTCTCCTAGCCAAGGATGTTCCTTTCCAATTCATAGATGAGTGCCATAAAGCCTTTGACACACTCAAAAAGGCACTCATCTCAGCTCCAATCATTCAACCCCAAGATTGGAAGCTCCCGTTCGAGATCCTGTGTGATGCTAGTGATTACGCGGTGGGGGCCGTACTTGGTCAAACCAAGGATAAGAAGCATCACGCGATCGCGTACGCAACCAAGACACTCACTAGAGCTCAGCTCGATTATGCCACCGTAGAAAAAGAGCTCCTAGCAGTTGTCTCTGCTATCGGAAAGTTTAGATCCTATCTAGTGGGTACCAAGGTCATCGTCTATACAGACCATGCCACACTCAAGTACCTCTTCACTAAGAAGGATGCTAAACCAAGGTTGATCAGATGGATTCTTCTACTCCAAGAGTTTGATTTGGAAACTAAAGATAAGAAAGGAGTAGAGAATTCAGTGGCGGATCATTTATCGCGCATGACCAATACAAATACCCAAGACCTGCCAATAAATGACTTCCTACAGGACGATATGCTTCTCAAAGTAACAGCTTCGCACCCCTGGTATGCGAATATCATGAACTTCATGGTCTCGGGTTATGTACCCCCAGGGGAGAGCAAAAAGAAGTTAGTTCAAGAGAGCAGACGCCACTTATGGGATGCACCATATCTGTACCGAGTCTGTGCAGATGGGTTACTCAGACGTTGTGTACCTACGGCAGAAGGACAAAAGATCACAGAGAAATGCCATGCAGCACCATATGGAGGTCACTATGGTGTATTTCGCACTCAAGCGAAAATTTGGTAGAGCGGTTTCTATTGGCCATCTATGTACGAAGATACAAAGAACTTCATCCGCAGATGTCCAAACTGCCAGAGGCATGGAGGGATCACAGCTCGCGATTCAATGCCCCTAAACTACAATCTTCAAGATGAACTTTTTGACATCTGGGGTATTGACTATATGGGACCCTTTGTGAAATCCCAAGGATGCGAGTATATCTTAGTCGCCGTAGATTACGTCTCCAAATGGGTCGAAGCCATGCCATGCAGAGCTACTGATGCAAAGCATGCCCGTAAGATGTTCCATGAGATTATCTTTCCAAGGTTTGGCACACCACGGATGGTAATCAGTGACAGAGGGTCACACTTCATTGACTCGGCCTTCCGGAACTTCCTCAAGGAACTATGGACAAGGCACAACATCGCGACTCCGTACCACCCTCAGACCAACGGTCAAGCAGAAACATCTGACAAGCAAATCAAGAATATTCTACTGAAGACCGTGAATGAGATGGGAAGGGGATGGAAGCTGAAATTACCGGATGCACTTTGGGCATACCGGACAGCATACAAGACACCCATTGGAATGTCACCCTATCAGCTTGTCTACGGGAAAACTTGCCACTTACCCGTAGAGCTGGAGCACAGAGCACACTGGGCTATCCGGAGGTGGAACACGGATCTTAAAATAGCAGGAGAGTATCGAAAGCGCCAGATCTTGGAACTGGAGGAATGGAGAGATAAAGCCTATCATAATGCCTCGATCTACAAAGAAAGAACCAAGAGATGGCACGATAAGCGGTTGAAGCCTAAGAACTTCAATCCCGGAGACAAGGTATTGCTCTTTAATTCCAGGGTCAAGTTATTTGGTCATGGGAAACTACGAAGAAAATGGAAAGGACCGTATCACGTCATCGACACATCACCACATGAAGCCATCACGATACAAGATGATGATGGTAATGCCTATAAGGTAAACGGTCAACGACTCAAGCTTTTCCTAGACTATAATAAAGCTCTTGATGAGGAGATAGACGTGATTGACTAGTTGATCCCGTACTTACATTCAAAAAGATCCATATAGGCCAAAAGGGCAGGTGGGCCCATCCTACCTCTCAAACTTATAACCCCACTAGTTGACCCGCGCAAGCTAGGGCCCAGCCTGGGCCGGCTGACCTATAGGTCGGCCGAATCTGGGCCAGCCCCAGTGATGCCCAGTTTCGGGGCACGGCCTCCTTGACCCACCTAGAGTCCAACTCCGTGAGGCATGACGGCATTTCGCGACAAGAAAAGGAGTCTCATACCATTCTTCCTTTCTTCAGAAACCCTAAACTCCACACCTTGTTTCCATCTATTCTCCAAAATCTCCATTGCTATCCACTAGCATCCCACAATCATCAACCCATGGCCGACAAGGAGATAGTCCCTTATGTTGCGCCAGAATCCCGCCAGGGTGATCCACTTAGCCCTATGGAGCAGTACTTCACGGAGGCTCTTCAAGAAGTAGCCTTCTCAGTGACCGTGACCTCGCCAGCAACGCCTCGAAGCACCCCCAGAAGGAAGGGCCCGAGGGACGCCAGGGGTAGGTCGGCCGATCACCTTGGTCGGCCGACTTCCCCACGAGCCTTCTCGGCTCCAGGCTTCTCTAGTGATTCTCCATCGCCTGGTGGAGCAATTCCAGCCGAGGTACGGTGAAGCAAACCACGGAATAGGCCCTCAAAGAAGAAATTGGAGGTCATCGTAGTCAAGTTGTTCCAGGACGAACATGCACCTAGGCCGAGTGTAAGGATCACCGGGGTGTCCGACCCTAGAAGGGGAGGGGGTGAATAGGGTCGCTAATCGCTTTTCTATCCTAGGGCTCAATCTAATTGCATAAGATAAACCTAACACGTCCTACACATGCTAGTTATGACTAAGGTTTATCTATGCTACCCTCTACTTACCCCAAAAGACTTGCAACCTATAGCCAATCCTAATCAAACTAACTAGGAAAGTAAATGTAAGCAAGAAAGAGTAAATGCGGAAACGTAATGCGGTAAGTAAAGCGGTAAGGGAGAGGATATGCAAACTCCCATGAAGACACCAAGACACACGATTTAACGTGGTTCGGTTAGGACACCAAAGTCCCTCCCTACGTCCACGGCCACTTGCTCACAAAGAACAAGTGTGATGTCGAGTCTCTTCGCTTGATCACCGTCTTGCCACGCCTCCAAGGCTCCCGACAAGCAAAGGCTAAGTGACGCCAAGTCACAAAGACGAGGTCACCGCCACCGTCTATCTCAAAGCGTCACCACGGCACCGTCTTCACTATCTTGGAGCTTTAACACCAAGTAGGGGCCTCCTTCCCCGCACAAAGTGTCGTTGCCACTCCACACCAAGTCGGAGGGTCACACGACGAGTACACAAGGTGCTTGCCGCAGCAAGGCTTTCTCTCAAGCTAGTTCTCTCAAGAACTAAGCCTAAACAAGCACTAAGCACTCTCACAAGTGTGCTTAAGCCTATATGATGTACAATGAAGCTCTATTGTGGTTGGAGATGATCTTTAGCTCTTGTATACTTTCTTGAACTCCAGCACTCTCAAATGACCCGGCCTTGGGGGTATATATAGGCAGCACAAGCAAATATAGCCGTTGGAGAAAAGCTGCCAGAAAACTGCGTAACGCCGGTTAATCCGACGTACCCCAAAAGCCATCATCGGTTTAACCGGTGTATGTAAACTGCCACTTGAAAAACTAGCCGTTAGCAATTAACCGGTGTATCGCCGGTTTAACCGATGCAATCAACCGGTGTATGTAAAATTGGCGTCGGTTTAACCGGTGATTGTAACTTCTTCATGTTCCTCCAAAAACCACCTCTCTGGACAACTGAACCGATGCATTTGACCGATGCATCGTCGGTTCAACCGGTGTATGTATTTTCATCGGTCTTCGTTTGGCAATGCACCGACGTATGCATTTTCTTCAACGTCGGTTAATCCGGTGAGTGTATCTTCAGTTTCCAGCTTCTGGACAATTTCACCGGCGTGTGTATTTTCCTTAACGTCGGTTCAACCGGTGTATTGAATTTCTTCACAGTCTCTTCGATTCTTGTCCTTTGGACCGAGACCCTGAGACCCGCGAGGGGCGGCTCCCCCTCGACCCCCGTCCGCTAACCGGGTAGCGGAACCCCCGTAGGGGTGGCCCTTCGGGCCTTGCTACGCCTCTCTTCTCTTTGTCATCACTTGAACCTAAAAGCCTGAGAATAGTCATCTTAACAATCACATTAGTCCAAGTGTTGTGTGTGTCATCAATCGCCAAAACATTATATTGAAATATGGCATGAGAGGCCATTTTCGCTACACCGAGGCTTAAGCCCGATGAGGATTATGTGCATTCGTGGGTGACGAAGGTGGGCCGAATAATCAGCCACGATTACCGGCGCAACAAGATATCTCCTGATGAGCCACCACTCCAACCATGCCTCACAATCTTTGGAGTAAGACCACCGGCCAGACCGGAAGACTATCAAGACAAGTCTGAGATAAAGAAACTTTTCAATGAGCTTACAAAAGCTCATATGGCCAATGTCAGATTGGACACATCTCAGCAGAGGTTGAGGGAAGAGGTCAGAGAGATGCAAGGGGACCTCGACCTTTACTTCAAGTTTCTTGATGAAAGGATGGATCGCCTAGTAGAGGCACTAGGAATCCAAGACTTTGAGTAGGGATCTTAGATAAGACCCCTCTCATTATCATAGGATTAGTTGGGCGCTAGTTTTAATCATGTCATTTAGGTTTAGGTTAGTGTAGTCGCGCCCCGGTTATTATTTCAGAAGTGTGAACATTGGCTCACCGGTGTTAATGCCGGCAGAGCCCCATAATCTTTCATATTTGGTTTGTTTTGTCTATGATCAAAGAGCAGGTCAAAAAACAAGTGTGGGGGGAGGGAGATCCCATGATGCTACACATTCACACATCACGTGCAGCTCCCGCTCCGACTCATGAGTTTGCATCACCTCACTTGTTTCCTCCCTTTAGCGTTTCTAAACATGAGCATATCTTCTCAAATTCTTTAACCTGTTTAAGAAATTTGCTAATAAGAGCTCTTGATAGATGCTTTGCATAAATGTTTTTCTTACTGCGCTTAAGTTTGTGAACCATATTTTATAGGACCCATGATGCTTAGTTGTTGACTAACGTGATATACCTGGTTTAAAGTTGATCGTTTCTCTCATGTTGACCAGTTTGGGAATTTTATTTATAAAAACAAAAACTGAGTTCTTGGTCTTATCTCTTTATCCACCATCCTACTAGAGCCATATGATACTATCCACTTGAAAAAACAAAAAACCCCCATGCTTTGTCTCTTGGTTACATGTTGAGCTCGATCAAATTTTGTGACCCATTATGATTTTAATTTGTTTACGCATTTGATTTAAGGTTTTATGCCCAGATGAACCTCGTGCTCCTTAAATACTGTCTGACAATAGTATTCAAAAAGAGAGAGAGTGCTGAAAAGATGGCATGCCAAAGAAGCTTGACCCAAAAGAGAGAGAGAGAGAGAGAGAGAGAGAGAGAGAGAGAGAGAAAGAAGATGGCATGCCAAAGAAGCATGACCCAGCAAATAAAGTCAGACATGAAAAGGAGCATGTATTTATCTATGCACTAACCCGATTAGTCGTAAATAAGAGTGTAAACCTATGGATCCAATCTTTGATCTTGCAACTGATTTGAGCCAGGGAGAGGACATTCTACCTCATCCACCGAAACGCCGGTGAGGTAAAATAGGGATAAATGCTGGTAAGAAGCTATGAGCGACTCTGAGAGACCCATGGAAGAGAGTAAGACCATGAACATTTTTTTTCTGAAAAAAAAATCTTTTTCAAATCCCCAAAGTCTGGCAACATGACAGGATGACACTTGAAGCCAAAATCATTCCGTTCTTCAACAACTTAAGATATCATGATAGACACATTCAAGTTCACAAGCAAGAGCAAGGTATGGAATAACTTTTGTGCAGGATATTCTATCAGGAAGTTACCACTGTACCTCAGTCCTGACCTTTACTCGGGCCGAGCAAAGGGCCAAGTGTGGGGGATCTTGTTGACGGTCACTAAAGACCAATTTTGACCATCAACTCCTGCACAAAAAGAAACCAAAATGTGGAATAAATGCTAGGATAGATTTATTTACTAACAGATTCCACAGATGATGTTCTAGAATGTGTGCAGGTGATTTTGAGCTAATTTTGCATCATAATGGTGTGGTTTAATCCAAGACACAACATTCCGGCAAATCAAGACGTGACACGTGTCAGCATATGGAGTATAGGGCCCACCAGAGCAAGGAACCGACATGATAAAAGATAAACCTCATGCAATTGACAAGTGGGCCCAGGAAGCGACCCACAGGCCAAAATGCAAGGTCGGTGGGCCCACTGGGAGGTCGGCCGACCTACCCGTGGGCCCCACCGCCTTCAGGTTCCATGTGGAAGTCTCTTACTAGCTGGTGTTGGCGGTTTGATGAGGCTCGGCTGCAGCTCACCCTGTGGCTCGCTCCTATAAATACAAAGGGGGGGGGGGTAGAGGAATGAACACACACACACACACACATCTCACCCTCTCAACTCACCCTTCCTCCCTTGGAGCTTGAGGCCTTCATCCTAGATGCTTAGGTAGACTAGGAGGTGTAGAAGAAGAGGAGGAGAGTGAGGAGGAGTCGGGGGAAGTGCCGGGTTTGTCGGCACTCTTCTCCGCTTGTACCTCGACGGATGCTTATTCGGTTGTAAGTGTTCGAGACTTTCTTTGTTTGTTTATCTAGAATTAGAGTTTAGATCGCAAGTTATCATCTCTGCCTTATATTAGTTGATGTGTATGCTAGCAACTAGAATTTGATCTTAGCTTAAGACCCCGGATAGAAAAGGGTAGTCTTGGCCAGGGCTAAGGTTAGTAGGGAAAGGCGTAGACGTGGTGTCTAGGCTGGACTATACCACTCAGTTGTCTGATAGTCTCATGGTTTGTAGAGGTAGCCGGCAGGTGGTGACAGCCCTGTTCGAGCCTTTTTGTAATCCTCCAGGTTCGGATATTGGATAGAGCATCATTTAGGAGCTATCGGCTTGTATAAGCCGGTCGACACCTTTAGCTCGAAGTATAACGGTGACGTGATCTCTTCTTCTAGGCATAGATTTTAGATATAGAAAGTCCACTCTTCTGTCTTCTCCACACCGGCGTGTGTGTCCTTGGATGAGCCTGAACCCGTAGATAGCGTACTCACGTTCCTTAGTGGATACGATACCATGGAATACTCTTGGGTGAAAGCTACAGCGGTATTCGTGCGCTTGCAGATTTTATTCGTGACGTTGCAAAATACCAACAATGGCATGGTGGCAGCGGTGCAAGATGATCCAGGGGTCCCCATGATTAGCTGCTCGATCTACATCAAACACTTCGAGCGATGCCTATGCGATCTGGGGGCAAGCGTGAATATAATGCCCAAGGTAATATATGAAGCACTTGAATATACTGCTCTTTCCCCAACAACTATGCTCGTACAGCTTGCAGATTCAACCATTCGGTATCCCGAAGGGATAGCCGAATATGTTTTCGTATGAGTACGAGACTCCTTCATCCTTGCCGACTTTGTGGTAATGGATATGGAGGGCGACCTCGGAGTCGACCTCGTACTTGGGTGACCTTTTCTAAGGTCTGCCAAGGCAAGGATCGATGTGAAGGGCAAGCACTCTGGGGTGCACCAGAACCCTAGACAGAACAACGACCCTCCGCACCTAAAAGAAAGAAGAAGGAAAAGAAGGTGTGGCGGAAGGTCGAGAGTTCGGCCTCGTCCAGTTCTCCAGGACGAGACGACGAATGGTAAAAACGATGGAGAAAAGTCGTGCACGTCGGACTTCAAACGACGCGCCCTTGCCAAAGGTAAATTGGTATTTATCTCATGTTTGTTTCATCCGCTTTTCAACATTTTCTTTGCACCTTATTTGTTTTTCTCCACTGCATGTTTGAAATTTTCAAAATTGTTTTCTGCATGCTGGAATTTTTTCTAGCATTTTTCCCTTTTTACAAAAAGACCAAAAATATTTTCTGAGTTTTAAAATCCATTGGGAAAAATAATTTGGACATCTTTTCGAGCAAACTTTTGGCCGTGCACCATATTTCCAAAGTTCATAACCGCTGAGGAAGCATCTGGCCAAAGGGGGGCACCAAGGGGGCCCACCCTGGGGTCGGCCTACTCCACAGGTTGGCCGACCCAAGACCAACGGCTCCTGGGCCTCACCTTCTCCAACGGCTACCTGACCATTGTGCCTGGCTCTTCCTCGGGTGCACTCGCCCAAATTCCTCTCACACATTCTTGCTCGGGTTTCCTTTGGATTTTGACTCAAGTTTGATTGCAAGAACACTCTCTCTCTCATTTCTTTGCTGCAAGATTGATCACATATTTGGAGGAACAACTTTTGGGTAAGAGTTTCATTTTCATTTCACTAACGTAACCCGAATCGAGTTGTTCTCGTTCGTTCTTGTTCATTCTTGTTGCAAGCATGAGAGGTGCAGGGCGGAAAACTTCCGGAGCTCTCAAGAGGATGACAAGGTTGGGCTCATCCCGTTCGCAGGGCGAGTCGAGCTCTCAGCATTCCTCCGAACTTGCACCAACACCGACTACAATGGATTATGAGCAAGACGAACAAGAAGAACAGTTCGAGGAGCAAGCTGCAAAACCGCAAGCCGAGGACATGGAGATAGATGAAGATGATGCACCATACCTCGACTTGCAAGATGACCACGAGCGTCAAGCCTACGCCATGATCAAAAATCGAAGGTTTGGTCATACCAAAGCCTTCGATCCGGACCTTCTAGAAAAAACAGGTATGGACATTGACTTCGCTCGTGTTTGTCATGCGGTCGGATGGGATGGTTTTGTGCCCGTTGAGGAGAATGGTTCTCATCTCCTCACCATCCAGTTTCTTTGCACTCTTCAGGAGGTGGACGATGGTGTTTCTTTCCGACTTTTTGGAGCTGAACGCTATTTTAATTGGAGAAATTTCAGTCACCTCCTTGGTTTTAGCGTGCGCTTGCCAGTTTCCCTTGCAAAAGCATGCCTTGGTTTTGATCGACATGAGTTTTGGGGTTTGATTTCGGGTCAAGTTGTTCATGGCAAGTTTGCACCTCGGTGCAATGACATTCAAAATCCGACTCTTCGTTTGATGCACAAGTGGGTGGCTATCTCTTTCGAAGAGATGATCCACGACCAGTGTGCAATGATGAGTTGATGATATTATATGACATGGTCAACAAGATCCGAATCTCCCCCGCACAAGCAATGGTTAAGCAATGGCTCACAAATTTTCGGATGACGGGTCCTATTGAATGCACTTCTTTGGTTACCCGCATCGCAACAAACATGGGAATCTTAGACGGGAACCCCATTCCTTTCATTGAGGAGCCCCATGTTATGATCGATGAGGCGTACTTGGTTCAAGGCCACACGCTCAAGAAAGGCCCGGATGACTCCTTGATTTTCTTTTCACTTGGTTATGCAAATAAAATCCCGTTGCCAAACGCGGGGTATCATCTATATAACTGTCGTTCGCTAATCATCCCTCTTGTTCCACAAGAGGAGAGCCGTAGGCATAATGTTTATGGTCTTCCTGGCAGGGTTACAAGAAGCAGGGCTAGAAGGGAGGAGTTCATGCAGCAGCAACCTCAGCCTCAACCACAACAATATGAGGCTGGAGGTTCGTCATGGCAGAGTGCCAGCTCCACTGAGTGGGCACGGCAGGCCTCAGGGCACCGGTCCACCAGTTCCAGCTCCAGTGGACCCCCGCGACGTACAGCTTCATCCAGAGGTTTCACCACTCTGACTCGGCAGATGGGCGAGCTGAACGTGCGCACCACCAACATCGACGAGTCACTGGGCCAGCACATTGAGTCAACACAGAACTGGAAGCGATATACTGGCGAGAGGATCCGCAACTTGGAGCAGCAACAACAGCAATCCCAGGAGGAGTGGAGGGCCTACTACCGTTTGGCTGGGTTTAATCCCAACCAGCAGCAGTGAGCCTGAAGCTATCTTGGGGGAGGACCCCCATGAGAGGTACCTTGTATCAAACTCTATCTTTACTGCTTTCAAAACCTTGCATGAAACAAAACAAAAATTCTGAAAATTCTGAAAATCCATAAAAATTTGCATAACCCATAAAAACCCAAAAATATTTACTTGCTTTCCAGTATGTGTAGTAAGCATGTGTAGTTTTTCCTTGTTGGGATGATGGATAGTTGCTCTGTTAGTTCCTTTCTTATGCCTAGTTACAACCTTGAGCTCTGCCTAAGTTTTGAGTTTGGTGGCTAAATTATTCAAATCTTAAGCTTGAAACTTGTGGGTAGTGAAAAGCAGAATTCGAATCTAGGTTGTTGTGGGTTATGATATGGCTGAAAAGAGTTGCTATGATCTTCTCCTACGTGATGCTTGATATCCGGAGTATTTCTTTTCAAAAATACAAAAATAAAATAAAGTTCCTCGGTGATATGCAATTCCTATCCGGAGCCATATGAGTTACAAGATTGAAAAGCCTTTTCTACATATGCAACTTGTCTTCTCATTGAGCTTTGTCAAATTGTTGTGATCCTTTGCGAGAATCACTTCATACGCCCATGATCAAGATCACGTACACGTCAGCTCACATGCTATACTTCTACACCTGGAAGATAGCAAGTACATCCCCCATCCATCCACAAATAAAACTCCAAGATGTGCCATGTTTATCTCTCTCCAAAGTTATCATCATAATGTATGGGCTATACAAAAAGAAATAAAAGATGCATACCCAAAGAAGGTATGCCACATGCCCACAACGTGTGTCAAAGAGAGAGAGAGAGAGAGAGAGAGAGAGAGAGAGAGAGAGAGAGAGAGAAAGGAAAATATAGCCCATACCAAAAATATTACAAGGGAAAGAGAATTCATATAAAGGAGTTCTCATCCATCATCCACCAAAAATATCCACACACTTGCACATCTTGATCAAGGCTTATGACTTGTTTCTCCTTTGGATCCGGTCTTTGACTTAGCGAAATATGAGAAGCAAGTTTGCCATTATATCCTCCATACCTACAGATCCACCAAAAAGAAGCCATTAGAAGTAGGATGGAAAAAGAAAGGCGCATAAAAAGGCCTTGGTGAGGAATGAAACACATTGAGCGATCCGAGAGATCACCCGATTAACTACAATATTTCTTTTCAAAAACTTTATAAAACCTCCGGATTGACGGTTGAACAAAGGAGTGGTAAGTGGTACTCTACAAGCCGTTCTGACCCTCAACCGCCAAAGATGAGGATGATGCTCTAAGCCCCACAGGAGTAAGGAAAAAAGTGCGAACAAGGCCAACTTATTCAGAATAAAGGTAAGAACACTCGGTTGTGCCTTGGGCATAAGTTAGGAATGCGACATTGTAGCAACTCCTGATCAACAACCTAAGTCTAAAACTTTGCTCGGGACGAGCAAAGGGCTAGCTTGGGTGTAACACCCTAATTTAAATTTCAGTAATTAATAATAAATTTAATTGGCTTTATTTAATTTTCTAAGGTTTATATGCTTAGTCTTGCATTTAAATTAATTTTCTTTCATAAGTAATCAAAATTTTCTAGGTTCGACATGTTTGTGCATACGTGCTGGTGCATACTTTTATTTGGTTGAGTGTTTGAATTCAAATAGTTTGTGTGGAGTTTGAAAAAGAAAAGAAATAGAAAAGAGAAAGAAAAGGAAAGGAAGAAAACCCGGCCCAGGAAACCAATCCAACCCAGGTGGCCCAGCGCCCAGCCCGACCCCCTCCCTTTCCCGTGGCCTGTCCCGCTCACTCGGCCCAGTACCATTCCCCGTCCGGCCCATACCCCAGCTCCCCGCGTCCGGCCCAAAAATAGTTTGTGTGCAGCCGCTCCCGCTCGCCCGCGCGTGCGCATGCGCCCGCTGCCCAGTGGGCCCCGCTTGTCAGCCCCCTTTCCCGCAGCGTGCGCATCTCCGTCTCACTGCAACGCCGGTCCCACCTGTCATCTTCCACTTCCGGCACTCCCACAACGCCCTTCCGTGATCCCAGGCCGTGATCTCGCCGGCCTTCCTTATCGGGCACGCACGCCGAGATCCCCGGCGCCCCCTTAAAACACCCCCTTACGACCCCCTTTCCCCTATCCTCGCCCCGCAGCCGCCGCTGTAACCCTAGCGCCGCTCGCCTTGCTCCGCCGCGCAACACCCTCTGCAGCACCTCCGCCACTGCGGGACACCGCCGCCGCTTTGCCTCGGGACCAGGATCCTTGCCAAGCTCTTCTTCTCCGACCCGGCCCCGGTGCGCACGAGTTTTCCCGTGGAGGAGCTTCATTGACCCGCCTCTGCGACGCCATGATTCCGCCGCTGCGCCGCCGAACCTCGACATCTGCACGTCGCCATAGCTTCACGGGGTGGTGAGGAACACGTCGTGGCCTTTTCCCTCTCCCTCTGCATGTGCGAGGATTCCTCACCATAGTTCGGTAGTGCCGCCTGCGCCGCCGCACATGCCACTCAGTGCCCTTCCGAGCCCAGCTTAGTGCCCAGGCGAGTTCGTCGTGGCGCACTGACCCTTCCAGACCCGCGCACGGGCCGATTTGACCCCGGGTGCACCAGATCAGCGAGCTCCGTTGCCGCCGAGCCGCCATCACTGTCGAGAATCTTGCTCCGAGCCTCGAGCCACCTTCCCGAACCTGGGAATGCGCTCTCGGCCTCACGCTCACCAACCCTGACCCGAAACTCCATAGCTTGGGGCCTGGATCGCCGGATTTCCCGAGCGCCGGCGAGCCCACCGCCGCAAAGCCAGCACCAGCGACCCGCACCACCGCAGCCCTCGCCTCACGTCCTGAACCACCGGATCGGCATCCGATGGCTGCGATCTAATAGGGCCGAAGTCAACCAGACCAGAAAACAGTCAGCGCCTCCACTCTTGCACAAAAGCCCTTGTTCCTATTTGAATTTAACCCGCAGTCCTGGTTAGTTTAAAAGTATTTCCAAATCCGCCCCTGCTTTTACATTTTAGACCCTGATCTTCTTTAAAATTTAACCTGCGGTCCACCCAGCCGTCGCCCCTGGTCTTTTTGCGTCCTAACCCCCGTGTCTATCCTTTAATTACGTATGCCTATAAGGACTTTCCTAGCCACTTTGTATCCTTTATATATATCCCTTGGGTTGCATTTTGGTTAGTTGTGCTAGGTTGCCGCGCTATAACACACTTGGTCCTTTTTAATTAATTTGATTAATGGTATATGCAACTTAATTCTGGGGGTGGCCTTCTTGAGTGGCTCACGTCTCGTTTAAAATTGGTTTTTCTAGAAACTTGGTTTAGGGGGCTCGCACTGTGTTTTGTGCTAGCCACTCTCCATAAGGACCGTACGTCATTAGAGCGACAACCTGGGACAACCGCGCAACCACAAGACTAGAATGGGACGGTCTTGGCTTACTAATTAGGTCTTTTTGGTTTGGAGTAACTTACCTGCGGGGCAGGGGAGGTAAGCTTCAATGGTCCCTGCTCCTCCGGCTTGGTCTGTGCTCCGTGTCTTGTACCCCCGTGAGGTGGGCCCCATCGTCGCCGATCCACCCTCGCGGTTACTCCTTACCAACGAGATTCTTTGTAAAGGCCTCGTAGTGTGCTTGCTAGCCATCTCACCTACGGAAGTGTGATGAACAACTAGCGTAGCTCACGACTTGTGGGTAAAGATGTGCAACCTCTGCAGAGTGTAAAACTGGTATACTAGCTGTGCTCATGGTCATGAGCGGCCCAGATCCTCCTTTTGATTAGTGGGGTTATCTTCCTTTGATTAGGGGGGTTCCCCAGGTGGTTTGGTTTGGTTCTCAGTAGCATCATAATTAATTCTGATTAATTACTATGTAACTGGGGTATGGTAACTCATCAACTTGTAGTAAATAGCTGTAATAAAACTTTGCCAAGACTAAAAGCTAATGCAGTTGAGTCAGCCAATCTTAGAGCCTCATAGTTTGTGTTATACTTGTTGAGTAGAAGTTGTGTACTCACACTTGCCTCCTCTACTTTTTTCCTCTTGTTCTTTTGGGATACTCTACTGCTGCTCAGTTCCTGCCGACGCAAGGGAGTTCACCCAGAGCTACCAGGAGTACGAGGACTTCTAGGTGTTCGTCTCCCAGTCGACGTCCTTGTGGTGCCCAGCTTTCGAGAGACTTCGTATATGTATTTTACGCTTCCTCTGTATCAGACATTTTGTCATTAATGTAATAAATAACATTCGTACTCGCTTTATTATACCTTTTTACGTGATATGTGATGTGATATATTGTTCATTCTGTTGTATATACGTGTGACTTGATCCTAGCACGTATATGATTGCATGGTTTATGTCCTTTTATAAACCGGGTGTTACAAAGTGGTATCAGAGCTATATCGACTGTAGGACGAAAGGCTAGATAGAACTGGTCAAGTTTTAAGTTTTCTTCTCTCTAAGCTTTGTCTGCTGAAACTATTTTGCTATGATATTCCTTGAATTCTAATATTTTTACTCGTCTTACCTTGATTTTTCACTATAGAATTAGTTTCCGTAGCTTTGGCCCTGAAGTATCTCACCAACCCTTTTCAGTCTAGGATTCCCTGACCTCAGCACGATAGACCGTTCTGCGATGCGTTGTGTTAGTCGAGTGGTGTGTTAAACTCGGCTAAAGTATAAAATATGTATGTCTGTTATTGTGCAAATGTTTGATTTGCATCTTTGGTTGATTGCATAGCTTAGTAGTTAAATTTGTTTAGTAAAAATCAGCTCTTAAGTTAAAGTTTAATTAATTAATAAAACTGAGTTAGATCGTTGGGGTTAAACCATGCACTCTGTTTCCCTCTACCTTATCATGCCTTGGGTTTCTCCTGTCTTGCTTGTTGAGAAGAAGGATAGCGCGAAGAGGATGTGATATTCCAGGATTCACCGACGAGGACGTCGGTTTCTGTAAGGGGGTAGGGATGTGACATCCCGGTCTATAGATAGTACAGGAGAATTTGAGAGTCTCTCGGACGAGGCAGAAGAGTTATGCTATAGCTCCCTTTTTCGGAGTTATGTAACACCTATCTGAAGTTAGCAGCAGTGATGCATGGGCAGTGCTGTCTAAATAAGATAGAACCTTACATAGTGGGGTATTCTCTCTTCTTTGACCTTACCAATCTATGCTTTCTTTTATCCCAACTCAGATGTCGGTAGAACAAAAAGGCCTTGGAGACAGCGCAATGGGTAATGGTGTTCATGCAACAGTTTCTGTGGAGCAACCGATAACGGTACAAGATCAGTCTTCGCAAACAGCATACCACCCGAAGAATGGTGAGAAAGCTTGCCCATGTTGCCAATTCTATGGCGTTCCTTGTCGTCAAGTTCGTGCGGCTGAAGATGAAGCCACAACTAGGAGGAACCAGAGGTTGTTCTCCAGTACAAAGAGAAAGATGTCTCATCAAGAGCAGCTAGCTGAGGATTCCCTTTGTAACACCCTAATTTAAATTCCAGCATTTAATAATAAATTTAATTGGCTTTATTTAAATTTCTAAGATTTATTATGTTTAGCTTTGCATTTAATATAATTTTTGTTTCCCAAGTAATTAAAATTTGTCTAAGTTTAAAAATTTGATGTTGCATTCATGCTGGTGCATTGTTCTTTTTGTTTGAGTGGTAGGTTTGAATTTGAATTCAAATAGAATTTGAGTGTTGGCTTTAGAAAATGAAGAGGAATTAGAAAAGAGAAGCAAATCCAAAACCAAACCCAACCCAACAATAGCCCAACCCAACAACCCTGACCCGGCCCAAGAAACCGCAGCCCAGTCCCACCCCGGCGGCCCAGCCCACTCCACTCCTTCCTTTCTCCCGCTCTCAGGCTGCGGCCTCCTTTCCTGGGTCGTTCCTCCCTCACCCCGCACTCGGCCCGCTCCGTGCGACGCCCGCTCCGCCCGAGCGCCCGCGCGCGCTCCCTGCCACCGGGCCCAAGGCTTCAGCGCCCGCACGCTCTCGCCCCACACGACCAGCGCCCAGGCCCGCGTCGCCCCTTACCCTCGCTGCCAGCCGGGCCCACCCGTCAGCTCCACCTTCCTCGCCGCGCAACTGCCGCACCGCGTCCCCGTGATCTCCGGCGACCTTCCTATTCAGGCGCGTACGACCGAAATCCCGGCGCCCCTTCTTAAACCAACCCGCGGACCCCTGCACCCCATCCCACTAGCGCCGCCACCCCAAAACCCTAGTAGTGCCCGCTCGCCCTGCCCTGCCGCGCAAGGTCCTCTGCACCGCCGCGGACCGGCCGCACCACCGCCTCCTAGTCATCGCCGAGCACCCCAACAGTTCCATATCGACTCCGGGAGTCTACCCAGGCCGACCTTGCTCGACCTCAACGCCTGCACGTGTCTGATTTCCACCAGCAAGCATTCCAGGTGATCCCTGTCCGCCGCCCGATTTCCTCGCCACCGGTCATCGCCGAGCCTCCCTGACCACCATGGCTCCCTCGCAGGTACTCCACAAGATGACCTGCGGAGCCCAGGGACCCGGAGGCGCTGCCTTCTTCTTTCTCCACGAACACCGCGTCATCGCCGCCGCCGGTCAACGACGTCGGCGTCCGGCACGGCCTCCCTACTCGCCCAGACCCCCTCGGTGAGCATCAGTACCCTCTCCTCCTCCTTTTGCGCTAGTGCCCGTAGGCCAGGGCCTGTCCTGGGTGCCGGTCCTGTGAGGTCCACCCCTCAGCGCCTCCGCCGCCATCGCATCCTCGCTCCTAAGCCGCCCCGAGCCCAGAAAATGCCACGGGTGGATCACGCATGACGCGTAGATCCTCCCCGACCCAAGCCCACTCTGTTTTGAGCCCTGGAACACTGGAAACAACAAACGCCGGCGAGCCTTGCGCGGCGCCGCCGCGGGAGCTCTGTCTCCGGCGAGAACTCGCCGCCGACCCGCGCTCCCCGAGTCCTGGCCGCCCGATCGGGAAGCAACGGACAGGATTAGATCATGGGCAGATTAGATCTGCACCATTAGATCCAGATCCAGCGGCCCTCGTTCACGCGTACCGGTTCGCTGCGGCTGTTTTGCATAAGAGCCCCTGTAGTTTATAGCTATCAACCCGCCATCCAGCTGTATAGAAAACTAATTACGGTTTGGCCCTATTTTATTCACCTAAGCCCCTGAGCTTTCCCAAATTAGTACCCGCCGTCCAGCACATGTTCTTTTATGAGTTAGACCCTGGAGTTAATGGTTAATTATGTTTAGGCCCTCGGTTTTTGCAGAAAATCCCCTGGAACCCTAGATTTCTTGCAGTTTAGGTCCCTGAATCTTGTTTTTAGCCTAGAAAATGTGTTTTAGCTCCGTTTTAGGCGTTCTTTATGTCCACGCGATCGTTGTAACGCGTAGAATAGTTTTAGACCAGTTTAGTCTGCTGTTTTTATGTATTGATGTACTGTTTCTTAGTTTTTGTTAGTGTTTTCTTGTATGCTTATTATTGTGCATTGTTTTGGCCATGTGTTCGTGAGTAGACGTTGATCCATCTGAGGAGCCCCAGTACCAGTACCTGGAGTAGCCGTCTTCTGAGCACTTTGAGCAGCAGCAGGAGCAGTACGAGGAAGGCAAGTATAACATGAACAACACCTATCACTTTAATTACAATTACATACTGCATTTTAATACTGTATGCCTATAAGGACTTTCCTAGCCACTTTATATCATTTATATATACCTTTGGGTTGCATTTTGGTTAGTTGTGCTAGATTGTAGCGCTATAACACATTCTGGTCCTTTTTAATTAAATTGATTAATGGTTTACTTGAACTTAATTCTGAGAGTGGCCCTCTGTGTGGCTTGAGTGGCTCACGTCTCGTTAAAATTGGTTTTTGTTAGAAACATGGTTTAGGGGGCCAGCACGGTGCTTACTGCTGGGTTGGCCACTCTCCATAAGGACTGGTTCATAGAGCGACAACCTGGGACAACAACGCTACCACAAGACTGGAATGGGACGGTCTTGGCGTAATAATTAGGTCTTTTTGGTTTGGAGTAACTTACCTGCGGGGCAAGGGTGGTAAGCTTCTATGTCCCTCGTACTGAGTGGCCTCGTCTGTGGTATTCTTGACGCCCACTAGACCTGCTCCATAGTCGCCGATCTAACCCTCGCGGTTACTCCCTACCAACGAGATTCTTTGTAAAGGCCTCGTAGTGAGTTTGCTAGTCAACTCACCTAAGGAAGTGTGATGAACAACTGGCGTAGCTCACGACTTGTGGGTAAAGATGTGCAACCTCTGCAGAGTGGAAAACTGGTATACTAGCCGTGCTCACGGTTATGAGCGGCCCAGATCCTCCTTTTGATTAGTGGGGTTATCTCCTTCCGACGAGGGAGGTGCCTCTCGGGGTTACCTTGGCTTGGTTCAGTTTGGTTCTCAGTAGTTCCATAATTAATTCTGATTAATTACTATGTAACTGGGTTAATGGTAATTCATCAACTCGTAGTAAATAGCTTTAATAAAATTTTGCCAACACTTAAAAGCTAATACAGTCAGTCAGCCAACCTTAGAGCCTCATAGTTTGTGTTATACTTGTTGAGTACAAGTTGTGTACTCACACTTGCCTCTTCTCTACCTTTTTCCTCTTGGATACTCTACTGCTACTCAGTTCCTGCCGACGCGAGGGAGTTTGCACAGCGCTACCAAGACTACGAGGACTTCTAGGTGTTCGTCTCCCAGTCGACGTCCCTGTGGCGCCTTGCTCAGCTTCGGAGAGTTTTATCGTATTTGTACTTCGCTTCCGCTGTATTAGACATTTTTGTCATTAATGTAATAAATAACATTTGTATTCGCTTTATTATATCTTTTTACGTGATATGTGCTACAATATACTGTTCATTCTGTTGTATATACGTGTGACTTGATCCTGGCACGTATATGATTGCTCGGTTTATGTCCTTTTATAAACCGGGTGTTACAGAGTGGTATCAGAGCCGTATCGACTGTAGGACGAAGCCTAGATAGAACTGGTCGAGTTTTAGGACTTCTTCTCTCCAATCCTTGTCTGCTGAAACTATTTTACTATTATACCCCTTGAATTCTATGACTTTTACTCGTCTTGCCTTGATTTCTCTCTCTAAAGAATAGTTTTCGTAGATTTGGCCTGAATCAGTCATCTGACCACCATGAGTATTAGCTAGGTGACCCTTTTATAATAATATGATAGCACGCTCTACGACGCGTTGTGTTAGTCGAGTCGTATGTTAAACTCGGCTAAGTCGTGAAAATTGTCTGCATGTTATTATGCTACATGTTTGATTTGGATTTTTGAATGATTGCATAGCTTAGCAGTTTAAATTTGTTCAAAGAAAATCACTCTTAAGTTAAAGTTAATTAATTAATAAAATGAGTTAGATCGTTGGGGGTAAAACAGTCCACTCAATCCTGTCTACTTTATCATGGCTGAGTCTTTTTCCGCAAAGAGTTATCATATCCATCTGAATTTATTCCTGCAATATCCTTACTCGTGAAATCTTTTGTCCAAAATCAGATGGTGAACACCAGACGTGGTTCTGACCAGCAGGGGCAGAACAACCAGGGTCAGAACACCCAGGGGACCGGGATCCCAATGCCTCCGCCTTTGACTCCGGAGCAGTACTTCCAGCTCCAGATGCAGATGATGGCCACCCTGAACAATACTGTTCAGGCACTTCAGCAGGCTCACACTCAGCCTCCGCCTCCTCCACCGCCACAGCCTCGCGACAGGCATGCTAAGTTTCTGAGGGGTCACCCGCCGATGTTCTCTCACACGTCCGACCCCCTTCAGGCTGACGACTGGCTCCGTGCAGTGGAGCGCCAGCTGGACATCGCCCAGTGCGATGATCGTGAGCGCGTCTTGTACGCAGCAGGACAGCTGCGAGGGGCAGCTTTGGACTGGTGGGAGTCCCACCCAGTTCAGGACCGCGAGGCTCTCACCTGGCTCCAGTTCCAGGAGCGATTCCGCAGCCACAACGTCCCCGCGGGCGTTATGAAGATGAAGCAGAAGGGTTCCTTGCACTGAAACAGGTAATCTTGGATATAATCATTCAACGTTTCCTTTTGAGCTAGTACCCCCTTGTTCTATCTTTCTGAGTCATGAATTAATCCTTCGATATCTATCTGTCTTTGTCACTTCAGGGGACTATGTCGGTCACGGAGTATCGTGATCGTTTTCTGCAGCTTGCTCGCTATGCCCCTGCCGATGTTGCGGATGTCCGCAAGAAGCAGGAGCACTTCATGGAGGGCCTTGAGGACTACCTCCAGTACGCGCTGCTCAACCTCCGCTTCGACGACTTCAACCATCTGGTTGACAACACGCTCAACACTGAGCGCAAGCACCTGGAGATGGAGGACAAGAAGAGGAAGATTGTCCCCGTTGCTTCCGGCAGCAACACTCGTCCTCGCCTTCAGCCGCCTCAGCAGTACCAGCAACAGCAGTACCGGCCTCCCCAGCAGTACCAGCAAAGGCCGCAGCAATACCCGCCTCGACAGCAGCAGCAGGCAGGTCAGGGCCCGAGGTTATCGGCACCTCCGGCTCGAGCTCCACCAGCTCCGCCAGCACCTCAGGCTCCACGGCAGGCAGTTCCTTCTGCCGGACAGCAGGCTCCAGCGACTCCTCGCGTGTGCTATCACTGCGGCCATCCGGGGCACTACGCCAACGCTTGCCCCCGGAAGGCGCAGGCAGGACAGCTGGGACGCCCAGCTCAGCCCAGGGCGCCAGCACAAGGTCGGGTGAACCACGTGACGGCCGAGTCAGTGGCTGAGGCTCCTAACGTGGTTATTGGTACGTTCATGGTCAACTCTCACCCCGCTACAGTGCTTTTCGATACCGGTGCTACTCATTCTTTCATTTCCAAGTCATTTGCCGAGAAGCATGGTATACCTATTTCTTGTATGAGGACAACTATGGTAGTTACCTCACCTGGGGGCCAGATACACACATGTTCTATATGCTCCAGAATTAATATTGTCATAAAGGGGGCAGAGTTTCGCACTGGTTTGATCGTCATCGAGTCCTCGGGGATAGATGTGATTTTGGGCATGGAGACCCTTACTAGATAGGGAGTCCGTATTGATTGTGCTCAGCGGACAGTTCACTTGTCGGCATCTGATGGCCAAGAGGTGACAGTCAGTGCTTCAGAGCCTTCGGGATTTCTTCATCAGATGGAGGCTAGACCCACGGACGGTATTCGCGTGGTGTCTGAATTCCCGGATGCCTTTCCGGATGATCTGCCAAGTATGCCGCCTGAACGCGCCATTGAGTTTTGTATTGATCTCTTGCCTGGCACAGCTCCTATTGCAAAGCGGCCCTACCGTATGGCACCTATAGAGCATGAAGCAGTCAAGAAAACTATTGATGAGTTGCTAGCCAAGGGCTATATCCGTCGCAGCTTCTCTCCTTGGGCTTTTCCATTATTGCTGGTAGATAAGAAGGATGGCTCGAAGAGGATGTGTGTGGATTATCGGGAGCTGAATGCAGTCACTATCAAGAACAAGCATCCACTGCCCCGTATCGAGGATCTCTTCGATCTGCTTCGAGGTGCTCGTATATTCTCGAAGATTGATCTTCGTTCGGGTTATTTTCAGCTGAGGATCCGTCCTAAGGATATTCCGAAGACAGCATTCACCTGCAAGTACGGGCTATATGAGTACACGGTCATGTCCTTCGGCTTGACTAATGCCCCAGCCTTCTTCATGCACTTGATGAACATGGTTTTCATGGATTATCTGGATGTCTTCGTGGTGATCTTCATTGATGACATTCTGATCTTCTACAAGACAGAGGAAGAGCATGAAGAGCATCTGAGGCTCGTGTTGCAGAGATTGAGAGAGCATCAGCTGTATGCTAAGTTCAGCAAGTGCGAGTTCTGGATTGACGAGGTTCCATTCCTCGGTCATGTTATCTCTCAGGGAGGCATTGCTGTTGATCCGAGCAAGGTGAAGGATGTGCTCGAGTGAGAGACACCGCAGACAGTGAAGGAAGTCCGGTCATTTCTTGGGCTTAGCTGGATATTATCGGAGGTTCATTGAGAATTTCTCCAAGATCGCGAAGCCTTTGACTTCTTTGCTGGAGAAAAATGTGGCTTTCATTTGGACTGATGAGCGTCAGAGGGCCTTTGATGAGCTGAAGAAAAGGTTGACTACGGCGCCAGTCCTGACTCTGCCTGACCAGACGAAGAGGTTCACAGTATATTGTGATGCTTCGAAGGATGGTCTAGGGTGTGTTCTGATGCAGGAAGGCAGAGTGATTGCTTATGCATCACGGCAGCTACGCCGGCATGAGCTGAACTATCCTACTCATGATCTTGAGTTAGCCGCAGTTGTGCATGCTCTGAAGATTTGGAGGCATTACTTGTATGGGCAGCGGTGTGATATCTACACTGATCACAAGAGCCTCAAGTACATTTTCACGCAGAATGAGCTGAACATGCGGCAGAGAAGATGGCTAGAGTTAGTCAAGGACTATGACCTGGAGATTCACTATCATCCGGGCAAGGCCAATGTTGTAGCAGATGCTCTGAGCAGGAGAAGTTATGTCAACTGGCCGTGGCTTTCCAGATGCCTCCAGATTTATGTGAGGAGTTTGAGCAGTTGAGTCTGGGCTTCTTGCATCATACTTCCAGTGCAGCATTTGAGGCAGTACCGACTCTAGAGTCAGAGATCAGGCAGCATCAGAAAGATGATGAGAAGCTGCAGGAGATCCGTGAGTTGCTCAAGAAGGGCAAGGCTCCACACTTCAGAGAGGATGATCAGGGCACCTTGTGGTACAAGAACCGGATCTGTGTGCCAGATGTGAAGGACCTCCGGAAGTTGATTCTGAGTGAGGCCCATGATACAGCTTATTCTATTCATCCGGGCAGCACGAAGATGTACTATGATCTGAAAGAACGTTTCTGGTGGTATGGGATGAAGCGTTCAGTGGCAGAGTACGTAGCTATTTGTGACACCTGTCAGCGTGTCAAGGCTGAGCATCAGAGGCCAGCAGGTCTGTTACAGCCTTTGAAGATTCCAGAATGGAAATGGGAGGAAATCACTATGGACTTCATTGTTGGATTGCCTCGTACTCAGAAAGGGTACAACTCCATTTGGGTAGTAGTGGATCGTCTGACGAAAGTTGCTCACTTCATTCCAGTGAACACTACTTACTCCGGTGCTAGACTTGCAGAGTTGTACATCTCTCGGATTGTCTGCTTACATGGTGTGCCCAAGAAGATCATAGCTGATAGAGGGTCTCAGTTCACTTCTCAGTTCTGGGAGCAGCTCCATGATTCGTTGGATACGAAGCTGCGTTTCAGTACGGCTTATCACCCTCAGACAGATGGGCAGACAGAGAGAACCAACCAAGTGTTGGAGGATATGCTGAGAGCTTGTGCTATTTAGTATGGTACTAGTTGGGATAAGTGCCTGTCTTATGCTGAGTTCTCATATAACAACAGCTATCAGGCCAGTCTGAAGAAGTCCCCCTTCGAGGCATTGTATGGCAGAAAGTGCAGGACTCCACTCTATTGGGATCAGATTGGTGAGAAGCAGCTCTTTGGCCCTGAAATCATAGATGATGCAGAACAAATGGTTCAAGCTGTGCGAGAAAATCTGAGGATTGCACAGAGCAGACAAAAGAGCTATGCAGATGGCAAACGGAGAGACCTGACTTTCAGTGTTGGTGATCATGTATACCTGAAGGTGTCTCCGATGAGAGGAATCTGCAGGTTTAATGTCAAGGGGAAGTTGGCACCTCGGTATATTGGTCCATTCAAGGTGCTAGAGAGGAAAGGCGAAGTTGCTTATTGCCTGGAGTTGCCCACCAGCCTATCAGGAGTTCATGATGTCTTCCATATATCTCAGCTGAAGAGGTGTCTGCGAGTACCCGAGGAGCAGGCACCACAGGATGGAGTAGATGTGCAGGAAGATCTGACCTATACTGAGCATCCGGTGAAGATTCTGGAGACATCAGAAAGGGTTACTCGGAACAAGCGCATCAAGATGTGCAGAGTTCAGTGGAGTCATCACAGTGAAGCCGAGGCTACATGGGAGCGAGAAGATGAGCTGAAGAAGACATATACAGATCTCTTTGCTAGCTAGCCCAGCTAAATCTCTGGGACGAGATTTCTTTATGGAGGTAGGGTCTGTAACACCCTAATTTAAATTCCAGCATTTAATAATAAATTTAATTGGCTTTATTTAAATTTCTAAGGTTTATTATGTTTAGCCTTGCATTTAATATAATTTTTGTTTCACAAGTAATTAAAATTTGTCTAAGTTTAAAAATTTGATGTTGCATTCATGCTGGTGCATTGTTCTTTCTGTTTGAGTTGTAGGTTTGAATTCAAATTGAAATTTGAATTCAAATAGAATTTGAGTGTTGGCTTTAGAAAATGAAGAGGAATTAGAAAAGAGAAGCAAATCCAAAACCAAACCCAACCCAACAGCAGCCCAACCCAACAACCCTGACCCAGCCCAAGAAACCGCAGCCCAGTCCCACCCCGGCGGCCCAGCCCACTCCACTCCTTCCTTTCTCCCGCTCTCAGGCTGCGGCCTCCTTTCCTGGGCCGTTCCTCCCTCACCCCGCACTCGGCCCGCTCCGCGCGACGCCCCGCTCAGCCCGAGCGCCCGCGCGCGCTCCTTCCCACCGGGCCCAAGGCTTCAGCGCCCACACGCGCTCGCCCCACACGACCAGCGCCCAGGCCCGCGTCGCCCCTTCCCCTCGCTGCCAGCTGGGCCCGCCCGTCAGCTCCACCTTCCTCGCCGCGCAACTGCCACGCCGCGTCCCCGTGATCTCCGGCGACCTTCCTATTCGGGCACGCACCACTGAAATCCCGGCGCCCCTTCTTAAACCAACCCGCGGACCCCTGCACCCCATCCCACTAGCGCCGCCATCCCAAAACCCTAGCAGTGCCCGCTCGCCCTGCCCCGCCGCGCAAGGTCCTCTGCTCCGCCGCGGACCGGCCGCACCACCGCCTCCTAGTCATCGCCGAGCACCCCAACAGTTCCATATCGACTCCGGGAGTCTACCCAGGCCGACCTTGCTCGACCTCAACGCCTGCACGCGTCTGATTTCCACCGGCAAGCATTCCAGGTGATCCCTGTCCGCCGCCCGATTTCCTCGCCACCGGTCATCGCCGAGCCTCCCTGACCACCGTGGCTCCCTCGCAGGTACTCTGCAAGACGACCTGCGGAGCCCAGGGACCCGGAGGCGCTGCCTTCTTCTTTCTCCACGAACACCGCGTCGTCGCCGCCGCCGGTCAACGACGTCGGCGTCCGGCACGGCCTTCCTACTCGCCCAGACCCCCTCTGTGAGCATCAGTACCCTCTCCTCCTCCTTTTGCGCTAGTGCCCGTAGGCCAGGGCCTGTCCTGGGCGCCGGTACGCCGCGCGCCGGCGAGGTCTGCCCCTCAGCGCCTCCGCCGCCATCGCATCCTCGCTCCTAAGCCGCCCCGATC
Source organism: Panicum virgatum (assembly GCF_016808335.1). NCBI lineage: Eukaryota > Viridiplantae > Streptophyta > Magnoliopsida > Poales > Poaceae > Panicum > Panicum virgatum. Next base: position 12,186,823 of record NC_053152.1, read on the forward strand.
CCAGAAAATGCCGCGGGTGGATCACGCATGACGCGTAGATCCTCCCCGACCCAAGCCCGCTCTGTTTTGAGCCCTGGAACACTGGAAACGACAAACGCCGGCGAGCCCCGCGCGGCGCCGCCGCGGGAGCTCTGTCTCCGGCGTGAACTCGGCACCGACCCGCGCTCCCCGAGTCCTGGCCGCCCGATTGGGAAGCAACAGCCAGGATTAGATCGTGGGCTGATTAGATCTGCACCATTAGATCCAGATCCAGCGGCCCTCGTTCGCGCGTACCGGTTCACTGCGGCTATTTTGCACAAGAGCCCCTATAGTTTATAGCTATCAACCCGCCATCCAGCTGTATAGAAAACTAATTACGGTTTGGCCCTGTTTTATTCACTTAAGCCCCTGAGCTTTCCCAAATTAGTACCCGCCGTACAGCACTTGTTCTTTTACGAGTTAGACCCTGGAGTTAACGGTTAATTATGTTTAGGCCCTCGGTTTTTGCAGAAAACCCCCTGGAACCTTAGATTTCTTGCAGTTTAGGTCCCTGAACCTTGTTTTTAGCCTAGAAAATGCGTTTTAGCTCCGTTTTAGGCGTTCTTTATGTCCACGCGATCATTGTAACGCGTAGAATAGGTTTAGACTAGTTTAGTGTGCTGTTTTTATGTATTGATGTACTGTTTCTTAGTTTTTGTTAGTGTTTGATTGTATGCTTATTATTGTGCATTGTTTTGGCCATGTGTTCGTGAGTAGACGTTGATCCATCTGAGGAGCCCCAGTACCAGTACCTGGAGCAGCCATCTTCTGAGCATTTTGAGCAGCAGCAGGAGCAGTACGAGGAAGGCAAGTATAACATGAACAACACCTATCACTTTAATTATAACTACATACTGCATTTTAATACTGTATGCCTATAAGGACTTTCCTAGCCACTTTATATCATTTATATATACCTTTGGGTTGCATTTTGGTTAGTTGTGCTAGATTGCTGCGCTATAACACATTCTGATCCTTTTTAATTAAATTGATTAATGGTTTACTTGAACTTAATTCTGAGAGTGGCCCTCTGTGTGGCTTGAGTGGCTCACGTCTCGTTAAAATTGGTTTTTGTTAGAAACATGGTTTGGGGGGCCAGCACGGTGCTTACTGCTGGGTTGGCCACTCTCCATAAGGACCGGTTCATAGAGCGACAACCTGGGACAACAGCGCTACCACAAGACTGGAATGGGACGGTCTTGGCGTAATAATTAGGTCTTTTTGGTTTGGAGTAACTTACCTGCGGGGCAAGGGTGGTAAGCTTCTATGTCCCTCGTACTGAGTGGCCTCATCTGTGGTATTCTTGACGCCCACTAGACCTGCTCCATAGTCGCTAATCTAACCCTCGCGGTTACTCCCTACCAACGAGATTCTTTGTAAAGGCCTCGTAGTGAGTTTGCTAGTCATCTCACCTAAGGAAGTGTGATGAACAACTGGCATAGCTCACGACTTGTGGGTAAAGATGTGCAACCTCTGCAGAGTGGAAAACTGGTATACTAGCCGTGCTCACGGTTATGAGCGGCCCAGATCCTCCTTTTGATTAGTGGGGTTATCTCCTTCCGACGAGGGAGGTGCCTCTCGGGGTTACCTTGGCTTGGTTCAGTTTGGTTCTCAGTAGTTCCATAATTAATTCTGATTAATTACTATGTAACTGGGTTAATGGTAATTCATCAACTCGTAGTAAATAGCTTTAATAAAATTTTGCCAACACTTAAAAGCTAATGCAGTCAGTCAGCCAACATTAGAGCCTCATAGTTTGTGTTATACTTGTTGAGTACAAGTTGTGTACTCACACTTGCCTCTTCTCTACCTTTTTCCTCTTGGATACTCTACTGCTGCTCAGTTCCTGCCGACACGAGGGAGTTTGCACAGTGCTACCAGGACTAAGAGGACTTCTAGGCGTTCGTCTCCCAGTCGACATCCCTGTGGCGCCCTGCTCAGCTTCGGAGAGTTTTATCGTATTTGTACTTCGCTTCTGCTGTATCAGACATTTTTGTCATTAATGTAATAAATAACATTCGTATTCGCTTTATTATATCTTTTTACGTGATATGTGCTACGATATACTATTCATTCTATTGTATATACGTGTGACTTGATCCTGGCACGTATATGATTGCTCGGTTTATGTCCTTTTATAAACCGGGTGTTACACCCTTTTCCTTGACTCCCCATCGGTCGATGAGCTACAGACCATCCAGAAGAGAAAGGATCCTGAGTGCTCTAGAGATACGCAAGTCAAGAACCAAGCACTCTATGATTATGTTGATGGGTTAACTATCACTATGAATGTGATTCAACCAAGTAGCGCCATTCACCACCACCGCATGTGCTACAAATGCGGGCAAAAAGGTCATTATGCCAAAAGTTGTCCACAGAAGTGCCTGTCACCGGTAGCACAGGATGCCCAGAATGATCAGAATTAGCAGCAGGTGATACCAGTATGCAGTGATCGTACAAAGCGTAAGCGGACTAAGAAGGGACCAAAAGAGTACCAAGAGATTCGACATGCTTCCAACTCACATCATATGGGTATGAGATCCTGACTCAGGTGTGCGTAGAGCTTAATCCCATCCTTGTCTCTCTTTGCTAGCCAGCCCAGAATCTCGGGACGAGATTCCTGTAAGGGGGTAGGATTTGTAACACCCTAATTTAAATTTCAGTAATTAATAATAAATTTAATTGGCTTTATTTAATTTTCTAAGGTTTATATGCTTAGTCTTGCATTTAAATTAATTTTCTTTCATAAGTAATTAAAATTTTCAAGGTTCGACATGTTTGTGCATACATGCTGGTGCATACTTTTATTTGGTTGAGTGCATAGGAGATTGAATTCAAATTTCATTTGAATTCAAATAGTTTGTGTGGAGTTTGAAAAAGAAAAGAAATAGAAAAGAGAAAGAAAAGGAAAGGAAGAAGACCCGGCCTAGGAAACCAATCCAACCCAGGCGGCCTAGCACCCAGCCCGGCCCCCTCTCTTTCCCGTGGCCCGTCCCGCTCACCCGGCCCAACACCATTCCCCGTCCGGCCCATACCCCAGCTCCCCGCGATCAGCCCAGGAGACCGCCTGGGCCAGCTCATCCGCAGCGCGTGCATCTCCGTCTCACTGCAGCACCAGTCCCACCTGTCATCTTCCACCTCCGGCGCTCCCGCAACGCCCTTCCGTGATCCCAGGCCGTGATCTCGCCGGCCTTCCTTATCGGGCGCGCATGCCGAGATCCCCGGCGCCCCCTTTAAACACCCCCCTGCGACCCCCTTTCCCTTATCCTCGCCCCGCAGCCGCCGCCGTAACCCTAGCGCGCTCGCCTTGCTCCGCCGCGCAACACCCTCTGCTCCGCTGTGGTTCGGCCGTTCCTCAGCACCTCAGCCACCGCGGGCCACCGCCGCCGCTTCGCCTCGGGACCAGGATCCTCGCCGAGCTCTTCTTCTCCGGCCCCGGCCCCACTGCGCACGAGTTTTCCCATGGAGGAGCTTCGTCGACCCACCTCTGCGACACCGTGATTCCGCCGCTGCGCCGCCGAACCTCGACATCTGCACGTCGCCATAGCTTCACGGGGTGGTGAGGAACACGCCGTGCCCTTTTCCCCTTTTCCCTCTCCCTCTGCACGTGTGAGGATGCCTCACCGTAGTTCGGTAGTGCCGCCTACGCCGCCGCACACGCCACTCAGTGCCCTGCCGAGCCCAGCTTAGTGCCTAGGCGAGTTCGCCGTGGCGCACTGACCCTTCCAGACCCGCGCACGGGCCGATTTGACCCAGGGTGCACCAAATCAGCGAGCTCCGGCGAGCTCCGTTGCCGCCGAGCCGCCATCACCGTCGAGAATCTTGCTCCGAGCCTCGAGCCACCTTCCCGAGCCTGGGAATGCACTCTCGGCCTCACGCTCACCAACCCTGATCTGAAACTCCATAGCTTGGGGCCTGGATCGCCGGATTTCCCGAGCGCCGGCGAGCCCACCGCCGCTAAGCCAGCACCGGCGACCCGCACCACCGCAACCCTCGCCTCACGTCCTGAACCACCGGATCGGCATCCGACGGCTGCGATCTGATAGGGCCGAAGTCAACCAGACCAGAAAATGGTCAGCGCCTCCACTCTTGCACAAAAGCCCTTGTTCCTATTTGAATTTAACCCGCAGTCCTGGTTAGTTTAAAAGTATTTCCAAATCCACCCCTGCTTTTATGTTTTAGACCCTGATCTTCTTTAAAATTTAACCCGCTGTCCACCCAGCCGTCGCCCCTGGTCTTTTTGCGTCCTAACCCCCGCGTCTATCCTTTAATTACGTATAGGTCCCTGGTTTTTGCAGAAAACCCCTGGAAACTTAGTTTTTCTTGCAGGAAAGCCCCTAGATCTTGTTTTAGGCCTAGTTTTCGCGTTCTAGCTCCGTTTTAGGCGTTCTTTATGTCCACGTGATCGTTGTAATGCGTAGAACAGTTCTAGCTTAGTTTTGTTTGCTGTTTTTATGTATTTTTGTACTGTTTCTTAGTGTTTTCCTTTGTTTGAATGTATGTGTATGTGCTGGACTTGTTTTTGGCGTTGCGATCGTGAGTAGACGTTGATCCTTCGGAGGAGTACCAGTACCCGGAGCAGCCACCATCTTCAGAGCAGTTTGAGCAGCAGGAGAACTTTGAGGAAGGCAAGTACAACATGAACACCACCTATCACTTTTAAATACATTTTCATATTTCATTTTAATATTGTATGCCTATAAGGACTTTCCTAGCCACTTTATATCCTTTATATATATCCCTTGGGTTGCATTTTGGTTAGTTGTGCTAGGTTGCTGCGCTATAACACACTTGGTGCTTGAGTGCCATTTTCACCCGTCAACTATACTCAATAATAAAGGAAAACCACATGCCTTACTCACATATTTGTATCACTAACCTCGCTCCACAGTTTTATTTGAGTTTTGTACATTTCAGATGAGCAGGAGCGGAATAAGATGAAAAAATGTAGCAGACGCCATACAACTATGCAGAATATCGCATCCGGCATCACACCCTTACAAAGAGGGCCCACATGTCAGAGGAAACGGGCCCTCCACGCAAGATGCACTAAAGGATAAGGATAAGATCCAATGAATCAACCACTCAGCAAAGGATCAGGCCAAGGGGCTGCCAGGTGGGGTCGGCCGAACCTGGCCCGGTTCCCGTCCTAGTGCACTTCGAGGAGGAGTAGCTGCTAAGGCACCTGATCACCTTCCATATGTGCGTTGGCGGGAAACCGACCTCTAGAGCTATAAATAGGGCCTATATCCACCCCCCTCAACACACACACACACACTTCATTCCATTCTCTCCAAGAAGGCTCACCTCTCTCTTGCTCTCTTAGCTAGGTAGTGGAGCTAGGCTAGTTCTCTTTAGCGAGCAAGTCGTCCTCGGGGTCATTGACCAATCCTCGGCTCCTGGTATGGCTTTGTATCTGACTTGTCAGACTTCTATTCATAATATAGAGTTTTGCCATGGTTGCTTTACTATCTTGATAGTTTATCAATCCATGCTTAGATCATTCATAAGTTATGCTACGGTCTTGGTTAGGCCAGATGATTCGGGTACGGATAGAGGTTCGTTGTGTTTTCGGGCTTGCTCTAGTGTTTTACTTGTCCATCCGAAGGGTGGGAGACCTGGGGGCACTAGACTAGTGACTTCATACACAATCTTGGTGCTCGGGTATGCGGGATCCTTCGGATATGACCGTGCTCCACGGTGTGACAGGGGTAGACGGCAGGTGGTGACAACCCTGTCCGTCTGGCGTAACAGCGGTGTTACGTTTAGCGTACTCCTCGACGTTCGGGTTCGGTGTAGGAGTTCATGCAAAGAGGTAACGGGACTGGATGTACTCCGGTGCGGGACCTTCTCCCCGCTATCCCATTTTCCTGGCACCTACAGTCCTAACCATAATCTAACATGACCCCAGCTTTGGATAGAAGCACTAGGACACCTAACCTAGCCTAAGCTCCAGCTGACTTGACGTAGGATAGAGTAGTTCTTTGTTTTATAGTTTCTCTCCTTTATTCCTTCCTCTTGAAGTGTGGATGTGTGCTGTGTCACGTTACCATTGCTTATTCTTTATCTGTACTTACCCCTATTAGAGTATTGCCTATTGCTAGAGGCACAATGTAATGGTTAATGTTGAGTATAATACCTTTGCCGCTGCCGTCCTTTGGGACATAAATAAATGACAATATCCTTACTCTCTGAGTGAAATGCTACAACGGTATATCCGTGCGCTTGCAGATCCATCTGTAATCGTATTGATTATACCACGAGAGTGGCACCCCTTGGGTGCAGTTGCTAGGATGGGTTCGGCGCCCTCATTTCTAGTGATTGCACTAAGGACTGCCAACAGGCATTTCTGGTGCTGTTGCTAAGGATTAACCATTCCTAGTGATTACGCTAAGAAATGTCAACAGCCAGCTATGTTTGGGCTAGCAAATGGTGGATTTTGTGGAATAAAGACCTGTAGGTGGCAAGTACCATTCCCGAAGTGGATGCACCATTCGACAAAGCTCAAAGTAACTTCAGATAGCTCAAAACGGTTTATGCAATATAAGGCTCTGGATGGGTCATTTTAACCATGGGAAACCTTCACCAAAATTTTAGTTTTAAAAGAATTCCGAGGGATTCCCTACTAGAGCAGCAGTTTAAATTCCTGTTTGGGCTATCTCGAATCCCGCAACAACTTAGACTTTCGAAATTAAACTCATGCCTCCATACAACCTAATTTTTAGTGGGACTACTATGTGCCAACTAGTTCAGGTACTAGGAGAGTAAAAAGCTGTAAACAAGGCACATACAGAGTTTAAACAGAGCAACTATTCATCATTTCCAAAGTAAGCGCTCACACAGATTTCCATTCATATATTTTATTTAAAGCATGTAAATATTTTTGGTATTTTTGTTTATAGATTATTTATTCATTACTACTATTATTATTTTTGTTGGCATGGCAACTGAATGAAAGAAACGGGTGCGATGACTTACCTAGCGGTGTGACTCCCCCCCCCAAGCTTTGATGAAGCTCAGTCCTCCTCAACGGAGTCCTGCTCTCCCTCTTTGGGGTCCTCATCATTGTCATCCTTGTCCTCCTCGTCGTTGTTGTTGTTCTCCTCCTCCTCGTCGTTGTTCTCGTGCTGGTATGGCTGGTGCTGCTGGTACGGCTGGGACTGCTAATAGTCCAGCCCAAGGTGGATGAAGACGTTCGAGACGTCGTACTGCAGGGCGGAGGTCAACCCCCAGCTCTCCTGAGTGAGCTGGGTGTTGTGTGCCATCGTGTCTTGCATCTCCTGCTGCTGTGTCCCAAGTGTGCTGATGCGGTTCGAAAGATCCGCGATGCTCCGAAGAATCGGGTCCTCATAGTTGAAGCGTGCTGAGCATGAGGGACCCATCTATGGACCATAGGACGAATGCATACCTGCGGGGTAGTATGGTCCTTGTCCACCTGCGAATCCACTGCTACCGGCCTGGTACGGGTCGTAGTTGTATTGCCAGTACGCCTCCTCGAAGCTCATGTTCTCCGTGGACGGTCCCGGCTGTGCCGAGGCGAGTCGTGAAGGACCTGCTTTGGCTTGCCCACGCCGTGTCCTGTTCCTCATCTGTGGACCTGCAACACTCCGTCAAGCGGGTTCTCTTTTCTCCATCTGCAATGTTAGGCTTTTCATCGAGTAGAGAGAGAGTCTCGGGCATGGAAGCTCGATCTCCCTATCATACCCAGGGTAACACATAAAGATAGAATTTCCTGGCCCTTCCCGCATCATGTGCCCTTGCACAAAATGCTCAAGACCAACCTCGTACCTGTACGCCTCCATCTTAGGCAAGAAGGTGACTTCGGCGCCCTCCATCACTTTAAAATACCTCGCCACATGGGTGACCAGTGGGGTTATGTCAATGGGGCCTTTGGCCGTAATCATCTTCTGCCAATGAGCAAGCATGCTCCGGACGGGCAAGAAGCGAATCTTATTTTCCATAGCATACAGACACTGCAGCTCAGGCAAGCTACAGAGGCGAAGGTCTGTGCGGGAAAGCACAACCATGGCGAGCCACTTGGTGAGAAACCTTATAGTAGGATTATGAATTGAAACTATGCTGTTCTTACTACTCACGGGTTCATTAGAAATTTCACTCCACCAAGAGCTATGATCATACTAATAGCGCTCAACAAGTGTGTTGGGGTCTAGGATGCATCTTTTATTAAAGCCCAAAGCAACACTAAATTGTTGGAGATTCATTTCAACTTGCTCGTTTGTTGACGCTCACTAACGACCATTTCCAGGCGTCAAGTTGATCAGAAAATCATGAGAGTTTGCATTTCTTACACGCATCCTTATCCAATAAAGTTCATAAATCACACTTTATCTTTTAGAAAATGCAAGTTGTGTTTTCAAGCTAATATGCAGGTTACAAGCACACTTTGGTCCGACACAAAATCACAGAAAATATTAGAGTACCGATTCAGGCTCAAATGGACCAAGTGAAGCACAAGAACTGAAGCAAACCCAGTTGGGGCAGGCCGTGCCTCAACTTTAGGACAAGGGGAGACCAAGACAAGCCCACTCCAGGAAGTTGGGGGTGGTTGGCGGCCCGGGCAGGCCGACCGACCTACCTAGTCGGCCAGCGAGGCCCATGGGCCCCACCGCCTCAACCAAGGCACGTGGCGCTTCACTATTGGCTCACAACGTCGGTTTGGGGTGCTACGGCTGGTGGCTCCCTGCTATAAATAGAAGGGGGGTAGAGAATAGAACACACACACACACACACTACACCTCTCACTTCCTCTCTTACATTCCTTGCATAGTCTTTAGGCTTAGTGGAGTTTAGGAGAAGTCTAGGAGTCATCGAGTCGTCGGAGTTGCTCGAGAGTCTGGTATGGGTTCATCTCTAGCTCTCTCTTGTAATATTTGGTCGTTTGTAATAGAATTAGACTATGGTTACCGATATCTGCTTGAAGTATATTCTGAGTTATCGAGTATATGCTTCTTGTCATGGCTGCGTTATTATTCAATGCTTGCATTGCATGATCGCCCTGTGCTGGAGATGGTTAGTGTTTTGTTCTTAGAACTCTATCAACTGCTCCAGCATTCGTATGATTGTTCTAGTGTCATGCCTGTCCATCCGGAGGGTGGGGGCTCCGCGCGGGACACTAGAGTATCCCTTACTAGTGTAGACATGGTGTCTAGTATGCTAAGAGTTGCGGGATGTCAACTATACCCACAGTTTGTAGAGGTAGCTGGCAGGTGGTGACAGCCCTGTCCGTGCGTTTTAGTAATCCTCCACGTTCGGTATGGGGGTAGGAGGTACATAAAGTCGCCGGGGTGTACGGGCTCCTCCCGTTACTTCGATAGCGATCTCTCTGTTGTGTAGTTTAATCTCTGACGAGCTAACTAATGAGAAAGTGTAGATATAGCTAGCCTAGCATAGCTGAGTCGAGCTCTGACTTTTACCTTGCTTCCGGCCTAAAGTAACCTTTATTCTTTTATCCAGAAGAGTAGTTTGTGTGTGTGTCACACTACCTCCTACCATGTTATTATCTTACCCATGTTTATGCATGAGAATATCCAATCTAGATAGAGCTCACCAACTGATCTATATATTCTCTCACTCATCGTCTTCCCTGCGGAAATATAAATGACACCCCGGTATACTCCCGGGTAAAATGCTACAGCGGTATTTCGTGCGCTTGCGAATCTATTCGTGGTTCATGAAATACTGCCGTCCCAAATTGGCGTCTGCGGGCGTCATCGATAGGTGACGTTGGTAGGCGCCAACAAGTATTTTTGGCGCCATTGCCAGGAAAGGCACAGAGTGAAATATATAGACAGAGTTGTGAATAAAATCGAAATTGGTATTCGCTTGCTAAACAGGCTAACTTGGCTTTGTTTTCTTGTCTTCGTTGATATGAAAACAGGATAGTGTATGACCTGTTTCGACTTGCCACAAAACTTTCATTCTGATCCAGAGTCACTTTTGAGGAGGACGCGAGCTCATCTCGTATCACCTGGGGGATCACTCTCAGCAGTTGATCCAGTCATCGCATCGTCGTCAGCTCCTAGAGCTATGGCCTAGAAGACACTCCGTGACTACTCTGCTCCGTCTGCTAGGCAGGTCCCGACCGGACCCGATGTTAACACCGGAGGAGAAAATTTCGAGACCAAGATGGATCTTATTACGATGGTGCAGGCCAGCCCATTTTGTGGCAGGGCCAATGAGGATGCCAGCGCTCATCTCCAGCAGTTCCTGGAGCTCTGCAGTACTTTTGTTATCAAGGGTGTATCGCAAGATGCAATCCGGCTCCGTCTGTTTCCGTTTTCTCTCTTGGGGAGAGCGAAGCAATGGTTTTATGCTAACAAGACTGCTGTGGATACTTGGGACAAATGTGCCAAGGTGTTCCTCTCGAAGTTCTTCCCGATGGGCAAAACCAATGCTCTTCATGGTCGGATTTCGAACTTCCAGCAGGCATCAAATGAGTCAATTCCAGAAGCTTGGGAGAGGCTTTAAGAGCATATTCTGGCGTGTCCGCACCATGGAATGAATAATTGGCTCATTCTACAGAACTTCTACAATGGGTTGACATAGTCATCCCGTGATCATGTGGATGCCGCTGCGGGTGGAGCTTTCTTCTCGCTGACCATTGAAAGAGCTACATCATTGATCGAGAAGATAGTTTCCAACCAAGGTTGGAGTGATGATCGCCTCCAACCATGCCAGCGAGGTATGCACTCCGTCAAGGAGGCCGACATGCTCGCTATGAAGATTGATCTCCTCCTCAAGAAATTTGAGGATTATTCCTAAGATAAGGCTCAGATGCAAACACTTCAAGCCTTGGAAACTCTCATGACGGGCGAGGTCTGCGGGAATGTTGGACATCCGAGCGACAATTTTCCAGAAACCCAAGAAGAAGCTCTATTCCTCAATGGCACCAATGGGTTTCGTCCACAAGGAGGTTAGGGGTGGAATCAACCACGCCCATATTACCAAGGAGGTAATGGAAATTCAAATTCTTTCGGTCCTAACCAGCCTACCTTGAGAGATCTTGTCTACCACCAAGCGAAGATCAGTGAGTCCCTTCAGAAGAAGTTGGCCGCTATGGACAAATCTATGGAGACCATCCATGCCAAGATGGACGAATTCTCCACTGCCATCAAGAATCAGTTTAGTTTCAACAAGATGATTGAGACTCAACTAGCTCAAGTGGCTTCTACCATGCCCCCTGCTTTGGAGAATGTTAAGGCGATAACCACACGAGGAGGTAAAACTACTCAAGACCCACCTTATCCTAACCATGTTAACAGGAAGAAAGCAAGCCCGGTGGCAGAAGAACCACCTCGGGAGGAGGAACCCGAGAAGGTTCATGAAGGGAAGACGGCTCCGCATGAATTTTATGATACCCAAGTATTGCCGTTCCCTATGAGGGCAAGGAAGCCAAGTACAGATGAGCAGTTCAGCCGCTTTGTTGAGATAATACAACAAGTGAACATCAATGTACCCTTGATGGATGCGATGAAGGTTCTGACCTATGCTCGTTATATCAAGGACATAATCAACAACAAGCGACCACTGCCAACTACCAAAGTAATCAAGCTCACTGAGGCATGCAGTGCAGCTATACTTCAACAATTGCCCGAGAAGAAGAAGGATCCAGGATTCCCAACTATCAGATGTTCGATAGGGGCACAGAACTTCGACAAAGCCTTATGTGATTTGGGAGCCAGTGTTAGTGTGATGCCGAAGGCAGTCTTCGACCAACTCAACTACACAGAGTTGACACCGACACCCATGTAGTTGCAATTGGCTGACTCCATAGTACGGCACCTAGAAGGAATCGCTGAGGATGTCCCCGTGAGTGTACGGGACTATTTTTGTCCCAGTCGATTTTGTGGTACTTGATATGGATAATCAGAAGGAGACTACTCACATTCTAGGACGGCTGTTCCTCAATACAGAAGATGCACATATTGATGTTGGGGCCGGAGAAATCCGACTCCATATCAATAGTAAAGAGGAGAAATTTGACTTCCGACCCAAGAAAGAGCAATGCTTGATGATCCGGGTCAAATTTGGGCCAAATCCTCAGAAAATTAAAGAAGTCGAAGTCACACCCTCTCAGAAAGATAGTCTTATACCTTTTATGAAGACACTTATGAAAGAAGATCCAGCGAACTCAAAAAGGTCTAAGAAGAAGGGTAAATCAAAGGATCATGTTCCTGCGCCGCCTACGTATTGACGCTTCTTAAAGCGCCAATTTACGTACCGCAAGTGCATGGATCGTGTAGCTTTTCCCTTAGAGTATTCCCCCAAGGTTTATCAATCCACGGAACAAGTGTATTACTATGCTTAACTAAGCACTAATGATGCTGGCAAAAGATCTATATTGAGTGTTTGAGTGTGAAATAGATCTAATCTAACCAATCTAATCTAATCTAGACTAGTGAGCAATGATAGATGTGTGCACAAAATATGAAGAGCATTTGTCCATAGGGTCTAGGATCACTAGAGATGTAATCGCCGAGCAACGAAGAACAGATCTAATCTACCAAAGGTGTGTTCCAAGATCAAAACCTTTCCCTCCCGCATACTGTCACTACATGAGGATAATCGGTAACGAATCAACAAGAACACGATAGTTGATGTAATCTAAGTAAACCATGCAAGAGCAAAGCAAACCCAAAGCCAAGTCGCGAACTATTAGGCATCAAAGCATCATCAACAAGAATCATGATAGATCAATCTCATAAAGGATTCGGCAATTACAACTCAAGATCTCCTTACAACCCCATGAACAAATGAGGACTTTACCCCATGAAGCTAAGCGAAGCGTAGTCGATCATGGTGGCGAAACCTCCGGCAAGGGATGGATCCCTTGCTGTCCTCCAACTTGCAGCGGCGCCGAGGGAAGATGAGGCCTCTGGTGTCGCCTTTCTCTTGTGTCTAACTCGAACGTATCTCTGGATGCTCTTCTCTGCGATCTCTGCGATCTCCCTGGATGCTCTCCGCGATCCCCCCTCTGCGGTGCTCTCTTTGACGGAGGCTTCGGGGTATTTATAGGCAAATATGGTCGGTGGTTTTGGTAAAACATAGATTAGGGTTGACGCATACTTCGTACAGAAGAAAACCGAGATCAAATGGACTCCGAAAAGGGCTAGGCCGGCCGGCCTGGGCCTTTTCTGGCCCCTTTCGATCCCATCTTTTGCGTGTTGAATCTTCCTCTTATTCCTCATCTTAGCCCAGTTGTAACCATGCGTCAAAACATCTCCGAAATTGTCCAATTTCCTGTCAAAAATGCAACATGCTCCAAAATCCAGGACAAAATCGAAAACGGTCAAGTTCGGGTGCCAAGTGGCGGGTTAGTACATGAATCATCCCGAAGAATTTACCAAAACAACTCCTAATTGTATAATAAAATGGATACTTAAGGAGCGCCAACATTCCCCCCATGCTTAGCTTTTGCTCGTCCTCGAGCAAATCAAATCTTCAAATCCTTCCATGGGTTGCTCAAGAGTTCTTGAATTGCAAAATTTACTTATGCAAACAAGTCTAACCATATTTCTTTAAACAAAGGTCAGAGGAGCAGCGAGGATAATCATATCATGGGCGTTTAAAAACTCATCCAATATTACTCCACAACTCTTACCTTTAGCCGGCAACTCGAATATCGACATCGCTTGCTTTTCTTGCCATCCTTGGAGGCTTTTCTCTCTTTTTTTTTAGAAGCAAAATACCCTGCAACAAAGGTTAGACCAAAAATTCTTGCACAAGTCCTTTCATGTCTCTCAATATAGGTGGCTATCCTATTTTTATTTGCAAGCTCTCATCTCCCGAAAGTCTCTCAAGTATAAAGTGGGGTTATAGGTGAGGCTTAGCAAAGTATATACATATATTGTCAAATTAAGAAAACCTTCTGATGATTGCTTACCTTCCGAGCCAATGATCATGAGAGTTTCTCCATAGTGTAAAGGGTTCAAGGGTAAGAAGATTTAGAATGGTGGACATGTGCAAAGGCATAAAAAGATTGACTTCAAGGCACAAGCATCGTCCTCGTTGTCGGATTGCACATGGTTGGAATTGAGGATATTATTTTCAAACAACAAGGTGATATCTCTTTGCACTTCTCCAATCATATAATCCCTTCATTTATTTGTTTCTTCTCATACATATTTTTTTTCTTTCTCTTCTCCGAACCTTTTCATAGGACACTTTCTATAAAACATAGATAGGCAAATCTCCAAAGTGTCTCCCTAAATTTTTAGAGCCCGAACCGAGACCAGAGAGGTCTAGGCCGGCCGGCTCAAGGGGTGTAGGCCGGCCGGCCTGGGGCTTTCCCAGGTCGGATTCGGTCCATCTTTCCAGTACTCCTTCCTTTCTTCATCCCAAAGTTATGTTTTATACAAATCATGCGCAGAAACAAAACGTATCCTCTCAATTGGGTTGTGGTCAAGGAAGACGATAATAAACAAGATAATCTCGGGTTCGGGTTTTGGAATCCGGTAGATATCATGAGTTGTTCCAATGAGGAATTCTCATTACCGAATATTGACGGGGCTAGCAATTCCGAGATGGAAAAATATGGACATGATCATTGCTCGAAATTAAAACTCCCAAGAGAAAGAAATCCTAACTCAACTCAATGTACATCCAATACTTATGGTGGAACGAATATAGCTTGTGGATGATAGGATTTTTACTCTCAACTTGCCAAGAACTTGATCAACCTTATGTTTGTAGGGGTTTTATTATTTTTATGAAATTAAAGTCCTCCAAATCATGCCTTACTCGCAAGCATAATCAAAACCAAGTGCTAGATCAAAGCTCAAGTGTGGGTATTAACATGGACGATTAATTTACTAAGCTCCACAAATACGAATTAATTTTCATGACAACGCTCGTGAACAATTGCTTTAAAGAAAATAAAGTAAAATTGAATGCATAAATAAAATTGCACGATCCAACAAAAAACAAAGACTCTTTTTATTTTGTTTTCATGACTCAACACTAATTTAAGACTCACTCTCACACATGCGAAAAATAAAGCACACAACGCTAAACTATGACTCTCACACATGCGAAAAATAAAGCACACTCACACGACGAACTTCGAGTAAACAAAGACCAAAATTCAATCTACGAGTCGTCACACCTCCCCCCCCATGCTTAGATTATGCGGCGTCCTCGTCGCAATGATATAAAAAACGGGTGTGACACTCGTCGGCGTTCTCAACGGCACCTCGAGCAATTGCATCTTGGACGCCCTCCTCCTCCTTGCTTTTGTAGATCTCCGACCATCCCGAATAACTTCCTTATGTTACGGACAAGGAAGTTCTAGTCTCTCTCAACCAAGCTCTCGATGTCATCCATCCTTCGATCCATTGCCACGATTTGATCGTGACACCTATCGATGGAGGCGCGGAGATACGCGATTTCATTGCGGCACTTGAAACAGCACCTGGAGTGATGCCCACTGCAGTTGGGGCTATCGTCCTCGGGCTCATCGTCGTCCTTCTTCTTCTTGCCGCTATCACCTCCGGAGGGGTCGTCTTCTTCCCTTCTCTCCTCTTCGGGCCACCCCGGCCAATCATCGTCGTAGTCACGACTGGTGGCACCCCATGAGCCAGGGCTCATGATGCTCTCCCAATCGCTGTCCCCCGCATAGTCCTTCGGCTCCGGGGTGTGGTCGATGTAGTTCTTTCTTTTAACTCTGAGGAGGCGCAAGGAACGCCTTGGCGCGGGTGGCTTTTTGTCTTGTCACCTCTCGCCTTCATCTTCATCGCTGCTAATGACGACGACCACCCTTTGGGCTTGAGCTAGCTTCTCGTTGCACCATTGAAGGCTCTTCCCTCCAATGCTCATCCTTACCTGAGTATTGAATTTCTTCGGAGGGGCTTTCGCTTCACATCGCTTTGCTTCGACAAGGAGGGGCTGCGCACCGGTTGCCGAGATGGGGCTAGGCGTCTTTGGCGTGAGAGTGTCGGGCGTCCAACCCCTCTCCTCGATCTCCATTGCTGCAATCATGGCTCTTGCACTCGCTGGACCGGCCATTGTCGAAGTCTCTCACGAGGTGGTGGTGTAGATTGAAAAGTATGAGGGAACAGATCTAACCCGCGCCTCTATTTATATCCCGAAAAGACTTGGACGAGAAGTCCAAAATATCTTCGGTTTTGGTATGCGAAATCTATAAGGCACAGGTTTGAAATTTCCTTATCTCACACCTACCAAAAATCGAGACCGATTCGCACACGAGAAGGCTTAGGCCGGCCGGCCTAGGGGTGTTGGGCCGGCCGGCCCGGGGGTTTTTCAGCCCCCTGGACTTCAACTTTTTCCGAGGTGCACACCAATAAATTAGAAGCCTATGTTTTACTCAAAGTTCATCCAGAATAGAAATAAAACTATGAAAATAAAATCTAAAAGAGAATATTTACAAACTTACCTTGCTTAACGTCATTAGGCTTGACGTTCCGGTTCCTCCTCCATGGTGTATATGTCGATGTAATGAAGGGGCACGACGTCGGGCTCCAAGAATACCTTTAGTCGCTGTCCGTTCACTACATATTGGTCGCCTTTCGCATCCATGATTGTCACCGCTCCCGTGGGTCAAACTGAGTGTACGACGTATGGTCCATAACATTTGCTTTGTAATTTTCCTTTGCCAAAGAGTTTGAATCCTGAATTGTAGAGTAGGACCTTGTCTCCTTTGAATTCCTTGTTTTGTAATCGCTTGTCATACCACCTCTTCATCCTTTCTTTATAAATTGATGCACTATTGTACGCTTTCAATCTTAACTCCTCCAATTCGCTTATTTGGATTCTCCTTTTAATTCCAGCGGCTTCCGCATCAAAGTTCATTTCCTTCATTGCCCAATACGCCTTATGTTCTAGCTCAACCGGCAAGTGGCATGTTTTTCCATAAACAAATTGATAAGGAGTCATACCAATCGGGGTTTTGTGTGCCGTACGGTATGCCCATAGTGCATCATCTAGTCTCTTCGACCAATCTTTTCCTCCTTTTACCACGGTCTTCTTTAAGATATCATTCAATTGCTTGTTCGAAGTTTCTGCTTGTCCGTTTGTTTGGGGGTGATAAGCCGTGGACACTCTATGTTCAATTCCCAATTTCTTCAAGCATTTACCAAAGTCTTTGCCCGTGAAGTGTGTTCCTCCATCGCTTATCAAGATTCTCGGGACGCCATATCGAAGGAAGATTACCGATTTAATCATGTTTATGGACTCCTCCGTTGATGCCTTCCGACATGGCATAGCTTCAACCCACTTAGAAACATAATCCACCATCACCAATATATGCTCAAACCCATGTGAGTTCATAAATGGTCCCATGAAATCGATTCCCCAGACATCAAATAGATCTATTTGCAAATTGTAGTTCAATGGCATGGCATTCCTTTGCGAGATATTCTCCGTCCTTTGGCATTCCGGACAAGTTGAAACAAATCTTTTTGCATCTTCATGCATCTCGGGCCAATAGAATCCACTAGCCCATACCTTAGCTTGAGTTCTAAAGTGCCCATAATGTCCTCCATATCCCAACGAGTGACACTTCCTTAGAACTTCTTCACATTCCTCCCTTGGTATACATCTTCTTAGGACTCCATCTTCTCCATATCTATATAAGTATGGTGGATCCCAATAGTATTTTCTTCTTTCCGCGATCACTCTTTTTTTTGCATTCTTGTCCAAGTGATCCAAGGGCATCCCTTTTATTGCCCTTATTATTTCATTCATCCAACTATCTTTGTCGAGAATTCTATATAGGTGATCATCTCTCATTTGATCCTCAATCGGTTCTTTTCCATCATCTCCATGGTTCATCCTTGATAGGTGGTCGGCCACAACATTTTCTGCCCCTTTCTTGTCCCTTATCTCCACATTGAATTCTTGTAGCAATAGGATCCATCGAATCAAGCGTGGTTTAGCATCTTTCTTGGACAAGAGATACTTGATTGCCGCATGGTCGGTATAAACTATCACCTTTGAATTTACTATGTATGATCTGAATTTTTCGAAGGCGAATACCACGGCAAGCAATTCTTTCTCCATTGTTGCATAATTAAATTGGGCTTCATTGAGAGTCTTGCTTGCGTAGTAGATAGCATTTACCTTTCCCTCTTTCCTTTGTCCAAGAACGGCTCCTACGGTGTAGTCGCTTGCATCACACATGATTTCAAAAGGTAGATTCCAATCCGGAGGTTGCATGATAGGAGCACTTATGAGGGATTGCTTGAGTGTTCGAAATGCGTGAAGACAATCACTATCGAAGGTGTACTCCACATCTTTTTGGAGAAGTTGTGTCAATGGCTTGGTGATTTTTGAAAAATCCTTTATGAACCTCCTATAGAATCCGGCATGACCGAGGAAGCTCCTCAAAGATTTGATGTCCGTAGGTGGTGGCAATTTCTCCACAGTTTCTATCTTTGCTCTGTCCACCTCTATCCCTCTCTCGGAGATAACATGACCGAGAACAATTCCTTCTTTCACCATGAAATGACACTTCTCCCAATTAAGCACAAGATCAACCTCTCCACATCTTTTACGAACTTTCTCCAAATTTGCCAAACAATTATCAAAGCTAATACCATGCACCGAGAAATCATCCACGAATACCTCCATAATCTCTTCTATGAAATCTGAAAATATAGCCATCATGCACCTTTGAAAAGAAGCGGGCGCATTGCACAATCCAAAAGGCATCCTCCGATATGCAAAAGTTCCATACGAGCAAGTAAATGTGGTCTTATGTTGACCATTCGGATGAATAGGTATTTAGAAGAATCCCGAGTATCCATCAAGGTAACAAAAGTGTGAATGCTTTGCCAACCTTTCTAGCATCTCGTCAATGAATGGTAATGGAAAATGATCCTTCCTTGTTGCCTTATTCAATTTTTTATAATCGATGCACATCCTCCATCCCGTGATGGTTCTTTGTGGTATCAATTGCTCCTTCTCATTTTTCACAACCGTGAGTCCTTTCTTTGGAACGCAATGAACGGGGCTTACCCATTCACTATGTGGCACGGGATATATTATTCCGGCATTCAACAATTTGATAACCTCCTTCTTCACCACATCATGCATAGCATGGCTCAACCTTCTTTGATGCTCTATGACCGGCTTGTATTGCTCCACGAGTTGTATACGATGTGTGCAAAAAGCGGGGCTAATACCTTTCAAGTCATTAATCGAGTAGCCGATCACCTTTTTGTGCTTCTTCAATAAATTCAGCAACTTCTCCGTCTCTTCCGGGCTCAATTCGTCACTAATAATCACCAGAAAAGTCTTGCCATCTCCCAAAAATTCATATTTCAATCCCTTGGGGAGTGGCTTCATCTCAACATCGGGCGCACCATCCTCTTCTTGATCTAACTCTCCAATGTCTTCAAATTTTTCTTCCTACAAATTCCCGTCTTGCGGCTTCAACTCTTCCATTGTTTCCACTAGTTCTCCGTCTTGATCATCTTGAGTGTCTCCATTCTCCAAAGCGCGCTGGAGAGGATCCCTGAAAGAATCAATGGAACGAATGCTCTCTACCTCTTCGTTATCAAGAGGTAGAGGTGAAGCAAAAGAGGGTTTTGAATGAAATTCGAATGAGCGCTTTTCTCCATCTAGGTCAAAAGTGACAATCCCTTTTCCAACATCTAGAACAACATTTACTAATTTGAGAAAGGGTTTTCCAAGGATTATGCCTTCATGCTCATCATCACTAGCATTAATCACAAAAAAAATCGGTAGGAATTTTTTTACCCGCTATTGCAACATTTAGACTTCTAAGCACTCCTAGCGGTTTGATTAATCTACCATCTCCCATGATTAATTTAATGATTGTGGCATCTAGGTTTGATGTTTTGTTAAAAAGCTCAACGTAAACCTTGGAACTCAGCACACTAACATGGGCGCCAACGTCACATAAAACATTGCAACATTCTATTCCTTCTATCATGCAATCAACACGAGGTGTGGGTGATGGGTTACCTTCACCTTGATCGCTTCCAATCGCATATACTTGGGCTATGTGCGCGTAGGGTGATGATTCCGAGTTCACTCCTAGGGTCCTTTTGATCTCCAGCACTTCGTCCAAGTCAATCTCTTCCTCTTTTTCTTCAAAAAGTTTCCGAATAATATCACCGGCCGATTCCTTGCCAAATGTATATCCCGTGTGATTATCCGGCGGGAAGTCTTCCGCTATCACCTTCGCCATTCCTCGCTGATTTGGATGTGGTCTTGCTTTGTCAAACAATCTTCCGAAGTCAATTGGTATCCAATCCATTTGCTCAAATTCCCTTAGCGATTTGGCGGTGCCCATGGTTCTTCCTTTCTTTTCCGGGTCGTCTTTCGTTGCACTCCGGATCGATGCTTCTTCATCGTGGTTTGTCTCTATGACTTTCCCATGCTTCGGTTGTTCGTCCTTCACTTCCGATGCCTCTTTTCTAAAAATTCCAGCAAGCACCTGCACTTGAGATTCTTCCTCGGAGCTTGCCGAACATCGTTTTCTCCAATCTCTTCGCATGGCCGCACCCTTGCTGATTTTTTGTAGGAGTTGGGCGGCTTCCGTGAGTGTTTTCTCCATGAGATCTCCTCCTGCACACATTTGAACAAACTGCATGCACTCGGGGGTTAGGGAAAAATAAAAAGTATGCAAGAGTACTTCACCGGAAAATCCGAGCTTCGGTCCTTGTTCAATCAATCCATTGAATCTATCCCATGCTTGATCTATTCCTTCTTCTTCTCCTTGCGCAAAGTTGATCACTTGCTTCCGAATATGTTGAACCTTGCTTAACGGAAAGAACCGCTTGCAAAATTTCTTCATCAAGTCATCCCAATTTCCTTTTACCTCGAAGGATGCAAGTGCAAACCATCTTCTCGCTTCTTCCGCAAGTGAGTATGGGAAAAGATTCCATCTAAACCAAGCTAGCGGAACTCCGTCTTGTTGTACCGTGTTGCATAGCATTGTGAACCACTTGATATGTCTATATGGGTTGTCCGTCTCATCTCCTCTAAAGGGGTTTACCGCCGCCATCTTGATGATTTGAGGCTTTATCTCGTACTCGGTGGCTCGCAACACCGAATCTGATTTTTGCATGTCGAAGTCCTCCGATCACGGGCTTGCATAGTCCCTTAATGATTTTTCTCCTTCCTCCCTGTGTTGAATGAGATGGTCCATCTAGACAATCAAAACAAAAACAAAAACAAAAATTTTCTAGGAAAAAGGTTAGGTGTTAGTAACCAACAAAATTAATACAAAGTTAAACGTAGCAAAATCGCTTGTTCCCCGGCAACGGCGCCAGAAAAGCTTGTTGACGCTTCTTAAAGCGCCAATTTACGTACCGCAAGCGCACGGATCGTGTAGCTTTTCCCTTAGAGTATTCCCCCAAGGTTTATCAATCCACGGAACAAGTGTATTACTATGCTTAACTAAGCACTAATGATGTTGGCAAAAGATCTAAATTGAGTGTTTGAGTGTGAAATAGATCTAATCTAACCAATCTAATCTAATCTAGACTAGTGAGCAATGATAGATGTGTGCACAAAATATGAAGAGCATTTGTCCATAGGGTCTAGGATCACTAGAGATGTAATCGCCGAGCAACGAAGAACAGATCTAATCTACCAAAGGTGTGTTCCAAGATCAAAACATTTCCCTCCCGCATACTGTCACTACATGAGGATAATCGGTAACGAATCAACAAGAACACGATAGTTGATGTAATCTAAGTAAACCATGCAAGAGCAAAGCAAACCCAAAGCCAAGTCGCGAACTATTAGGCATCAAAGCATCATCAACAAGAATCATGATAGATCAATCTCATAAAGAATTCGGCAATTACAACTCAAGATCTCCTTACAACCCCATGAACAAACGAGGACTTTACCCCATGAAGCTAAGTGAAGCGTAGTCTATCATGGTGGCGAAACCTCCGGCAAGGGATGGATCCCTTGCTGTCCTCCAACTTGCAGTGGCGCCGAGGGAAGATGAGGCCTCTGGTGTCGCCTTTCTCTTGTGTCTAACTCGAATGAATCTCTGGATGCTCATCTCTGCGATCTCTGCGATCTCCCTAGATGCTCTCCACGATCCCCCCTCTGCGATGCTCTCTTTGACGGCGGCTTCGGGGTATTTATAGGCAGATATGGTCGGTGGTTTTGGTAAAACATAGATTAGGGTTGACGCATACTTCGTGCTGAAGAAAACCAAGATTAAATGGACTCCGAAAAGGGCTAGGCCGGCCGGCCCAAGGACTCCAGGCAGGCCGGCCTGGGCCTTTTCTGGCCCCTTTCGATCCCATCTGTTGCGTGTTGAATCTTCCTCTTTTTCCTCATCTTAGCCCAGTTGTAACCATGCGTCAAAACATCTCCGAAATTGTCCAATTTCCTGTAAAAAATGCAACATGCTCCAAAATCCAGGACAAAATCGAAAACGGTCAAGTTCGGGTGCCAAGTGGCAGGTTAGTACATGAATCCAGGACAACGTCTCCTAATTGTATAATAAAATGGGTACTTAAGGAGCGCCAACACTACGCCACTAAAGAAGACCAAGAAGGTGTGGCACAAGAAGAACAAGACGTCATCGACCGCTACTACTTCTCTAGGTACGGACGAAACCACCTCAACCTGATCAGGTATGGAGAAAGGTCCTGCTTTTTGACCCTAAACTAAGAGCTAGATTGGGGGAGGTTCCCTCCCCTAAGTCAATTGTATCCCTTTATTTGCTTTCAATAAAAATTGATAAAAACTTCGAAAAACAAAATAAAAATTTACTGCTTTATTTCCCTTTTCCATGATGCGCGGTAAGAATGTTTTAACTCCCTTTTGATAAGTTGAAAGGATGAGTTTTGCTTTGCTCTATCATGTCTGTTGTGCCTAGTTTGAAAATAAGAGTTCTCTTGAGTTTATATTCGTTGGTTATACAAATATGTTGCCAATAAACCTGAAAGTTCCATGGGTTGCATATGATTGATCCGAGTCTAAGTTGTTGTGAGTTTAGATATGGTAAATAAGGTTATGCAAGCTTGTTCTAGTGATGCTTGAAGTCTGGAGTTGTTTTCGAAAAAAGAAAATTTTAAAAAAAATTAAAAGGCAAGTTTCCCAGCGATATGCAATGTCCTACCAGAGTCATATGTTATATTCCATGAAAAACCCTTATACATATGCTGCTTGATATTCTGTTGAGTTTTGTCAAATTGGGTGACCCTAGTAAGATGCTCTTCATGTCTTCTCGATCATAAGCACGTACGCATCCCATCCATTTGTTATATTCCTACACTGAGAATTAGCACCACTATCCACTTCACATCTATAAATGCTCCATGTCTTGGTGATCTCTCTCGTAGAACATTCCTGAAATAAAATAAAGTCAGATTATGGTTGCCCTAAAAAGAAAAGAAAAGATGGCATGCCAAAGAAGCATGAACCAAAAAAAGGAGAGAAAAAGGGGGTAACCATGTCTTAAAAAAAAGAGAGACAGGGATGATTCGAGAGAGAAAAGCCATTACCTCAAGGAGCAAGCCATATTCATCCATCTATCCATCCATTCATACACTTGCACCTTTTGATCGAGATTGCATGACTTGTTTCTCTATGGATCCTCTCTTTGACTTTACAATAAATAGAATACAAGTGTGCTCTGTTCTTATCCTACCTTGAGCTCCACAAAGGCTTGTAGTAGTAGGGAAGATCAAAGGCAAACATTGCCCTGGTAAGGAAATACAAGATGAGTGCCACAAGAGAGTTATCCTGGAGCTTTACCATGTTTTCAAAAATCTTTCAAAAAAAAGTGTCTCCAGATGGATTGAGGATCTATGAACAAGTAAGTACTGCTTTATGCACCATTCTAACTCTCAACAGCCCAAGACAAGGAGACAGCTAAAAAGCCCCATGAGGGAGTAAGGTAATTGAGCAAAGGTATGCTAACCAACTTATTTAAGCTTATAGATGAATCTCTTTGCTTCAAACTATGACATGACAGGTAAGGTACAAGTCAAAGTGATTTTCTGATCAACAACCTGATTTGTCCTACTTTGCTCGGGACGAGCAAAGGACAGCTTGGGGGATCTTGTTGACGCTCACTAACGACCATTTCCAGGCGTCAACTTGGTCAGAAAATCATGAGAGTTTGCATTTCTTACATATATCCTTATCCAATAAAGTTCCTAAATCACACTTTACCTTTTAGAATATGCAAGTTGTGTTTTCAAGCTAACATGCAGGTTACAAGCAAACTTTGGCCCGACACAAAATCACAGAAAATATCAGAGTACCGATTCAGGATCAAATGGACCAAGTGAAGCCCAAGAACTGAAGCAAACCCAACTAGGGCAGGCCGTGCCTCAACTTTAGGACAAGGGGAGACCAAGACAAGCCAACTCCAGGAAGTTGGGGGCGGTTGGCGGCCCGGGCAAGCTGACCGACCTACCTGGTCGGCCGGCTAGGCCCGTGAGCCCCACCGCCTCAACCAAGGCACGTGGCGCTTCCCTGTTGGCTCACAACGTTGGTTTGGGGTGCCGCGGCTGGTGGCTCCCTGCTATAAATAGAAGGGGGGTAGAGAATAGAATACACACACACACACCCCCCACACCTCTCACTTCCTCTCTTGCATTCCGTGCATAGTCTTTAGGCTTAGTGGAGTTTAGGAGAAGTCTAGAAGTCATCGAGTCGCCGAGTTGCTCGAGTGTCTGGTATGGGTTCATCTCTAGCTCTCTCTTGTAATATTCGGTCGTTTGTAATAGAATTAGACTATGGTTACCGATATCTGCTTTAAGTATATTTTGAGTTATCGAGTATATGCTTCTTGTCATTATTGCGTTATTATTCAATGCTTGCATTGCATGATCGCCCTGTGCTGGAGATGGTTAGTCTTTTGTTCTTAGAACTCTATCAACTGCTCCAGTATTCGTATGATTGCTCTAGTGTGATGTCTGTCCATCCGGAGGGTGGGGGCTCCACGCGGGACACTAGAGTATCCCTTACTAGTGTAGACATAGTGTCTAGATTAGCTAAGAGTTGCTGGATGTCAACTATACCCATGGTTTGTAGAGGTAGCCGGCAGGTGGTGACAGCCCTGTCCGTGCCTTTTAGTATTCCTCCACATTCAGTATGTTGGGTAGGAGGTACATAAAGTCATCGGGGTGTACGGGCTGCTCCCGTTACTTCGATAGCGATCTCCCTATTGTGTAGTTTAATCTCTGATGAGCTAACTAATGAGAAAGTGTAGATATAGCTAGCCTAGCACAGTTGACTCGAGCTCTGACTTTTACCTTGCTCCCGGCCTAAAGTAACCTTTATTCTTTTACCCAAGAGAGTAGTTTGTGTGTGTGTCACACTACCTCCTACCATGTTATTATCTTACCCCTGTTTATGCATGAGAATATCCAATCTAGATAGAGCTCACCAACTGATCTATATATTCTCTCACTCATCGCCTTCCCTGCGGAAATATAAATGACACCCCGGTATACTCCCGGGTAAAATGCTACAACGGTATTCCATGCGCTTGCGGATCTATTCGTGGTTCATGAAATACTGCCGTCCTAAATTGGTGTCTGCGGGCGTCATCGATAGGTGATATTGGTAGGCGCCAACATCGTTAAAGAACCGAAACTAAACTTTAGTTTCAGTGCTGGTTTCTTCAACGGTAAGAGACATAAGAAACTCCATGGTCAAGAGATGTGAACCTGACTCGACGATGTTGGCGAAGTTCTCCCATCCGACGGTGGTGAAAGCTTGGTTCATGTCTTGCGAGAGTCCCGTCATGATGAGGAAGCGGGTTTCAACCCTCTTGGCATGGTCATAAGTTTGCCTCTTCAGCAGCTCGAGTGCTTGCCGCTCGTAGTCGTTCTTGTAGACGATCTGCTCGACCATCATCAAGATCCTGATGTGGAAGCGGCTGCGTGGGACTGCGGGAATTTCCTCTTCTTCCCAGGATGCATGTGAGCGGTGACCGGAGTCGACCGACATGTTATCCCGAGAAGAAGAGGAACTCCGCGAGCTTCTCGACCTTCTCGAGAATGCCTTCTTGACCTTCTCTTTTGCTCGGGTTATCATGATGCCTGCAAAAGGTTAGCACGAGCAATACTCGAAGGGAACAAGGAGTTAAGAGGAGGGTTAGCGTTAATCGTTAGTCGTTCTTGCGGGGTGTTAAACCACCACAAACGTTCAATGTTCAGTGTGCCATTTATTTAGAAGGGAAATATTTTTGTGTTTTCTAGTTTATGAACTTCACTAATTACAACTTAAATTTTGTTTTTTAGGCGAGCTAGCACTTGAGTTCTTCTCCTAATCAACTCAAAAGAGCTTAGGCAAGAAACATAAGGAAGAGAGAAGGGATTAACGAGCTCGGGCTGGATCACGAGTACCTGAGCTTCTGGTGCACCGAAGATCGTCGCCCTGGCTGGCTTTTATAGTCGCGCATAGAGGCTAGGCCGGCCAGCCTGGGGCAGGTCGGTCGGCCCCCTGAGCGGCGTCCATTGCTCCACGTCGAAGCTCTAGTGCTTAGGCTCGCGATTATTGCTGCCACCGTCGATGGTGATGGGACAAGGGCGGAGCAGAGGATCCGGCCGCCCTCCCTGGGGCCGCACGGCCTACCCCTGGCATGATGAGTGCCTGCCCCTTTGTCCCTTGCTTCATTATTACTCCTGCTGCCCATCCCCTCTTGTTCTTTGCCAGAAAAAAGAAAGGTGGGGCCGGCCGGCCTAGAGCTTGGCCAAAAATTTTCGAATTTTTTTTGTGAAGTTCTCTGATGCAAAACTTTCAAATTTTAGACATGGGTTGGTTTAAAATCAAAACATGATTATGCAAGTTAAAAAGAAGTTTATGCAAGAAAAAAATTTAAACTATCCTATATGCAATGCAAATGATGGATATGTGCCACGTACCTCATGGCGAGGCTCGGGTTTTGAGTCCGGAGCCGGACTCTCCATTCCTTCAGTTCGTTTGTCATCACCGGATGGAGTCTTGGGTGATGACACCTTCTTTCGCCACACCTTCTTGGGTGTGGGTTGTGCTTCGACCTTCACTTCCTGTGATTCCAAAAATTTCTTATGCTGGATTCGACGTTTGGCATTCCTCTGATTGTGAAGATTGATTTGCTTCGCTTCCTCTTGAAGTCGTAACTCCTCTTGGATCCGTAGATTCTCCACGAATGCGATGAGGGCTTCAAAGTTTGGAAGCGATGGTTTCTTTGTCTCTTTCTCAGATTTCTTCTTGCTTCGGACCTCTTTGACTTGGTTGCATTGTTCGACCTTCGGTTTGAAGGCGAACTTCTCCTACTGGCCATTGATGTTGAGCTGGATCTCTCCAGCTCCAACATCAATGTGGGCATTTGCTATGCTCAAGAACGGCCTGCCCAGGATGAGCAGTGTCTTGGCGTCGACTTCCATGTCGAGCACGACGAAGTCGACGAGAATAAAGAAATTCCAGATTTTCACCGGGATATTCTCTGCTATTCCCGCGGGATAGCGGACCGTTTGGTCCACTAGCTGCAAACACGGCAGTAGGGGCAAGTGCATGATGGTTAAATTTGTCGTAAACTACCTTGGGCATGACACTGACGCTTGCTCCCAAGTCGTCGAGGGCGTTGGAGAAATGTTGAGCCCCGATCGAGCAAGTGATGGTGGGGCAGCCTGGGTCTTTCTTCTTCACTAGGAGAGGATCGAGTATAGCTGCGCTACACTCTTCTGTTAACTACACGACCTCAGTGGTGGGCAGCGTCCGCTTGTTTCCAAGAATATCCTTGATATACTTGGCGTACGTGGGTACCTGCATAGAGTCAAGAAGTGGTATATTCACATATAACTTCTTGATTACCTCGACGAATTTGCCGAATTGCCACTAGTTTCCTTATCCGCTCCAGAAATGGTAAGGCAGTTGTGTCGTGATAGTCCCGTGAAGTTCTCGGGGGTTCCACGGGGTCTTCCTGGGTAGCAGGTGTGTTGGAGTCGTCAGCCTCCTCCTGCTCTTTGTCTTCAACTTCGGTACGGCTAGCAGTTACGGTCTTCCGTTGCTTTCCTGCATCTTTTGGGAAAGGTGGCTCTTTTGTGGTCTTACCAGCACGCGTGGTCACCGCACTAACATTTTCCTTCGAGGGCACTTCCGGTTGCCCGGGCAGTTTCCCCGCATTAACATTAGGACATGAAGATGCAAGCTAAGCTACTTGGGTTTCTATCATTTTATTAAAGCTCAGTTGATTTTTAATAATAGAATTAAATCCCTCTAGTTGTGCAGCCATAGATTCTAGGATTTTGTCATTAGCAAGAAATTTCCTACTAATGTTATCATTTATTTGATTTTGGCCATACACTAGGTCTTTTAATGTGGGCTGAAAATTGTTATTGAAATTCATACCTTGTTGTTGACCGAAGGGGAGGTTGGGCTTGGAGTTCCAACCCTGCTGAGGACGAAATCCTGAGTTGGGATTGTTGTTGCTCCCAACGAAGTTTGCGTCCTCTTGAGTTAAGGGGCACGAAGTGCCCGAGTGCCCAGTCTCGCCACATGTTTCACATGTCATACGAGACTCCGAAACTTTATTAACCTCCTGGTGCGGAGATTCCAGCTTCTTCATCAGAAGTTCCAACTTGGCAGCTAACATGTCGACCATGTCGATCTGATGCACACCCCTGGGACGGGCTGGCTGCCTTTCTCCTTTCCAACTTTGGTTGGAAGCTATCTTGTCAATTAGCGCCTTTGCTCCCACAACGTCGAGAGAAAGGAATGAACCACCCGCAGCTGCGTCAACGTGGTCCTGGGCTTGCTGATTCAGGCCATGAAAGAAGTTCTGGATAATCATCCACTCTTCTATACCGTGGTGTGGGCATGCTTGTATGTATTCTTGGAGATGCTCCCAGACTTCCGAGATGGTCTCATCCGACAATTGCTGGATTTCAGTGATCCTATTTTGGAGGGCATTGGTCTTGCCCACTAGAAAGTACTTGGCTAGGAATGCATTTGAACAAGCTTCCCATGTCGTGAAAGCTTCCTTGTTGGAGTAGAACCACATCTTGGCCTTCCCGAGCAGTGAGAACGGGAACAGGCGAAGACGGACGTCATCCAGAGTAGTTCCTCTGGGGTTGATGGTGTTACTCACTTCCAAGAAGTTCCGGAGATGGGCATTGGCATCCTCGGATGCCTTTCCACAGAACGGACTTGCTTGGACCATGTTCACGAGTCCAGTCTTCAGCTCAAAGTCATCATTGCCGGCTTGGTTGGCATTCAATCCAATAGGAATGTGGCTACTAGACGGGGCAGAGAACTGACGGAGAGTCTTCTGAGCCATGGATGAGGATACTGAAGTGGAAGGTGAAATGATAGGCCAAGTGAGCTTTTTCTGAGGTGGGACGACGCGGCGTCTCACAACTCTCCCAATTCTTTCTGGATTTGGGTGGATGTTACTTGGTAGGTCGAAGCCGGTCATGCACTGCTCTGCATCGATCAAAAGATGGAGAGAGCAGTGGTAAGCCCACTACGGTTAGCGGCGACAAACTAGTAGAGTTTATCAAACTATCTATGATATCTTTAGCCAATTGCTTCCCCGGCAACGGCGCCAGAAATGCTTGTTGGCGTTTCTTATGCCCGATTAGAATAGATATTCTGCAACCGCACAGAATCACCGCTGTAGTACTTCACCTTGGAGTATTCCAGGGTATCGTATTTTTCCTCAGGGAAGCACTATGGTAAAGAGTATCGTAAATCGATTGATAACTGTACTAGCTTAATCGACCGACTGACTAGACGGGGGTAAGCCAGATAGGTAGTAAGATAAATGGCCAGGCAATGATCGAGTGACACATGGAGACTCTAAACCTTAGAGAGGTAGCAGCTAGGAGGACAACGAGCGAGATAAGACATCTGATACACTTCTGAACTATCGAGCTAGCCTCTCCAGATCAGACTAAACACCTAACTAGTTCTTGGGAAAGCAGAGCTTACTTCGGCGGCTGGAAGAGGAAGGACTTCAGAAAGGGATGAGAGGGGAGTCCAACGGCAACCTGCACTATGCTATGAAAACACCCGAACGTGGTGGACTACAAAGGACGGATAGGGCTGTCACCACCTACCGACTACCACAATGGTTCCGTGGGGTGGAACACACTTTCTAGCTAACCTAAGGTCAGACACCACGTCTGCACTCGGTTTTAGGATTTCTCTCGAGGCCTTCAAGAGAAATCCCCCTCAACCTAGAGCACTAACTTGAGATACTCTAGTCCGGGCGAGAAAACCCGTAAGATAAGTTCCCGATCACTAAGAGAGATAACTTAGAATAAGCTAAAGGAAAACTTCACTCAAGCTGAACTTCAGACTTGAGTAAATAAAAGACTATGGAAAGTAAAGATGACTCAGAAAGTAAAGAAGATAACTTATATTAATAAAGTCAAAAGAAAGATACAAGAGCTATACTAGACTTCCGATGACTCTGGAGTCCCGAGCAAGCTCGAATCGACTCTAACTCCCAAGCTACTAACCTACTCTAGAAAGTACAAGTGGAAGAGAAGAGCTCCAATGGTGTGTGTTGAAGTGATGGATGGTGCCTCCTTTTATAGCCCTTCCAAGGTCGGTAACCGGCAGTTATCCTCCGTAGTGTCAGTTGAAAGCAGGCAAGGTCGGTGTGCTTAACTTCCACGTGAAGCCGGAGCTTGAGACACTGCAAAGTGGGGCCGGCCGGCCTGGGAGTGCCGCCATGTGGCCACTGCTTTTCGGACAACGGCTCTGATCACTTCCTGGAGGCGGTTGGTAGTTAGTTTTGCGCCGGTGTTGCAGTTGCTAGGCCGGCCGGCCTGGGGGAGGCCTGCCGGCCTCCCTCTGGCCCATCTCGGCCTCTGACTTGGCCGAGGCTCTGCACTGGTCTTGTGTAGTCTCTAGGGAAGTGGGTTCTCGGAATACTTTGTGAACTTGGGCTGCCTTGTGGATCTTTGGATGGATGTTGAGGCCTTAAGGTGTTTCCAATTGAACCAAGGCCTAATCCTCGACTTAGAGTATCTTGAATGTGTTACATTGCCACTGGTTCGAAGCCGGGGGCATGTCTGTGGAGGTGCC
Source organism: Panicum virgatum (assembly GCF_016808335.1). Taxonomy (NCBI): domain Eukaryota; kingdom Viridiplantae; phylum Streptophyta; class Magnoliopsida; order Poales; family Poaceae; genus Panicum; species Panicum virgatum. The sequence continues at coordinate 12,217,852 of NC_053152.1, forward strand.
AGGCCGGCCGGCCTAGGAGAGGCCGCCCGGCCTGGGATTTTGCCCAATTCTGCTCAATTTTTGTGTACCTGTTCCTGGAATCACAACTCATCCAAAACTCATGGAACTCGTTAGAATTAAACAAAATATGAATGGAACATAGTGTAAAGCTCATATTATTTTCGAGAAGTTGACGGCTTAGAATGTGAAATTATGGCCATCAACACATGCTGCGAAGGATGTGCAACGACATACACCTACCGGTCGGTTTTCCGCCATCGGAGTTAAGTGGTGCACATAAACCCGGTTGCTGCGGTTGGAGATCAATGCAATTGATTGAATCGAAACATAGGGCATAAGCCAGATGCATGAGATGTATAGGGCAGTAGATTGGATCTACTGCGAATTCTATTTTGTTGCAAAAGCGTGTTTTATTGTAAAACAGTCATAACTTTTGCATACGAACTCTAATTGAGACAAATTTTATACTGGTTTGTATCTACAGAAAAAGTTAGACTTGGTTTTGAATAGAATGGCTGTTTACGCAAAATTTAGGTTTGCAAAATTCGGCCCGGAAGATAGGGTTTTCGGCGATTTAAGTTCGAACGTTGGAATCGCATAACTCTGTTTTTCAGGTTTTGTGATCGGTATGGCCCCTATGTGTATGTGATGCATGTGTGTAATTATTTCATGACCTGCGTATCATGATTATGACAATTCGGCAGAAGCCATATGAATTGTTGCATTTGATGTAATGGCCTGCGTGCCAATCTGTGATGATCCAAGTTGTGAATGTAATTTTCTTTACTAGCTATTAGGTGTAATAGCGAGTTCTAGTTCTTGGAGTTTTCATCACATGAAGGATGGTGCACATGAACATGGAGATGGAGATTAACATGGTGAACAAGTTCTATGGAGATGGAGATCACCATGAGAACAAGGGCCATACTAATTCACAATTATGTGCTTACCGTTCTTGACGTTTTACTACTACGTGCGTCATAGTAGAAGTAGAACGATCCCTCATTAATTTCGAGCAATCATGCCCCATCAACTAAACCTTGCACTATCCCATATCTTGTACGATTGGTGGTGGATCTATGAAATTAGGGTGCCACTGGTTTTTCTTGACTAGACAGGCTGTATCGGATACATACACGCATAAAGAGTTGGTTAGCTTGACAAGGTCATCTTAATGGTTAAGGACCTTGGGGCATAAAGGTTGGGAACGAGACATGGAGATGTCACCCAACAACAAGAGTCATATGAGATATGATTAGCAAGAGTTGCTTACCGATCTACCTCGTCTTCTAGCGGTGATGCAAAAGCTCACTAGTGGACGTGTTAGTTGTGGATCTTGAATCACTAAGAATCAAAAGAGGGATATTGATTTTAGTGGGAGTAAATTCTATTTTTTTTTGCTCCATCATGAATACTTTTGTCTTAGTATTTTGTATTTATTTTGTTGTAGATCAATGGCTCAAAACCAACCATTTGCTTTAGGTTCCGTACTTGAGAGCAACAAATTGAATGAGACAAACTACACGGATTGGATCCGCAACCTGAGAATTGTTCTCAGGGCTGCCAACAAGGAAGATGTTCTAGACAACCCACTGCCAGAAGAGCCTGCTCCAAATGCCCCTGTTACTGAGAGGAATGCTTACAGGAGGGCGGTTGATAACGACCGTGAAGTAAGCTGTCTCATGCTAGCTTGCATGGAACCTGAACTGCAAATGCAGTTTGAGAATAACCATGCGGCGCACGATATGATCGTGGTGCTACGAGACATGTTCCAGACTTAGGCCAGGACTGAAAGGTTCAATGTGTCCAAGGCCTTTGCTGAAACTAAGCTAGTAGAAGGAGCATCAGTAGGGCCGCATGTAATCAAAATGGTTGGTTACACACAGAGGTTGGAGAAGCTGGGCTTCCCTTGGCCAATAGTTGGCCACTGATTTCATTATTGCCTCTTTACCTCCGAGCTATGGAAACTTCATCTCGAACTACCACATCCACGGGGCTGAGAAGGGCTTGAATGAGCTGTGCGGCATGCTCAAGACGGCAGAGAGTGACATTAAGAAAAGCATAGGTGGCGGACATGTGATGGCTGTCCAGAATAAGCCTACTTTCAAGAAGAAAGGTTCCTCTTGGAAGAAGAAGAAGGGCAATGCTAAGGTTACAAACCCCAAGCCAAACCCTACATCCAAGGCTAAACCTGGACCAGCTGCAGATAAGGGGTGCTTTCATTGTCACCAGCCAGGACACTGGAAGAGGAACTGCAAGTTGTACCTAGCCACATTGAAGAATCATTCTTCTACCTCAGGTACGCTTGTTGTTCATATTACAGAAATATTTCTCGCTGACTCTTATGTTAATTCTTGGGTATTGGTACCGGATCGATTGCTCATATATGCAATTCGATGCAGGGAATGACAAAGAGTAGAAGCGTTGAAAGAGGAGAAGTTGACTTCCATGTCGGCAATAATGCAATAGTTGCTGCTTTGGCCGTCGGGACGATGCAACTACACCTACCGTTAGGATTTGTCTTGGAGCTAAATAATTGTTATTTTGTTCCTAGTTTGAGTCAAAACATTGTGTCTCCTTCATGTTTGATGAAGGATGGTTATTCTTTTGCGAGTGAAAATAATGGTTGTGTGATCTCTAAGAATAATATGTTTGTGGCTTTGGCGTCCATTAAGAATGGGTTACTTATTTTAAATCTTGATGATTCTCCTGTCTGTAATATAAGTGCTAAAAGACCTCGGCTAAATGATTTGAATCCTACCAACATGTGGCATTGTCGTCTCGGTCATATAAGTGAGAAACGCATGAAGAAGCTCCATGAGGATGGACTCCTAAGTTCGTTTGATTTTGAATCATACGAGACATGCAAAGCTTGTTTGCTGGGCAAGATGACTAAGACGCCTTTCACAGATTTTCCAAAAAGAGCATCGGACTTGCTGGAACTCATACATATGGATGTGTGTGGACGAATGAGCTCGACTTCTAGAGGAAGATTCCAATACTTCATAACTTTTACTGATGATTTGAGTAGATATGGTTATGTCTACTTGATGAAACATAAGTTTGAAACATTTGAAAAGTTCAAGGAATTTCAAAATGAGGTTGAAAATCAGCGTGGCAAGAAGATTAAAGCCTTGCGATCTGATCGTGGGTGCGAATATCTGAGTCACAAATTTAGCGATCCTTTGAAGAGTTGTGGAATTGTTCCACAACTTACGCCGCCTGGAACACCTCAAAGGAACGGGGTTTTTGAGCGACGTCATCGAACTCTGTTGGACATGATTCGATCAATGATGAGCCAGTCGGACTTACCATTGTCATTTTGGGGTTACACTCTAGAAACAGCAGCTTTCACACTGAACAGGGTGCCGTCAAAATCCGTGGACAAGAGACCATATGAGATATGGACTGGCAAGACTCTCAGTTTGTCTTTTCTAAAAATTTGGGATTGTGAAGCATTTGTCAAACGACTCCAGTCTGACAAGCTTGCACCCAAATCGGATAAGTGCATATTCATGGGATACCCAAAGGAGACCTTAGGGTATACTTCTACAATCAATCTGAGGGCAAAGTGTTTGTTGCTCGGAACAGAGTTTTCCTAGAGAAAGTTTCTCAAAGGAGAGAACAGTGGAAGAACGGTGCAACTCAAAGAAGTTCGAGATGAGCCAATAGGACAAGACTCTACAAGTGACACTAATGTAGCTGAACAAGTTGAGATGCCTATGGCAACAGAAGCACCTATGCAACCACGAAGGTCAGCAAGGCTCCGCACAGTGCGGGAATTATTATTGTTAGACAATGATGAGCCTGCAACATATGCAGAGGCGATGGCAGACCCTAACTCCGAGAGATGGCAAAATGCCATGAAATCCGAAATAGAATCCATGAAGGAAAATCAAGTTTGGAACTTGATAGACCAGCCTGATGGCGTGAGAACCATAGAGTGCAAATGGATCTATAAGAAGAAGAAAGATATGGATGGAAATGTTCACATCTATAAATCTCGACTTGTCACAAAAGGTTTTCGACAAGTTTAAGGAGTTGACTACGACGAGACTTTCTCACCCGTAGTGATGGTTAAATCTGTTCAGATTATTCTAGCTATTGCTGCATATTTCAATTATGAAATATGGCAGATGGATGTCAAAACAGCTTTCCTTAATGGAAATCTGACCGAGGACGTGTATATGATGCAGCCCGAGGGTTTTGTCGATCCGACCAATGCTAGAATGATATGTCAGCTTCAAAAATCCATTTATGAATTAAAGCAAGCACCTCAGAGTTGGAATATTCGTTTTGATGAAGTAGTCAAAGGGTTTGGCTTCATTAAGAACGAAGAAGAAGCTTGTGTTTACAAGAAGGAAAGTGGGTGCTCTGTTACATTTCTAATCCTGTATGTAGATGACATACTGCTGATTGGAAATGATATTTCTTTACTAGAGTCCGTAAAGACTTCACTGAAAAATAGTTTTTCAATGAAGGATTTAGGAGAAGCAGCGTACATACTGGGCATCAAGATCTATAGAGATAGATCAAAGAGTCTTATCGGATTAAGCCAGGATGCTTACATTGACAAAGTGTTAACATGGAAGAGGCAAAGAAAGGGTTCTTGCCTATGTCACATGGCATACATCTTAGCAAGACTCAGTGTCCCACGACGACTGATGAGCAAGAGTGCATGAGCAAAGTTCCATATGCCTCGGCAATTGGATCTATCATGTATGCAAAGATAAGTACACACCCAAATGTATCTTATACTCTAAGTGTTATGAGTAGGTCCAGTCAGATCCAGGTGAGAGTCACTGGACAGCTGTGAAAAACATCCTCAAGTACTTGAGAAGAACTAAGGATGTGTTCCTAGTTTATGGAGGTGAGGAGGAGCTCGTTGTAACCGGTTACACTGATGCTAACTTCCAAACCGACAAAGACGATTCAAAGTCTCAGTCCGGTTTCGTGTTCAAAGTAAATGGTGGTGCGGTTAGCTGGAAGAGTTCCAAGCAGGAGACAGTGGCCAATTCTACAACAGAAGCCGAGTACATCACAGCTTCAGAAGCTGCGAAGGAAGGTGTTTGGATAAGTTCCTTATTGAGCTTGGTGTGTTTCCTAATGCCTCTAGCTCACTGGACCTCTACCGTGACAACAGTGGAGCTATTGCGCAAGCCAAGGAGCCAAGGAATCACCAGAAGAGCAAACACGTTATGCGGCGATTTCATCTCATTCGAGAGTTCATCGATCGTGGTGAGATCAAGATATGCGAAATACACACGGACCTGAACATTTCAGATCTGTTGACAAAACCCCTTCCACAGCCCAAGCATGAGAGGCACACAAGAGCAATGGGTATTAGATACATTCTAGATTGACTCTAGTGCAAGTGGGAGACTGTTGGAAATATGCCCTAGAGGCAATCATTTTTCCTTGTATTCGTGATTAATAAAGTGTTCCTTGAATATCCATGGATGACAACTAGTATTGATTAATGTTTCTGTGAAGTATTTATGAAACTCTTTACTTGTATGGATATTCTAAAATGTTCATAGTCGGAGTTCATGTGAGGACACACATGAATATTAGACTAGCACATGTATTAGTTGATTGACTACGTTTCACAAGTCATGGACATGGGGATGTCAAACTAATAATGTGGGATCATGTGAGACATGAGACTGAACTGACCCAACACGAGATGATGACTTCTCATTACACAATATGTACGCTGTGTCTTAAGAACTGAGATCGTCGTATGTACTCAAGATGTGAACCGATTTACTTAGGAGCCATCAAACGCTACACCGTAACTGGGTAGTTATAAAGGTGGTTTTCGGGTCTGTCAAGAAGCATGCTATGAGACATAGTCGGTCAAGATGAGATTTGCCTCTCTCTGCAAGAGAGAGATATCTCTGGGCCCCTCGAGTGATTCGGATCAGGAAATGCATGGCCATACTGGGGTTAAGAGTTAACCAAGGATTCCAAATCACAGGATCAAGAAAGAGTGGTCGGCTTCAAGCTAGACCAAATATCGTGAGGCAAAGGGAACAGCATGTATAAGATTGTGACGGCTCGATAGATATGATTCGCGCGTGCATAGGAGTTGACACGTCTTGCTAGAGACCGCTATCAACTATTAGCGAGTAGGAGTACTCGGCCATGTCTATTCACGCGTGAGCCCATAGGGTCAAACACTTAAGGGCTAGAAACCTAATGAGGATGAGATCCTAATTAGACTGGGATTTGATGCACTAATGGACCTCGAGAGGCCCATAGGGTTGGACCATTGGTGGGGCACAGGGCAGCCCACCTAGGGGGCTCCCAAGGTGGGGCCCACTAAGGCGCATCTAAGGGGGTGCCCACTAGGCCTATATAAGAAAGAGGGGGGCGCCATCTCCCTAACCCTAGCCTCCTTGCTGGCCGCCGCCCCCCTTGCTGGCGCCTCTCTCCTTGCATCAAGCTTTAGATGTTTGATTGAATATGTCAATAATTATTCCCCCTATGTATCTAACAGTGGATGACAATTGATCATGGGTGGCCGGGTTTTATCTCGTTGTTTTGATATTTGATCTGATGTAGTATAGGTTTCAAGATATGTAAGGAAATGCAATGCTAGTCCACATTAAGTGGTTTTGGTTTCTCACTGGTGTATGTTCTTAAAAATATGTAACGGCAAAGATATTGTGGCTCAAAAATGCACTAGATAGATTCAAAATTGCACATACTCAAGTGGTAGAGACATAATTCTCCCCTGATATTAGCTGTCTTCACCGCCAATCAAAATCATAGGCTACCCCAAAAAAAAAGATGTTTTAGATGATAAAATGATTAGCAATATAGGAGTTAAACAAAGAAAACATGAACTCGTGGGTGTGGCTGCTCTGTTTTGGGCCATATGGTTATGTTGGAAATGATATTGCTTTTAATAATAAAAATTTAACTTCTTTCTTACAGGCAATTTTTGAGGTACTTATTGCCCAAGACACTGGTGGCTGGTTCAGGAGACAGAAATAGAAGATATCATGATTGATGGCATGTCATACAACGGAAATGGTGGTTATGGAATTTTACTCCAAGAATGGGTGGATGTTTCATGATAGACTATGAGGATGATCGTCATCCTTTATGTTCCTCCCATTATGATATATTTGCCCTTTTTGACAATGATGTAATAAGTAAGTGAGGCTATATGCATTAGATGATGCAAAAAGCCAAAACAATGTTTGTTGTATCTAAAAAATTAATAACATGATTGAAAGTAGTACAGTTTCAGCACTTAGAGGATTAAGTAGCAAATCTTGGCACAAGAACTATCACTACTAGAAAACAAGCCAAAGGACCACCCTAAAAGTACCGGTATGAAGATGAACCGGTACCTACCGGTTCATCTTCATACCGGTACTTTTGGGGTTGATAGAATCTATGGATGAGCCTTAGGTACCGGTGGGTAACACCAACCGGTACCTAAGGCTCACCATAGATACCGGGTGGAAACTTCTACATTAGTACCGGGTGGCACCACCAACCAGTACCTATGGATGAGCCTTAGGTACCGGTAGGTAACACCAACCAGTACCTTAAGAGCCTTAGGTACCGGTTGATGTTACCAACCAATACCTAAGGCTCATCTAAGGACTACTTCAAAAGGAAAATATCTTTCTTCCCATCATAAGTGATGTGAAGGTGAGATGGTAAAGAAGGTACACGTGACGCAAGAGGTCCGAAGTTCGAATCCCAGCCACCACCCACATGCATATTTTTGACAAAAATGAGTGCCTTAGGGTTATTTTACCCGGCGTTAAAGCCAAGAGCCTTTAGTCTCGGTTTCGGGGTACCGGTTGGAAAAACCAGTACCTAAGGCCCTTCTCAACTGGTGCCTAAGGGCCTTTTTATAGTAGTGTATGGGCCTTATTCCAATCGATTTCATTATACGGTATATTGTAAAGCTCCTCTCTCATTGCCAGAATAGTTAAAGTAATGGGCCCAACAAATCTTTTTGCATAAATGTAAGCCATTGGCATGTAAACCATCCGACAGAAGCACCAAAATCTTCCTACAAACAATAATAAACCGTCCAGATGAGATTCATATAGTTAATTACATATACAATTTAACACAACCATAGACCATAGTTGGAAGAAAAATGCTGTTCATAGATTATGTTAATCAAATGTTGAATTCAATAGTGTGAAATTATAAATAAATACCTGGATGAATTGGAAGAAAAACAGGAAGCATCCATAACTCTGGAATTATTGCATTGTTTCCTGACCAATCATATACACCTATTATCTAGGTTAAAAAAATATTGGTGAGCATCAATATAGCCGGCCAAATATCCTTTCCATGTAAGCCACGATAGGGGCTGTTCCTATCTCTATATAACAAAGATGCGGCCTCCCAAGGGAGGTGAGAACACTTCCTAATTTTACATGATATCCGAGTGTTGGAAATATGCCCTAGAGGCAATCATATTTCCTTGTATTTGTGATTAATAAAGTGTTCCTTGAATATCCATGGATGACAACTTGTATTGATTAATGCTTATGTGAAGTATTTGTGAAACATTTTACTTATATGGATATTCTAAAATGTTTCTAGTCGGAGTTCATGTGAGGACACACATGAATATTAGACTAGCACATGTATTAGTTGATTGACTACGTTTCACAAGTCATGGACATAGGGATGTCAAACTAATAATGTGGGCTAATGTGATACATGAGACTGAACTGACCCAACACGATATGATGACTTCTCGTTACACAATATGTACGTTGTGTCCTAAGACCTGAGATCATCGTATGTACTCAAGATGTGAACCGACGTACTTAGGAGCCATCAAACGCTACACCGTAACTGGGTAGTTATAAAGATGGTTTTCGGGTCTGTCAAGAAGCATGCTGTGAGACATAGTCAGTCAAGATGGGATTTGCCCCTCTCTGCAAGAGAGATATCTCTGGGCCCCTCGAGTGATTCGGATCAGGAAATGCATGGCCATACTAGGGTTAAGAGTTAACCAAGGATTCCGAATCACAGGATCGAGAAAGAAGTGGTCGGCTTCAAGCTAGATCAAATATCGTGAGGCAAAGGGAACAACATGTATAAAATTGTGACGGCTTGATAGATATGATTCACGCGTGTATAGGAGTTGACACGTTTTGCTAGAGACCGCTATCAACTATTGGCGAGTAGGAGTACTCGGCCATGTCTATTCACACGTGAGCCCATAGGGTCGCACACTTAACGGCTAGAAGCCTAATGAGGATGAGATCCTAATTAGACTGGGCTTCGATGCACTATTGGGCCTCGAGAGGTCCATAGGGTTGGACCCTTGATGGGGCACAGGGCAGCCCACCAAGGGGGCGTCCAAGGTGGGGCCCACTAAGGCCCATCTAAGAGGGCGCCCACCAGGCCTATATAAGCAAGAGGGGGGCGCCATCCCCCTAACCCTAGCCTCCTTGCTGGCCGCCGCCCCCCTTGCTGGTTGCCGCCCTTGCTGGCGCCTCCCTCCTTGCATCAAGCTCTTGTTGTTCTCGCGGATCTAGCAATTCGGAATGCGTCGCTTCTTCCCATATGTGTGGACTTCGTGGAGGTGCTGCGCTTGCTGCACAAGGACGAGCCATTCATGAGGTAGTTCACGCAACTGCACTGCCGGCTTCCATTTGCACTACACCGATGCGCTACAGAAGTTCCGCAACCGCGCATCTAGTGGTAATCCCGTGATCTATAACTGCAGTAATCCTGGTTTATGCGGGAGAAAAATTTTGTTTTGCTACCCCCATATTCCTACACTGAGCATCCTCTTCCATCCACATCAACTAAACCCTAGATCATCCCATGGCGTCCTCACCCAGCATCCCAGCGCCGCCAATCCTTAGTCCTCCCATGGCTGAGAAACTCACGCGTGACAAATTTGTGTTGTGGTGCGCTCAAGTTCTCCCGGCGGTGCGAGGCGCTCTCCTGACCGGCTTCATCGATGGCATGGTCAAGGCGCCACCACCTACCATCAAGACTACTGATGCTGAGAAGAAGGAGACGATCTTGGAGAACCCGGAGTATGCAAAGTGGATGGTGTAGGACCAAGCTGTCCTCGGCTATCTGCTGAACTCCATCATGAAGGAGATCCTAACACAAGTCGCCTCCCTCGACACCTCTGCCAAAGTCTGGGCAGCCATCACCAACATGTTCTCTACCCAGTCGAGAGCGCGGGTGACCAATCTGCGCATTGTCCTCACCAACTCACAGAAGGGAAGTATGACCACAGTGGCATACTTCACAAAGATGAAGAAACTGACCGATGATCTTGCTTCGGCGGGGAAACCACTTGAAGATGAAGAATTGGTTTCCTATCTACTAGCGGGATTCGACATCGACTATAACCCGCTGGTATCTTCTATTGTTACATGCTCTGAAACTATATCTATGAGTGATCTCTACTCGCAGATGGAGAGCTATGATAATCCCCTCGAGATTTTTCAAGGATCTGGCAATGGAGGCCAGTTCCAATCATTAGCCAATGCCTCTTAGCACGGATGTGGCAATGTGCGTGGCAAGACTCCCTATCGCGGTCATGGTAATCCTCCCAATGGCAGGCATGGCAGATAAAAAGGGGGCCAATATCCCCAAGCCTCACATCCGACTTGCCAAGTCTATGGCAAACCTAGACACACAGCCCTAAAGTGCTGGTATCGCTTCAATGACACATTCCAACCTGATGAGAAGGTTGCTAGCTCGGCCACTACCTCCTATGGAGTGGACACGAACTGGTACATTGATTCAGGAGCCATTGACCACATCACGGGGGAGTTCGACAAGGTTAGTGTCCGTGAGAGGTATCACGGCCAAGACCAGGTACAAGCGGCAAATGGATCAGGTATGATGATTCGTCATATTGGTCAACCAGTTATTCCAACCCTTGATCGTGATCTTCATCTCAAAAATATTCTTCATGTCCCTGATGCTCACAAAAATCTAATATCTGTTCATTGCCTAGCAAATGATAATAGAGATTTCCTTGAATTTTATCATGATTTCTTCAATATTAAGGATCGGGCAACGAAGAAGGTCATACACACGGCAAGTGTAAAGGCGAGCTCTACCCCCTGGTGGCACCATCGAATAAACAAGCCTTTGGAGTCTCTCGACCATCTGTTGAGAGATGGCACCGTCGCTTACCTCATGCATCGTTTCCTATTGTTCATCGTGTCCTTAAGGATTATCAGTTGTGTTACTCTTCAGATTCCAATAATAAAATTGTTTGTGATTCATGTCAGTGTACCAAAAGTCATCAATTACCATATCCAAAATCATCCAATGTTTCTCCTGTGCCCTTTGCTCTTGTTTTCTCAGATGTTTGGGGCCCTGCTCCCACATCAGTTGGCAGACATGATTATTATATTAGCTTCATAGATGACTTTAGCAAATACACATGGATCTATCTCCTCAAGAAGAGATCTGATGTTTTCCAGGTGTTTCACAATTTTCAATCCTTTGTGGAATGCCAATTTAATACAAAAATCCTTGCTATGCAAACCGACCGGGGTGGTGAATATAGACAACTGAATGTTTTTTTTTCCAAAAACATGGATTATACATCATGTATCTTGCCCATATGCGCATGAACAGAATGGATCTGCTGAGCGCAAACATCGTGACATTGTTGACAAAGGTCTTGCTCTCTTATCACAAGTCTCCATGCCACTACTAGAAAACAAGCCTTAGGTCCACCCAAAAGTACCAGTACAGAGATGAACTGGTACCTTAGGGTGGATGGAATCTATGAGTGAGCCTTAGGTACCGGTAAATATTATCAACCGGTACCTAAGGCTCTCCATAGGTACCGGGTGGTAACTTTTATATTAGTACCGGGTGGTACCACCAACCGGTACCTATAGACGAGCCTTAGGTACCGGTTGGTAACACCAACCGGTACCTTAGGAGGCTCTCCATGGGTTACGTCAAAAGGAAAATATCTCCTTCTCAATCAGAACTGTTGCGTAGGTGAGATGGTAAAGTAGCAACGCGCGAGGCTAGAGGTCGCGGGTTCAAATCCCAGCCAAAGGATATTTTGCGTGAATATTTTAGCCATAGGTACCGGTTGTTTTACCCAGTACCAAAGGCTCGAGCCTTTGGTACCCGCTTTTGGGGTACCGGTTCAAGAAACCGGTACCTAAGGGTTTCAACCGGTACCCAAGGGCATTTTTCTAGTAGTGTGCCCTTAAAATTTTGGGATGAGGCTTTCCTCGCTGCCACCTATCTGATAAATCGGTTACCCAGTCAAGTCATAGGTTTTCAAAACCCTCAGGAGCGCCTTTACCACCACACACCTACATATGACAACCTAAAAAATTTTGAATGTGCCTGTTGGCCCAACCTATGACCCTACAAGTCCAGAAAGCTTTCTTTCCGCTGCACCTTTCTTGGCTATAGCTCTTTACACAAAGGATATAAATGTCTTGATGCCTCGACGGGTAGGGTCTATATTTCCTGGGATGTCGTGTTTGATGAATCAGTTTTTCCCTTCCAAAGTCTTCACCCAAATGCTGGTGCACGCCTTCACCAAGAAATTCTTCTGCTGCCTAACCATCTTCTACCCATATATGATCAAGGGGAGAATATACTATTGATCACATGACTAACTCATCTACTGATGCCCAGGTTCCTGATGATCAGCAAGGCGGCCAAGGCCAAGAGAATTTCAATCCAGATGGCGCCCTTCCTAGATTTAACTAACACGAAATCATAGTTGATGAAGTGCAGGTACCCATCGCTTCAGGTTGCAGGCAGCAGGCTCCAGTGTCCCCATCGCTATAGGTTGTTGCAGGCTCTGGATCCCAGAATGATTCAACATCGGCAGCAGTGCAGACCCCAGGATCGTCTGCGGCAGCACATGACGAGACAGCTACGCCGCAGGGATCTAGTACATCGACATCAGGATCTTCTAGGCCATCTCCACCAGACGATCACACGGTGCAAGCAATAGAAGCAACACAGCTCAAACCCAAGACTCGCCTCAAAAGTGGCATTGTCAAACCAGCAAACCTATTCCCTGGAATGGTCAGGTATGGAAACTGGTGTGCTTCAGGTGAACCCTCCGGTCATCTAGAAGCAATGGGAGATGAACGCTGGAAAAAGGCAATGGATGATGAATATGCTGCACTTATAAAGAACAACACCTGGCATCTTTTTAAAGCACCAGCAGGTAAAAGTTTAATAGATTGCAAATGGGTCTATAAGATAAAGAGAAAGGTAGATGGTATGGTCGATAGGTATAAAGCCCGGTTGGTAGCTAAGGGCTTCAAACAGCACTATGGCATAGACTATGAGGATACTTTTAGCCTAGTAGTAAAAATTGCAACTATAAGATTGGTCCTTGCAATTGTTGTATCTAGAGGTTGGTCACTACATCAATTAGATGTACAGAATGTGATTCTTCATGGCATTCTGGAAGAGGAGGTTTATATGTGGCAACCACCTGGGTATGAAAAATCAAGCTCACCTGATCTAGTTCGCAAGTTGGATAAAGCAATATATGGTCTAAAACAAGCACCCAGAGCCTAGTACTCTCAATTAAGTATCAAGTTGCATCAGCTTGGTTTTGTATCCTCCAAGTCAGATACATCTTTGTTCATTTATAACATGTTAAATTTGACTGTTTATGTGTTAATTTATGTTGATGACATTATTGTCACAAGCTCCTCAAATGATGCTATTACAACACTACTTCGAGATTTAAATTCTGAGTTTGCTCTCAAGGATCTTGGAGATCTGCACTATTTTCTGGGTATTGAAGTGATCAAGAATGAGGAAGGAATCCTACTGAGTCAAGGAAAATATGCTATGGAACTGCTGACTCGAGTAGGTATGAAAGACTGCAAAATAGCTTCTACGCCTTTGTCAGTATCAGAAAAACTAACTCCCCAAGGGGAACTGTTGGAGTCAGAAGACAGCACAAGGTACAGAAGTATTGTGGGAGGACTTCAGTACTTAACGTTAACAAGGCATGATCTTGCATTTTCAGTCAACAAGGTATATCAATATCTTCATGCTCCTACAGTTGCACATTGGTCGGCAGTCAAAAGAATTATTCGGTATATTAGAGGAACAGTTGACATTGGTATACAGTTTCGAAAGGAGAGCTCATCTTTGATCAGTACATTTTCTGATGCTGACTAGGCCGGCAGTTTGGATGATAGAAGGTCAACTGGAGGGTTTGCTATTTTCTATGGATCAAACCTTATTTCCTAGAGTGCTAGAAAGCAACGAACAGTGTCCCGGTCAAGCACAGAAGCTGAATACAAGGCCATGGCCAATGCAACAGCTGAAGTCATTTGGGTACAGTCTATTCTCAAGGAACTTGGTGTTAAGCAAGATCGAGTACCAACCCTATGGTGTGATAATTTGGGTGCTATCTATATGTCATCAAATCCAGTGTTTCCTGCAAGGACAAAACACATTGAGATAGATTATCATTTTGTCAGAGAGAGTCTCAAAAAAACAACCGGAGATCAGGATCGTTACTTCAAAAGATCAAATAGCTGATGGGTTTACAAAAGCGCTGCCTAGGAAAGATTTACAGAACTTCATGTACAATCTCAACTTGATAAAGTTCGGATTGAGGGGCGTGTTAATAGAATAGGCTAGTCTATAGCGTGTGAATATATTTGTAATCAAAGGATATTATGGCCAGTACACAATCAGTAGATTGTTGTGATTTGTAACAATAGATTAGGAACTGATTGATAGCCGGCCAAATATCCTTCCCTTGTAAGCCACGATAGGGGCTGTTCCTATCTCTATATAACAAAGATGCGGCCTCCCAAGGGAGGTGAGAACGCTTCTTAATTTTACAGTCATAGAGCTATTTTTTGAGCTAGCATTCGGTAGGGCTTGATCTAGCAAAAAGCTGAAGCCCTTAGAGAAACCTAGCCAAATACTCCATACATTCCTAAATAAGTAGTAGCATTTTAGGTTTGGGTACGGGAATTAAAGAAGAACCGAAAAGTAGAGAGTGCACACGAAGTGAGGAGGGGTGGAGGCGGAGAGAGATAGATAGAGTTGTATTGGAAAGCGAGAATGCCACTTATTTTGGAATAAAATTTGAATCCCTGAATGCCGCTTATTTAGGAACGGAGTGAGTATATTAGAAGTCATGACAAGTGTCTAGTTGATGATGAATACGTGGGTCTACTATTGACAGAAACCGAAGATCGGTCTTAATTTGGTGGTCTGAGGCTGGGTTGCAACTATATTTTTCAGAACACATTACAAAGTAGATACTTGTAAACACGCATGCCTACTAACCCATACAAGCACACGCATCCTACCCCTATGAACGCCTCCAATGGACCAGCCTGCCTCATCTCGAGATTAACAAACTCACCGCAATATTATCATTGTTGACGGTCATGTCGCCTACAACTGAAAGAATATTAGATGAAAATTTGGGCACCCATCACTATGTAAAAAAATAACCTATGGTGACGCATAAGACAAGGGTGACGTAGAGATGACACACCTGGGCTTTGTTCCTATCGGGCAGGCGCCAGAACGTTGTCGATCACCTTTGAATGAGTTAATTTAGTGTTCTATTGAAATTAAACTTAATTTAGTGTTTTTAGTGTATTTGCTGCCCTACGCAAAAGTTCATAGGATTTTTAGGTAAATGATGATGTCCTATAGGCTATGACCTTTTCTATTATTGGAATGATCGTTCAATTAGTTCGTTTTAGTTCCAAGAATTTGTAGGAGCATATTGTTCCTGGTTTTAGCAAATAAATAATCAAAGTTCAGGTAACCCATCGGTTCGGTTTCGGTTCGGGTGGACCGAATGCCGTAGAGAATGTCAAGTCATATTTTTCATTAATTATGTAAGTTTTAGTTACATATTACGATGAACTTTTTATATCATTAATTCCAATTGAAGCGGCAAATGTTGGCGCGAATAGGCATCATGTTTGGGTGGAAGCAGCAATTTGTGGCCATTGAGAAGGCTGTCACGTACGCTTCACTATAACCATGAGAGAAGAAACAGGGCACAAGAGGGGCAAGATTTTTCTCCTCTGTTGGGATACTGCTATCTCTCCGAAATATAATAGCTCTATTTTAAATATATGGAACTTTTCACAAGACGTTTGGCCACTCATCTTATTCGAAAAATTCATAAAATTATTATTTATTTTTCTCATAACTTGTTTTATAACTATAGGTATTTTAAGTATAAATTATATTCTATATTATTTGCACACAATGTTTAAATAAGACATGGTCAAATATTTGTCTAAAAGTCAATGACGGCATATGTTTAAAAAGAGAGGGAGTAAACTACGTAGTATTATGTTGCTAACAGTTTAATAGCGTAATCTCAGTTTGTTTCATCTTGAGATCTCCAACCGAACGTAATAACAAAAGCATAGTAGTAACATTTCCTGTCCGGACGAACAGACCGCTGCCCAGGCCTCCATCGAAACAACCCAAGCATTTGCTCTCATAATTATTTCATCTTGTGAAAGACCGGATCGGGTGCTCTAGCCTAAGAGGGGGAGAGGGTGAATTAGACAACTTAAAACTTAGATCTATAGCTCCAACTAAATTGCACAATATTAAACTAAAATATGTTATCTATATGTGCAACTAAGGTTGTTCTAGTGTGAAACCCCTATCCCAAAAGAGTTTAGCACCCTATAGCCTTTTCTATCAAGATACTACTCTATGAAAGTAAAGACAAACAAGAATTGCTAGTAGAAATACGGAAGCTTAAAGAGCGGAATAGAAGGAAGCAAACTCTCGACACGGGTGTTTATCTCGTGGTTCGGTTAGCCACGAAGGCACACCTACATCCATGTTCTTGAAGCACTCACTAAGAGTATCGCTTCTCAGAAATCAAGTCTCTTCCGCGGACTCAACCACGGTCACCTTGATCCCGGGTTCCACTAAGGAGTTTCTCCACAAAGGATGGGGGGTCTCCACGTCCCCCGCTCAAGGATGTCGTCGCCGCTCCACACCAAGTCAGAGGGTCGATGACGTGCCGGCGAGCCACCAAGCTCCAAGAGGCCGGCGCACCAAGATATCTTCTTGGTTCAACAAAGAACCACGGCACAAAGGCTCAAGGTCTTGCTTTCTCACTCACTAAGAGCTAACCTAGCACTAACACTCTCAAGAATGTGCTAAGGGCTAAAGATATGATCACTAAGCTCTTGGATGGCTTGGAGATGTTCTTCGGTGTGGGTGTGATGTTCTTGAACTCCAGCAACTCCAAAATGGCCGGGAGATGGCATATATATAGGCCACCAAGTGAAGAGGGCCGTTGGGAGCCGTTACCCAACTTTTCTGCGTGGCGTCGGATAGACCGATGGGGTGTCACCAGTTCATCCGATCACTCTGTGCCCTAGGGTAGCCGTTGGGCTTCTGACACGTGTCGCAGGAGGCACCAGATAAACCGATGGCTTGGCGTTGGTTCATCCGGTGCGCGTCGGATCATCCGGTGCTGAAGGAATCTTCAGCAGTCTGCTGTCGTCATTGCTCCGACGCGTTGCTCCGGTGCTCCTTCGGATCATCCGGTGCTGAAGGCTTTGCTTCAGCACGCTTGACATGCTCTCTGAGTAATCCTCCGGTCAATGCTCCGACGCTCCTTTTTTTACACCGTCGGATCATCCGGTGCAACTGGGCCTTCCAACTGGCCTTTCCTCAGTGCACCAAAATTGCACCGACGCTACTGCATCGGTTTATCCGGTGCCATGGCGTCGGATCATCCGGTGCCTACTGAAAATGCAGAACTCGTCCATTTCATTCTTTCTTCGTGTTTTGCTTTGCTTGGCCTTTTTACTTCATCCCTGAGATCTATTAATGTTCACTTAATGAATTTATTAATCCCATTGATTGCATTATTACTCAATCACCAAAATCACAAAACAATAGTCTAATGGGGCCATTTTCCTTACAATCTTGGCCCAGTCATCAGTCCGGTGTAGTGAGTACTTACTCATTCACTACTGCACCCGTGAGATTCACGGAGCAAGACTCAAACATTCAGATTCACAAAGTCATTATTGGTAAAAGCGACAGATCATCAGTCTTCAGATTAGATCTTGTCACCAAGTAAGACTTGTTGGCATGATCCTTCGAC
The DNA here is from genome assembly GCF_016808335.1 of Panicum virgatum. NCBI lineage: Eukaryota > Viridiplantae > Streptophyta > Magnoliopsida > Poales > Poaceae > Panicum > Panicum virgatum. The sequence continues at coordinate 12,235,967 of NC_053152.1, forward strand.
AATTTTATTGACAAAAATGCGAGAGAAGACGTGTTCCGGAATTTTTTTTTAGAAATGGGAATATATTAATATTCCAGCCGCTGCATGAAACTATACATATAGCTGTTCATTATTACACTCGAAGTTCTTCTGAACACCAAAAAAGACGACTCAATTTGAGAAACAAGCACAAAATTATCCATTGGAAATTCTATAGCTAAAAGACCATCCATTGGAAGCGAAAAACTCCATAGCTGTAGTTTCAAGCACACGGCACCCCAGAGTAACTTGAGGTCGCTCGTTCTCCTTTTGCAGTAAACCCCAAAAGCGGATCCAGTGTGTCCCTCGGAATATTACCTGCAAAGGAGTAGCAGCTCTGGAGTTGTTAAAAACATGTGAGCACAAAGACGTGTTCCGGAATGGAAAATAGAAAGCAACAATGTGAGCACAGAACATGTCTAGGAAATTTCGTTGCTGGCTAAACATAGTAACTATGACTTTTCTTTCGAAAAGCTCAAGTACAATTTGTGTCCTCACAAACAAATAGTCAGTATTTTTATGCAAACGTCAATCTAATCACAGGAAAATTATGTCTCCTCTTCTCTACAACTTCTAAGTGTGAGAAAAATAGTGCCGACCTGAATACATCACCATGGAAGACTTGCAAGACTTCGATCATGGAATGGTCAATCCGAGAAAAAGGGGTTCATGGGCGTGCACCTGCCAATGGTGACCAGTTCAACGCAGCTTATAGTTACGCCACATAAAGTTTCTGATGACCATTCAACTCTTAAGATCAAGCCTGAAGACTCTAAAATACCAAGAGGTGCATAAGGTTGCTACCAGTTGTGGGTGATGAAAGCCAAACCAAAATAATCAATGGCACCTCTCCTCCTGCCCTTGCTCCTCCTGCTACTGTCATCTACTTCTGTTCAAGCTCAACAAAACATCACCTTGGGCTCCTCCTTAACACCCCAAGGGCCTAACAGCTTTTGGCTCTCACCATCCGGCGATTTCGCGTTCGGCTTCAGGTCCGTTGAGGGCAACCCCTCCTCCTACCTCCTTGCCGTCTGGTTCAGCAAGATCAGTGACAAGACGGTGGCTTGGTATGCCAAGACGAGTGGTCCAGAGCCAGCTCCAATACAAGTTTCATCTGGTTCACGCCTCCAGATGACCATGGGTGGGATGCTCTCCCTCCTTGACGCCACCAACACAGAGGTATGGAGTCCCCAGTTTGTTGGCATGGCAGCCTATGCCAGCATGATCGACACCGGAAACTTTGTACTTGTTGCTGCAGATGGCAAAACCATATGGGGAACTTTCGACAACCCAGCAGATACCATCCTGCTCACCCAAGAGCTCACCACTGGAAGTATGCTCCGCAGCCGGATCATTGCCACAGACTACTCCAACGGCCGGTTCATCCTTAACATGCAAAGTGATGGTGTTTTCCTTTACCCTGTTGCTTTGCCATCCGGTTTCCATTATGACTCCTATTGGTCCACTGCTGGCAACACCACAAACCTGGTGTTTCATCCGATGGGCAGAATATACATAACCTTGGATAACGGCACACAAATCAACGTAACACAAGGGGCAGTTGGCTCCATGGCAGACTACTACCATCGCGCCACACTTGACCCGGATGGTGTGTTCCGGCAATATGCATACCCAAAAACTGTCAGCAACCTGTGGAGTCAGGCATGGTCTGTGGTGGGCATGGAGCCCCAAAATATCTGTTCAGCAATGACAGAGATCGGTAGCGGTACATGCGGGTTCAACAGTTACTGCATGTTGAATAGCACAACCAGCCAGACTACCTGCATGTGTCCTACGCAGTACACGTTTATTGATCAAGATAGGAAGTATTTAGGCTGCAAACCAAACTTCCAGCCACAAAGTTGTGACTTGGATGAAGCAGATGCCGTATCGCAGTTTCAGTTGATGGCGATATACCATGTGAATTGGCCTCTAGCTGACTATGAGAAGAACAGCCCCATAACTGAGAACCAGTGCCGGCAGCTCTGTCTCACAGATTGTTTCTGTGCTGTCGCTGTGTTCCATGACGGTAGTAGTACATGTTATAAGAAGAAGCTTCCTTTGTCAAACGGAATTATGGAGGGTGATGTGCAGGCAACAGTTCTCATCAAGGTACCAAAGAATAACAATTCACCATCACAGCTCACTGAGTCCAGCAAATGGAAGAAAGACAAGAAACATTGGATCCTTGGAAGTTCATTGCTTCTCGGAAGCTCGGTCTTGATTATACTTCTCTTGATCTCCGTTATAATTTTTGGTAAAAACTATACAGTCACTAGAAAGGTAGCTCCATCTTTGAAGTCCTCAAGCAACATAGGATTGCCCATGAGAGCCTTCACTTATGTCGAGCTCGAGAAGGCAACTGGCGGATTTCAGGAGGTGGTTGGCACCGGCGCCTCTGGTATTGTGTACAAGGGCCAGCTACAAGATGAGCTCAGGACATGCATTGCTGTCAAGAAAATTGACAAGCTTGAGCAGGAATCAGAAAAGGAGTTCACTGTTGAAGTCCAAACTATTGGACGAACACACCACAAAAACTTGGTCAGGATGATAGGATTCTGCAATGAAGTAAAAGAAAGATTATTGGTCTACGAATTCATGACTAATGGATCGCTCAACAGATTCCTATTTGGTGATGCTAGGCTTCAGTGGAACCTTCGAGCTCAGCTTGCTCTTGGGGTGGCAAGGGGGCTTCTATATTTGCATGAGGAATGCAGTACACAGATCATCCATTGTGACATCAAGCCCCACAACATCCTTCTTGATGACAACTTCACAGCAAAGATCTCAGACTTTGGCTTAGCCAAACTGCTCCGAACCAACAAGACACAAACAAATACGGGTATCCGGGGTACCCGAGGATATGTTGCCCCTGAGTGGTTCAAGAGCATTGGTATCACTGCCAAGGTGGATGTTTACAGCTTTGGGGTCATCCTGTTGGAGCTCATCTGTTGTCGGCGGAATGTTGACTTGGAGGCTGCAGAAGAGGATACAAAAATATTGACTTACTGGGCAAATGATTGTTATAGGTATGGCAGGGTTGATTTGCTGGTGGAAGGTGATGATGAAGCGATTTCCAATCTGAAGATGGTAGAAATGTTTGTGGCAGTCGCATTGTGGTGTCTCCAGGAGGACCCGACTATGAGACCTACAATGCTGAAGGTAACACAAATGCTTGATGGAGCAGCTGCAGTCCCCACTCCTCCTGATCGATCTTCTTTTGTCAGTTCAATTCGATAGTACTGTTCCTGCATATTGTAAGAATATTACAAGTATGAACAAATATAGTGGTGTAGGAAATACAGCCATCATCTACTCGAGGCAAATACATACAGAACTGCGAACCATACTGTTAGTGTTCCTTGATGTAGCATCTGTAATAATTGGCTGGAGCAAATATTATGATGGCTTCGTCTTCCAAAGAATTTTCCTATGATAAGAATTTGTTACTTGTATGTTGCATCTCTCTGCTGCTTAGTTAAACAATTACCAAATCCTATCAATCATTGCAACCATTGTTATCTAGTCATCCGACTAATCACGATTAGTTGACTTTATCGCTCCCCTTGCACTGATTACGGGAATGACTAGACCAGAGCCACTAGGAACCTAGTGGTCCGACTAGTTATCGACTAATCACGACTAGTCGTCCGATCAACCTGAAAAACGATCAAGTTTGGGTGCTGGATCTAGTTGGTGGGTGTTGGGCTGCTGGGTTGGCAATTAGGCCCGTTAGGTTTTATTCAATATAGATCATTCTTCACCCTTCAGTGCCTTCCGTCACTGCCCGTCAGCCACGTCATTGATAAAAGCATGTGCCGTTGCCTCCCAAAAACCATGCGCCGCTGCATGATAAAACAAAACTATATTTTGTATACAGTATATTATATAATGTATGGGACAGGAATATGGAGTTCTGGACAGTTCACACATCACATCTCACAAGTAAGTGCCATCAACTGACCATCATTGTGATGTTGATGCTATATGTTAGACTATATTTGCAGCAGGCCTAGTTGGGCTGGGCACATGGGCTTAGCAGCCCAGCAGCCGTCAGGTGTTATGGTAGATGATACCTGTATTAGGTAAGGATCTCCTTGATTGGGTGCTGATTCTATAAACCCTAGGATCTCCTTGATTGGGTGCTGATTCTATAAACCCTAGGATCTCTTTGCCTATATATTGTACACCCCTGTACCTTGGTTAATCAATCTACTATTCTACCGAGCCATACTTTCTCTCATGGTATCACGAGTCTGGGTTCCTCTCCCGGCTCCCCTTCCGCTGCCCTAGCGCGGCCCCCTAGCCGCGCGTCCCCCCCTCCCCTGCGCTGCGTGCCTCCCTGGCCGCGCGCCCCTCTGCTCTCGCGCCGGCACCTCGCTGCGTTGCGATGGCAGGGCCTCCTCCTCCCCCTGATCCCAAGGCCGCAGACTCCTCTGCCGAGATCAAGGCCGCCGCCGCTGCTAAGGAACAGGCCGCCGCCGACGCCAAAGCCGCCGCCACCGTCAAGGCAAAGGCCTCTGCCGCCTTCTCCTCCATGGCGCCGTCCACCCTGGATGATGCCGCCGCCGCCGCTGCGCGCAAGCGCGCGGCAGCTCGGAAGCATGCCCGCGTTGATGCCCTAGTGCGCGCGACAGCCGCCGAGCAGGAAGCCCTAGCCGCCGCCCAAGAGCGCGATGCCGCTGCGGCGCGTGCCCAGGACGCCCTCGCCCGCGCCAAGTAGGCGCGCGCCGACGCCAATGGTGCGCCCCTTGGCGCCAACTCCGACGACGATGACGCTAGCTTCGACCTCTCCGAGTCCCCTGATCTCCAGGAGGCTCTTCTTCTTCACGAGACCACCACCATCGCCAATCTGCACGCTCAAGCTGTTGCTATGCAGAACGTCCGCATGCTGATCCCGACGGTCCTTGACGTCAACGCCGGCAACTTCTCCCGCTGGCGTGATCAGTTCCTCCTAGCCGTCGGGAAGTACTCGCAGCAGGACCACGTTCTACGGGACAAACCAGCGCTCTCCTACCCGGATTGGCAGCGCATGGATTGCGTCATCAAGTCATGGATCCTCGGCACCATCTCTGACGACCTAGCCGAGATGATCTCGGGCCAGCACTCCACCGCCCACACTATCTGGTGCGTCGTGGAGTCGCAGTTCTTCAACAACCGTGAGACACACACTCCTCCTCGACACCAAGCTCCGTACCTTCGTTCAAGGTGATTTATCCATCACTGATTATTGCAAGGAGCTGAAGAAGATGGTGGAGCAACTCGGCGCTTTGGGCGAGATCGTCCCCGACCGCACTCTCATCCTCCACGTCATTCGCGGCTTGAACGAGCGGTTCAAGAATGTCGGCATGCATCTCCGGCGCGGGCGCCCCTTCCCCACCTTCCTCGAGGCCAAGGCGGATCTCCTCCTGGAGGAGATGACGATGGACCCCCAGGCGCCCTCTCAGGCTACGGCGTTGGTGGCCTCCGGCTCGACGCCTACTACACCCTCATAGTCGGTGCGCCCAGGTGGCACCGATTCCGGGGGGCCTCTGCTCCTTCATCCAAGAGTCACAGCAGCACAGTGGGCTGCCCTCCAGCGGCCAGCCCGCCGGCCAGAAGACCAGCTACGAGGGTGCCCCCATGGCCCTCCTACTACAACCCTTGGACCGGGTCCATTCAGATGTAACCCGGGATGAGGCCTCCGCTCGTTGTGCTCCCACCGCGCCCTCCCCAGCAGGCGCCGCAGCAGGCGCTGCTGGTACATGCTGGCCAGTGGGGTGCCCCCTCTCCTGGATTTTATAATCCACTTGCCGGGCTGCCCTCCTGGGATCAGCAGTCTCTTGCGTCGACCTTCAGCACCATGACCTTGCAGCAACCTCAGCAGCCCACTGATTGGTACTTCGACTCAGGTGCTAGTTGCCACATGACCTCCCGTTCTGACACTCTCTCTCACTTTACTTCCCCACAGTATCCTACTCCTACTTCAATTGTTGTCGGTAACGGTTCCTTACTTCCCGTTACATCCACCGGCACCACAGTCATTCATCCTTCTTTACGCTTTAATAATGTTTTGGTTTCTCCTCAACTTATTAAGAATCTGATTTCTGTACTCCAGTTTACTATTGATAACAATTGTTCTGTTGAGTTTGACCCCACTGGTTGTTCTGTGAAGGATCTTCTATCTCAGAACGTGATCGTCAGGTGCAATAGCTCCGGGCTGTTGTACCCTCTTTGCCTCCCAGCTGTGCATTCCTTGGTTGCTGCCTCTGGGTCTTCACTCTGGCACCGTCGTCTCGGCCATCCTAGGCGCAAGGTGCTCTCCATGCTTGTGTCATCCGGCTTGCCCGACTATAGTCATGATCATAGCTCCACTCTTTGTCATGCATGTCAGTTAGGGCACCATGTGCGTCTGCCTTTTCAGTTGTCATCATCTAGAGCGTCAAATAATTTTGATATTATACACTGTGATTTTTGGACCTCTCATGTTCCTAGTGTATCGGGGTACAAGTATTATTTGGTCGTTCTTGATGATTGCTCACATTACTCGTGGACTTTTCCTTTGAAGCTTAAATCTGACGCTTTCTCGACACTCGCTCATTTCTTTGCCTTCGTGCACACTCAGTTTGGCGTGACTGTGAAGGCCGTTCAGTGCGACCATGGCTGGGAGATTGACAACTCCACCTCCCGCACGTTCTTCCTCACCCACGGTGTTCACCTCCGCATGTCCTGCCCTACACCTCTCCCCAGAACGGTAAGGTTGGGCACATCATTCGTTCCATCAACAATGTTGTGCGTTCCCTTCTGTTCCAGGCATCCCTCCCGCCATCCTTTTGGGTTGAGGCGTTACAGACAACCACCTACCTCATCAACATTCTGCCCACCAAGACACTGTAGAAATCCACCCCACACCTCGCCCTCTTCGGCAAGGCGCCCACCTATGATTATCTGCGTGTCTTTGGTTGCAATTGTTATCCAAACCTGTCAGCAACTGTTCCATATAAACACTCTCCTCGGTCTACATTGTGTGTTTTCCTAGGATACTCTCCTCATCATAAAGGATACCGCTGCCTTGACCTCTCTTCCAACATATTGATTATCTCTCATCATGTCATCTTTGATGAGTCATCCTTTCCATATGCTGAGCATGGCTCCTCTCCCTCTGCGATGGATTTTGAGTTTTTGGATGCTACTGACTTTGTGCCAGTGCCTATCGGTGTTGTGCCCAAGTTTCCTGCTGCAGGTTCCTCCTCCGCACAACCATGTGCGGCTGCGCCTGATGGTGATTCAGATGGTCCAGCAGCGCATGATGCACTCCCAACTGATTCCTCGCCCTTGGACGTGCCCTCGTACGTGCTGGGCATCGTCTCCTCGCCCGCACAGCCACGTGCGGCCCCCAGGACGGACCTCGTCCCCGCACAGCCACGTGTGGCACCGGCTTCTTCACCTGGCGATGCGCAGGGCTCTCCAGCCGTCTCGTACGGCCCCCCACCCAGCTTCCCGCCGCTACCCTAGCAGCCGGCGCCTCCGGAGTGCGTCATCACCTAGGTCTACACGCGCCGACCCTGTCCCGCCGCAGCGTCGACCTCGGCGACCTCTACGGCACCCCCAGCCAGTGCTGTGCCCGTGCCCCTACCAAAGGATGCTGTTATTGTCCCTCCCGTGACCAACCAGCATCCAATGGCCACACGGGCTAAGTCAGGCTTCTGCATCCCGACGACATATCACGCCACTCCGCTGTCTCCAATCCCGAAGACCTTCCGTAGCGCACTGGCCGATCCCAATTGGCGTGCTGCTATGGAGGAAGAACATGCTGCTCTCATGAAGAACCACACCTGGGAGCTTATTCCACGGACTTCACAGGCTAACGTGGTGACGGGCAAGTGGGTCTTCAAGCACAAGTTCACTGCCGATGGGTCTCTGGAGAGGTATAAGGCTCGCTGGGTTCTTCGAGGTTTCACCCAGCGGCCTGGCGTGGATTTTGGTGAGACTTTCAGCAAGGGTTGTGAAGCCAGCTACTGTGCAGACAGTGCTCTCCTTGGCTTTCTCTCTCTCTTCAGTGGCCTATTCATCAGCTTGATGTGAAGAATACTTTTCTTCACGGCACCTTGCAGGAGACAGTCTATTATGTACAACCGTCTGGTTTCGAGGATCCCACCCATCCAGAGTTTGTTTGCCGTCTCAACAAGTCTCTCTAAGGGTTGAAGCAGGCTCCTCGTGCTTGGTACAATCGGTTTGCTACACACTTGCTCTCTCTCGGATTTGTTGAAGCCAAGTCGGATACGTCGCTCTTTGTCTATCAGAACGGCTCAGACACAGCTTATTTGCTTCTGTATGTCGATGATATTGTGCTCATAGCCTCATCACTGGGTTTTCTTCGGTGGATTATTTCGGCCCTCCAGCAAGAATCCTCTATGAAGCACCTTGGGGAACTGCATCACTTTCTGGGTATGCGAGTTCAGCGGTGTGGCTAGGGCCTTCTTCTTTCTCAGCGGCAGTTCATGCTGGATATTCTGGAGCATGCCAAGATGATAGAGTGCAAGCCGTGTTCTACTCCAGTCGACACAAATTCTAAGGTTCCAACTGATGGAGGTGCGCCAGTGGCTGATGCCTCGGATTATCGGAGTCTTGCTGGTGCCTTGCAGTACCTGACGTTCACCCAGCCAGATATTGCTTATGCTGTCTAGCAGGTCTGTTTGCACATGCATGATCCACGGGAACCTCACTTGGTGGCTCTGAAGCGCATCCTGCGCTATCTCCAGGGCACTCTTGATTTGGGCCTCTTGCTGCGACCATCCACCTCTTCGGATCTTGTTGTCTACACTGATGCTGATTGGGCCGGTTATCCAGATATGCGCAAGTCCACATCGGGCTATGCTGTGTTTCTAGGTGAGAACCTCATCTTTTGGTCCTCAAAGCGCCAGTCGACTCTCTCGAGGTCCAGTGCGGAGGCTGAGTATCGCGCTGTGGCCAATGGAGTTGCTGAGGCTACTTGGCTGCGCCAGCTCCTTCAGGAGCATCGTGCCCCTCTTCGCCGCGCCACACTGGTATATTGTGATAATATCAGTGCTATCGACATGACTTCCAACCCTGTTCAGCATCAGCACACAAAACACATTGAGATTGATCTTCACTTCGTCCAGGAGCGGGTTGCAGTTGGTGATCTCCGAGTTCTTCATGTACCTACTTCATCACAGTACGCGGATATCTTCACCAAAGGCCTGCCTTCTTCTTTGTTCACGGAGTTCAGGACCAATCTGAACGTGTGCAGTGGCTGACGATCAGACTGCGGGGGCGTGTTAGACTATATTTGCAGCAGGCCTAGTTGGGCTGGGCGCATGGGCTTAGCAGCCCAGTAGCCGTCAGGTGTTATGGTAGATGATATCTGTATTAGGCAAGGATCTCCTCGATTGGGTGCTGATTCTATAAACCCTAGGATCTCCTTGCCTATATATTGTACACCCCTGTACCTTGGTTAATCAATCTACTATTCTACCGAGCCATACTTTCTCTCACTATATACTGTATACAATGGTATACATATAACTATGCAGACGACTAGAACCGACTAGGCTCGACTAATCGGCCTGATTGACAACCAATCATGACTAATCGCCTTATTCATGGCGACTAGGTTCAACTAGATGGCTGTATAACATTGATTGCAATCATTACTCACTAGCCTCATAACTTCACCATAGTCATGGAAGAGTCAGCATTAAAATGAAGGTGAGTGCCTTATCATCTTTGGACACATGCCAACAATGCACATACACTGAACTCCAAAAAAAAAATTGAGCTGAAACAGTCAAAAGAGAAATAAATAAATTTTGTGCTCAAGTGCATATTCAGACAAGCAAAACGTAACACCAACAGAATTTAAGCACACTTCAGAATCAAGTATAGGTCCAGAAAACAAGTTAGTTTGGGAATTTTTTTTTTAAAAGTTTGTTTGACAATTACTGGGAATTAGTTCTTCAAATTTGTTTTACACATTATAATAAGATGTAATATTTCGGTATATATCTTTATCGTGCACAACAAAAAAGCGTACATCCTTAGGGCCTGCTTGGTTTCTTTGCTAGACCTGGCTTGCCTAACCTCAATGAGCAAAATCACGTAAAGAAGCTAGAAAAATCAATCTGCACACGGAGGGGATCCATTGAAGCACTAGCACTTCACTTAGCTTCAATTCAGCAAGATGTACTGTGGATTCCGACGGATGGCTCCTCGATTTGAGGAAGTGAAACTCGATTTCGCAGAGACGAGATCGATTGGCAGTAAGGAAACCATTTGAGATCGATTTGGCAGCAGTGAGCTTGTCGATTGGCCATGGGTAGATGGGCATAAGCACACAATTTGGGGGGTAGTAGGGATCGATCCATACCGAGCTTATATTGATTGGAGCTCGATTTGGAAGCCACAAGGTTGATTTCGGCTTAATTTTGCAAGGATGAGCTTGTCAATGGCATATTTAGTGAACAATGCAACAGCTTGCTGGTGGATGGAGTAGGCAGTGGCAGGCCATGGGCGAACCTTGCCCACATGGGAGAGCCAAATCGGTTTCCTTGCCAAGCCAAGCAAAGCTAGTTTTTCCCAGGCTGCCAAACATCAATCCTTCATAGGGAAGGCCAGGCAAGAACTGGGAGGGGAACCAAGTGCACCCATAATACTTTCATGAACCAAGCCTGCAACATAAAGCTTGAATCTAATCAAGCAAGAATAAGATCAAAGTCAAATATTGTTTCCCTAGAAGTGGAAAGCAATTTTTTTAGAAACAAGAATGATACTCTTCGGGCATATGCTGACGTTTTATGGGGGGAAAAGGATATGTTGACACTAAAGAAAGAGCCATCCCAGCAAGCATATAAGCTAGAATACAAGCCATCCTAAGTCCATCAGAAATTAATTAACTTGGTAGTTTAAATGTTCCATACATAACCTCTCAGGATTAGAGAATTATCCTTATGATGCAAACCATTTTATGGTCTCAGATCTATTTAGTCGCTCAAGCATTACATAAGCATGCTAGTCAACTGAACAATATCATGGATCCTCCCAGATGTGCTTCTAGTGCATTTTCACATGCTCCTCCACCAGTTCTAATTGAGAACAGACCCCTCTACCAAACAAGAGTGACACTGAAGAATATTTTGAGAGAGAGAGAGAGAGAGATGCTGAAGCAAAACCATTCAACCCGATTTCATTCTTAAGTTTCAAATGAAGAAAGATTGCTTATATGAACAAAAAAGTCTAAACCACAAGTGTAACCACTCTTAATAGTTGCAGGAAGGTTCCCAGCGACATCAGAAAACAATAATAAGTACAATGATCTCTTTTATTATAGAATTTGGAATATATATAATGTTAGGTTCACTGATATGTCGGAGGGATTACTCAGAGGTTCTAAGTGTGGTGAGTGATGTGACAGGTTGAAGGATTGACCCATGGTAGTCACTGCCGGAGAGGAAGGGGGGGGGGGGGTGGGGGGGTTGCGGCTGTGGCAGCAGGCAGAGGGCCAGAGGAAGTGTAATCCCTTCCACCAATCAATCTCAAACTATGGCGAAGCCATTAACTAAATCTAGGATATATGCCAGTTGCCAGCTCGATGCATAATTGAGTTTGAGAGCCTTTGGTTTAACCCCAATCTCAGACGACACCAAGAATTGTGCCTTGAATTGGCACCTGAAAACATTAGTAGGGTAAATACGAACTTTCACCACCAAGATTTAACTCAGTAGAAATCACGCCATAAGCAGATTCAACAAGCAGTTTGGTTTCGCGGCTCATTCTAAAAAATGCGGGCCGGTGTACATCCCCACATTTGGAAGGTAGAAATTGAAATTGTAAGGCACCGAGAAACCTGACGGCAAGGTGAACAAGATATGTACTTGGAGCCGAAAGGGAGGAAGGAGCCAACCGTGGGAGGAGGCGAGCTGTTGCCTGGACACCATCGAGCCGTGGCGGGCGCCGGACGGCCCCGGATGCCGGACCGCCAGAGCAGGAATTGATGACGCTGGCCGTAGTTTTTTTTCCTTTTCTTTTATCGCTTCCTTTATATGTGTGATGGCTTCTTTCATGTGGAGCTTCTGTAAGCATATACTTGAATGGAAAATGCCTCCAATCTCATTTTCACATTTGGACGCCCAGCTTGGATTCTTTAGCTGATTCCAAATGATTCCGTGTTAAAAAATGTTGTGATTTCTTCCCCACTCCACTTGATTTGAATGCCAAGTTGTTTAGTAGCACAGACAACCCGGTCTCTGACGCAACTGATTTGAATGCCAAGATTGGTGTTGCTTATGTTTCAGCAAGTTTGTTTTCATATGCATGATCCTCGAGAACCCCATCTTGCTACTTTGAAGCTAGACCTAAGAAAATCTCGGGCCGGGCCGAAGAAAAGCCCGACTTTTTCGGGCCTTAAAAATCCCTCCACGGGCGGCATCGGGCCTCTTTTTCGGGCCGAGCTCGAGCCGAGAAAAATTTTTGAGGGCTTGATTTGGTCTATCTAAGCCCGTCCCACCAAGGGTGCAGGCTGGGCCAAAACCCACCGGGCTCAGACCAGGCCACATTTGCTCAGGTCTATTTGAAGCGCATCTTTCACTATATTCGTGGCACCTTGCGTTTGGATCTTCTTCTGCTGACTGGGCTGGCTGTCTAGACACACAAGTCCACCTCTTGGTGATAATTTGGTCTCCTAGTCTTCCAAACATCAGAACATCGTTTCTCATTCTAGTGCTAAAGCTGAGTATCAGGCAGTTGCTAATGCTATTGTAGAAGCCACCTAGTCGTACCAATTTCTATCTGAACTACGATCTCCTTTGCAGAGCGCCACATTGGTTTATTATGACAATATCAACACCATCTACATATCTTCCAACCCCATCCAGCATCAATCGTATCAAGCATGTGGATATTGTTTTGCACTTTGTTTGTGAGCATGCTGCTCTTGGTGATGTCCGTATTCTATACGTTCCCACACCTTCTCAATATGCTGATGTTTTCACCAAGGGGCTGCCATCTTCGGTGTTCATGGAGTTTCGGTCCAATTTGAATGTCCAACCCATTGGAGATCCGACCCCGGAAGGGGGCGAGGGGGATGTGGTGGGATATATTTCCAGCTTATTGCTGTGCATGTCTATAAGCCCAGCTGACATCCCTTGCCTATATATATTATATACACATGTACTCTCGTCTCCCAAATCAATCTATTATCCCTTCCAATCCCAATTGATTTCAATGAGCTTATTTTTTTAACTCCAAAGTCTCAGAAAAGCTAAATCAAATAGACTCGTACAGGCCTTTTGACTTTTGAGGAAGATAATCTTCGAGGGAAGATATATCTACATGTACAAAGAGCTGCATGCAGCAGTACATAGTTCCATCGTTTGTCATGCATTTGTCCTTGAACGAACGTGTGAAAGAGATCAAAAGTCACTACCGGAAAGCCGTTATTTGCCGAGTGCCTATTGGTTTGCCGAGTACTTTCCATCGGGCACTCAGCAAATAGCCTCTTTACCGAGTGCCGCCACAAAAACAATCGGCACGGTACACATTGGTGAGCCTCATTTCACATGACAAGGGCCAAATTGGCAATTGTAACCTGTTGTTGAACATATACAGTAAGAGTCACTGACAGGCACATGCAATAGGTAGCAAAGTATGTACCCTACAAATTGGTTACATGTGTTTGCCCCCTCAAATTTTCTCTGCATAACTGCACAACCAGTATGTTGTGGGGATTTTTAGGGGTACCCACAGCCGGGTGGCGGAGCGCACCCGCCTATTCCCAGTGAGGGAGTACTCGGGGAAGTACTAGGCGATGGGGCTGGATCTTCGCTGAGACAAGGACTCAAGAACACTCGATTTAGAGTGGTTCGGGCCGCCGGAGCGTAATACCCTACGTCCACTGGGAGATGTATTGTCTTGGTTGTGTGAATGAACCTATCCTCTGCTGGCCTTGGCTCTTGCCCAGCCTGAGGTTTTCTAGCGGCGCTCCCTCCTTTTATAGATCAAGGGGGAGCGGATACATAGGACGTCGATGCCCCGACAGGTGGGCCCAACGTGAATGCGGCTACAGTGGTAGCGAATCTTTCCTTCGATATGCGTACTGCTGCTCTCCTGTCACAGGGGTCTTCTCTTGTTCCGTCAGCTAGGTGCCCGTTGGAGTAGCGTAGCTTGCGGCGTGGCCTGCTGAGGCTATTATGTAGCGTCATAATGGGTGAAGCCGAGCCGTCGTATCCGACTGTTACGGCAGACTGGCAGACGCGGCATGGGCGGCGCCATCGGCTCCACTGCCTTGGTAATACGCGATCAATAGTGCCCCCTGGTCAGTCAAACGCCTCGGCTTCCACTATATCAAAGTGGATGTCCACCTACTGCAATGAATGCGAAGGTAGGTGGACCTCAATATGGAGACCAAGGACTTCATACACGTGTCGGCCCCGGACCGCCCTGAGGCGGGGCGTCCAAACTTTCCCTTCGAGAGGGGTCCGGTTGCTATCCAGGACCCTATGAGGGGTCCGGGACCCCGCGGGGGTCTGGATTCCTTGGGAGGTCCGGAGCCCTGGCTGCTTGCGCTTGAGCGCCTGTTTTTCCTGGGACACGTGGCGTTCCCAGACCTTCCCCGGCCGTGGAACAGGTCCGGACCTTTGTCGGGAGGACAGGACTTCGGACTGCAGGGGTCCGGCTGTTTGGTTGTAGTCAAGGATGACTACTAAGGCTCTTGCCTAGTCACAGCAAGAGGGGGTACCCCAGTCCTGGGGTACCGACAGTGGCCCCCGGGCCCACCTCGGGAGAGGTATGAACCCGCGGGTGGGGCCACCACCGTGATGTGTTCCGACGCAACTTGATTGCGTTGGTGTGCTCTTGGAGAGAGTGGGCATCCCGGACCCCTGAGGCCGGTATGATTGTTGCCTGGTTTAGGTACTAGAGTGCTCTCCACGGGGCGACGAAGGTGTAGGCTTAGGGTACAGAACCAAGCTAAGCGGCTACACGGACTTCGGATCGCTCAGGGGGTAGCACTACTTCCCGGACCCGGCTTTTGTCGACCGTCTCCGCCGGAGCGGGCCACCGGAGTGGACTTGGAGCGACCGGGGCGAGCGGTCTCCGCCGGAGCGGGCCACCGGAGTGGACTTGGAACGACCGTGGCGAGCGGTCTCCGCCGGAGCGGGCCACCGGAGTGGACTTGGAGCGACCGTGGCGAGCGGTCTCCGCCGGAGCGGGCCACCGGAGTGGACTTGGAACGACCGTGGCGAGCGGTCTCCGCCGGAGCGGGCCACCGGAGTGGACTTGGAGCGACCGTGGCGAGCGGTCTCCGCCGGAGCGGGCCACCGGAGTGGACTTGGAACGACCGTGGCGAGCGGTCTCCGCCGGAGCGGGCCACCGGAGTGGACTTGGAGCGACCGTGGCGAGCGGTCTCCGCCGGAGCGGGCCACCGGAGTGGACTTGGAACGACCGTGGCGAGCGGTCTCCGCCGGAGCGGGCCACCGGAGTGGACTTGGAGCGACCGTGGCGAGCGGTCTCCGCCGGAGCGGGCCACCGGAGTGGACTTGGAGCGACCGTGGCGAGCGGTCTCCGCCGGAGCGGGCCACCGGAGTGGACTTGGAGCGACCGTGGCGAGCGGTCTCCGCCGGAGCGGGCCACCGGAGTGGACTTGGAGCGACCGTGGCTGACAATCCGATGAAGCATGTTACCGGACCTCATAGTAAGGTGCAAAGAAACCAAGCCTTATACTAGAAGAGAGCCCGGGACCTCTAAAGTCAGCAGTCCTGGATACTAGAGTACTTGTAACAGGGTAGTGAAGTACGTAAACTTAGGGTACATTACCAGGCTAAGCCACGCGGAGCTTCTCTACCCCAGGATACAAATACCACTTCTCCAGAGCAGGTCCTTAGGGGTCCGGACCGCCTTCCAGCTAGAAGGGGTGTCTTTACCTGACCACAAGCCAGCAACTTAACTTGGATTGTTAGCAATAAGGGAAACTCCGGTCAAGAGAAAAGAATAGTTAAACCAAGGCGAATAAATGTAATCAGGGTGGAGCCTAGGCAAAACTGAGGAGGAAAATCTCCTTTATTATTGTGGTTGTCACGGTATACATCGGAGGTCGGGATTACGAGGACGGACCTCCACCGCTCCGGACCGCTTTTGCCTGTTTGTGTGATAGGGCCAGAGGTCGGGTTTACAAGGTCGGACCTTGACCGCTCTGGACACACACGTAGACACCACGCTATTACAAAGGAGAAAATCTCTCATTCCTTTCTTAGGAGTAACCTACGGCTGCATGCTATACAGCGTGTTCTTCTTCGGAGGTGAAGGCGCCCTGAACGTGCCTGAACCGCATCATCCAGCATCACCTCGGGAGCTCGGGGGACCCCTCCTTGCCTAAGAGCTGTCACATGCTTACATGGCATGAGACAAATTCTTTGGCTTTGAATGGAAGAGGCCCCCTCCCCCTGCCGTCGCCGTTGCCGATGGAAACCAGAGCCCTTGCGCAGCAGATGGACCGGTGCGACGCGTGGAGAAGTGCGGTCGTTCGCCGGCTTGTCCTTGGTGCTAGCGCCAGGGGCCCCCGCACGAGGAGGCGGGGTCCTGTCTGCAGCAGCACCGAGCAACGCTGAGGTGGATCTCCGGCGCTGGAGACGGCGGGACGACACGGTCAACTTCCTCCGGGATGGCCGTCGGCTCCAGGCTCCATGTTGAGAGAAAGCCTTGAGCCGACACCATGCCACCGCTGAGGAGGCGTGGCCGTTGCTTGAGAGAAAACCTTGAGTCGACGTAGGAGCAGCGGCGCGCAGCGGCGCCTCCGCTGTGCGTTGCTACGCCGGCTCTGAGGTGTCGCGGTGGCGACACACAGCAGGCGCCGCTGCCGTGCGCCGCCGCACCGAGGGCGTCGGAGTGCCGGTGCCATAGCATGCGGAGTGAGTGTGCCTTCCTTCATCTTCAAGTTCGCCGTTGCAGAGGGAGAACACAGCCTAGAGGCCTGAAGATCCAGCCAACGCCTGTCGTCCCCACGGACAGCGCCAAAATGTTGTGGGGATTTTTAGGGGTACCCACAGCCGGGTGGCGGAGCGCACCCGCCTATTCCCAGTGAGGGAGTACTCGGGGAAGTACTAGGCGATGGGGCTGGATCTTCGCTGAGACAAGGACTCAAGAACACTCGATTTAGAGTGGTTCGGGCCGCCGGAGCGTAATACCCTACGTCCACTGGGAGATGTATTGTCTTGGTTGTGTGAATGAACCTATCCTCTGCTGGCCTTGGCTCTTGCCCAGCCTGAGGTTTTCTAGCGGCGCTCCCTCCTTTTATAGATCAAGGGGGAGCGGATACATAGGACGTCGATGCCCCGACAGGTGGGCCCAACGTGAATGCGGCTACAGTGGTAGCGAATCTTTCCTTCGATATGCGTACTGCTGCTCTCCTGTCACAGGGGTCTTCTCTTGTTCCGTCAGCTAGGTGCCCGTTGGAGTAGCGTAGCTTGCGGCGTGGCCTGCTGAGGCTATTATGTAGCGTCATAATGGGTGAAGCCGAGCCGTCGTATCCGACTGTTACGGCAGACTGGCAGACGCGGCATGGGCGGCGCCATCGGCTCCACTGCCTTGGTAATACGCGATCAATAGTGCCCCCTGGTCAGTCAAACGCCTCGGCTTCCACTATATCAAAGTGGATGTCCACCTACTGCAATGAATGCGAAGGTAGGTGGACCTCAATATGGAGACCAAGGACTTCATACACGTGTCGGCCCCGGACCGCCCTGAGGCGGGGCGTCCAAACTTTCCCTTCGAGAGGGGTCCGGTTGCTATCCAGGACCCTATGAGGGGTCCGGGACCCCGCGGGGGTCTGGATTCCTTGGGAGGTCCGGAGCCCTGGCTGCTTGCGCTTGAGCGCCTGTTTTTCCTGGGACACGTGGCGTTCCCAGACCTTCCCCGGCCGCGGAACAGGTCCGGACCTTTGTCGGGAGGACAGGACTTCGGACTGCAGGGGTCCGGCTGTTTGGTTGTAGTCAAGGATGACTACTAAGGCTCTTGCCTAGTCACAGCAAGAGGGGGTACCCCAGTCCTGGGGTACCGACACAGTATATATGGCTACTTCATTTAAAAGAGATCTTCGACATCCTTTTGCTCACTCATATTTCTCAGTCTCAACGAGATTAAATCCTCTTTTCGCTAACTTAACATGTAGAGCCACCAAGTTCAGTTACATATATTACTAGGCACATTGCTCACATCTCCAACCAAAGACCCTCAAGTATTTTGTTTTAATAATTGTTTGGACATATTTATCATCTGTAGGACATCATATAGATTATGTTTGCACAATTAAGTGACTGGATTGTACTTACAATATTTTGAACATACACATAACTTATTTAGTGACTGCTGCTGTTCATACATGGAAATAGCAGTTCTGCGCTTTTAACACACCTAAAGGGAGCTGAACAGCAGAGTAGCCTCTGTTTAGAAATTTATTTATCCAAAGACCCAAAAACAACTAACAATCACAAATAGTCAAAGATTATGACTTGGTCCAGGAGTGATAATTCTTTGATATCTGAACCAAAAAAGCACTTGATGACAAGCTTGCCCAGAAAAAACCGCAGGTAACTGGAAGATGACAGTTTGCTTTCGTACTCTTAATCAAATTGAAGTAACAAAACTAGGAAAAGGCCGTGGTAAGCCATCAATAATTCCAATGTTGCTGCAAGAAAATCTAATAGAGCCATGAAAGAATGTTAGTGCTGACTGTAAAATAGGTTGAAACGTTGCATCTCTCCTGTGCAGCGCCTCTGTGTTTATATAGGCAGAAAGAGCTGCTGCCATGGCATTTACATCTTAGGGTATACAAACCAAAACCTTTTCTACAAGAAATACAAAGATTGGCTGTTACAACTAATATATTTACACGGTATAGAAACCAAACTCTATCTCAACAGCTATATCTTAACACTGACGAGGTGAGGACTCATTGAAATACCATTTCCGTAAGCTGATGTCATGTAGGTTAAAACAGAGTTAGCACCACCCCTCTGCAACCAAATCCCTTAACAGCAAATAGTCGATACATGTAATCAGATGATTACTAACTTCTAACATAGGTTTGAATATGCACGGCAAATTTTACAGAAAATTGAGTGGCTGAACCTGTGTCACTAGCCTGCTGATACAACGTGCTAATTCTTCAACGCGTGGTTGTGTGACATGTTCCTCTCAGCTAGCGCCGTGGTTGGCCGCTGTAGGTTGCCTGCTGAGCCTGCTGGCTAGACCTGACTGAACCATCCAAAGTGAACGCTAGTCAAAATAATTCTGGACCATAAAAATCACCTTTGATACTCGATAGGGACAATTTTTCAGTTTTCAGATTCTCCTTTTCACCTATACACAATGCTGTTAACTGTAAAAAAAGAAAAAGAAAAGCCAGTTGCGTCCAAGCTCATCAACCATTTTGTTTGAGAGAAGATAAGTTGTCGACAAAAATCAGAAAATTGTAAACACCTTGCGTGCCCAGTAAAATCCCATTGCAGAGAAATGGAAGAGAATTTCCAGGAAAGTGCCCAATGGTAACCAAGCTTTTGTATGGTTAAAAATCCATGTTCCAATCCTATCACAGTAGAGGTAAATCAGGCACCAAATTAATTAGATAGGATTAGTGCACCTGCCTTCACGCCAATTATCGGAAATAAGAGAATATTCCTTTGTCTTTTTCAAAAAATTGTATGCGTGTCAAAAATTAGGCCTGACCAGAAGGAAAGCAGCTTGAAAGACCTGAAATATTACCCACGTCCGTGGAGCAGCCAGTTGTCATACTGACAAGTGTCAAGTCAAGAAAGGATCATTCATGCCCTGAGATGCACAAGTTTGCCATCACAAGAAAAGGAAAGGCAGAGCCAAACAAAAATAACCCATGGCGCCTCTCCTCCTGTCGCCCTTCCTCCTGCTATTTTCCTCTGTTTACTGTTTACAGTTGTCATAATTGACCAGTTCAACTCTGTTTACTGTTACACCACATGAAGGTTCGGATGGCCCATCAACTGTCAGGTCAAGTTAACAAGACTCCAAAAACCAAGGGATGCATAAGTTTGCAATCTCAGAGGTAGGAAACAGGAGCCAAACCAAAATAATCAAAGGAACAATGGCACCTTTCCTCCTCTTGGCCTTCCTCCTGCTACTGTCCTCAGCATCTGTTCATGCTCAACAAAACATCACCTTGGGCTCCTCCTTAACACCCCAAGGGCCTAACAGATTTTGGCTCTCACCATCCGGTGACTTCGCGTTCAGCTTCCGGCCAATGGATGGCAACACCTCCTCCTACCTGCTCGCCATCTGGTTTAATAGGATCAGCAGCAAGACAGTGGCTTGGTATGCCAAGACCATTGATCAAGATGCAGCGCTGGTGCAAGTTTCATCCGGTTCACGCCTTCAGCTCACCACCAGAGGGATATTGTCACTCCAGGACTCCACTGGCACAGAGGTATGGAAACCCCAAGTTGTGGATGCAGCCTATGCTATTATGCTCGATACTGGAAACTTTGTACTGGCTGCTGCAGACGGCTCTACCAAGTGGGAGAGCTTCAAAAACCCTATAGATACCATCCTTCTTACTCAGGTGCTCACCCCTGGAATGATGCTCCGCAGCCAGATCATCCCCAAATACTACTCCAATGGTCGGTTCCTCAGCCTGAAAAATGATGGTGTTTTCTTTTATTATATTGCTGTGCCATCCGGTCACCAACATGACTACTATTGGTCCATACCTCAGAACAGGACAAATATGGTGTTCAATGCAACAGGCATCATTAGTAGCGGATTCAAAACATTAATGCTCAGCAACCAAAATCTGTATCCAAAGATGGTCAGCAACCTGAATGCTCAGCAATTGTTAGTACCGGATTTCAAACCCCAAAGTACCAGTGCAGCAGAGATAAAGGTTGGCAGCGGTACATGCAGTTTCAATAGTTACTGGACATTGGATGCCACCTGCATGTGCCCACCGCAGTATTCGTATATCGATCAGGAGAGCAAAGATAAAGGCTGCAAACCAGATTTCCAGCTACAAAGTTGTGACATGGATGAAGCAGCTGCCAGCATGCAGTTTCAGACTTTCAGTTGATACCGATGACCCATGTGGACTGGCCTGGAGATGACTATGAGCAGTACACCCCCATATCTAAAAACAAGTGCCAGCAGCTCTGCCTGACGGATTGTTTCTGTGCCGTCGCGGTGTTTCGTGATGAAGACCATACATGTTGGAAAAAGAAGATGCCCATATTAAATGGCATCCAAGGGGATGGTGTGCAGAGGACAGTTTTTATCAAGGTACCAAAGAACAACAGTACACAGTCTGAGCCCACTGATTTCGAGAAATGGAACAAAGACAAGAAGTACTGGATCCTCAGAAGTTCATTGTTTCTGGGAAGCTCTGTCTTGGTGAACATTCTCCTGATCTCTATTGTCCTTCTCGGTAGTTACTGCACTATCACCAGAAAGGAAGTCCCGTCTCAGCAGTCATCAAACAACATTGGATTGCCCCTCAAAGCTGAGGAATGGTGAGTACTCTATCCTGCTTGTGATGAGTGAATTGTCAACCGTGCGGTGTGATCGTGCGCTTGGTCTTTAGATTGCAGGTACACGGGCGTCGAGTGTCGACGGGGAGCTGCTGTGGAGGTGTTGTGGCCGATGGACCGTGCGGTGGACGGCGGTGAAGGGCAGCCGGGACCGGAGCTTGAACCGGGAGGCAGCTGTGACGTCCACTCCTGGATCGAGGGCGCAAGCGGCGACGGAAGGCGGGTTTCTTGGTTTGCGCCACAAAACCAAGGAGGCGGACGGCGGTTGAAGACGCCAAGTCGTGGAGGCACGGGCGTCGGTCTCGGGACTGACGGAGGCGACGGGCGTTGACGGCGTCTAGGGCCTCGCTGCGGGCGAGGAGGTGACGGGCGTCGGGCGGCATCTAGGGCCGTCAGAAGACCGAGGCGGGAACGGCGTCTAGGGCCACGGCGTGGAGGCGGGAATCTTCCTGCGCGTGAGGTTTTGGCGGTTTTCTCAAAACCGGCCACATACCCGGGTTTCGCGGACCCTCCAAAACCGCGGACTGGATCTTCATCAAGACGGCGGCATCGCGGAGAAGACTTCATTCCGAAGAAAGAACCTCGGCCGTCGGATGAGATCGTGTACAGGGGGTGCTGCAGGCCAACCGGTCTGACCGGTCCCGCGGGTATAAATACCCCTTCACTTGTGTTAGGTTAATAGCGGCTTTTGTAATCTGTTCGTGGACTCTCTGTTTCTCCAGGCCGCCGCCCCTGTGTTCTCCTCCCCCTGTATCTCTCTTTAGAGTAGATTTGTCCATGGATTTGTGAGAGTTTGTATTGGATTTGATTGGGAAAGGAGGCTCTATCCTCCTTGTGCCCTCTGGGCTTTTGAATCAAACCAATCCCGTCCCTCTTGTGCTTTTTGTGATGGATTTTCGTTTTGGTTTTGATGCACTTGATTGCGACGGTTCGTAGGGCTCTTTGGAGTGATTCCTGTGCTTCTAGCTTCGTGTCAATCCCTCTGGAATCATGAGCTCTTCAGAATTGAAGTTTTCGAGTATTTGAGAAAACCCCAATCCCTTTTGATCTCCTCTCGAATTCTCAAGAATCGTTGATCTTTAGGACGAGATCTTTTGGGGATATGTTCACGGGGTAGGGGCGAAGCAATCCCCCAAGTTTCACCGATTTTCGTGATCGTTTGCTCGAGATTCAACGTTTGAATCCAATTTCTCGGGGGTTTTCTGGGTGCTACCGGTCAGACCGGTAGGCACGACCGGTTAGACCGGTCCAGCGCACCGGTCAGACCGGTCGAGCGCACCGATCAGACCGGTCCAGGCAGATCAGTTCTGCAGTTTTCCCGATTCGCTTCCGATTTGCTTTGTGGTTTCGCTCGCTCGTTCGAGGTCTTTTGTGTTGGTTTAGCTTTTCCATAGCTATTCCAAACTTTGGCCAGAACGCTTGAGGGCTCGGGTGATTTTCGGGATATAGGCCGACGGTTTGAATTTCGAAAGAAATTTTGATCGGCTCCCATTCACCCCCCCTCTGGTCGCCGGCTTCGGTCCCACAAAAGCCTTCACTTACACGGAGCTTGAGAAGGCAACCGGTGGATTCCAGGAGGTGCTTTGCACTGGTGCATCTGGTATTGTGTACAAAGGGCAGCTACTCCCTCCGTTCCAAATTATAGGTCGTTTGACTTTTTTGACACCAAATTTGACCACTCGTCTTATTCAAAAAATTTATGTAAACATAGTCAAATTTAAACCATTCTTCGAGAACTTGTATTAATAAAGCAAGCCACAACAAAAGAAGTGATGTTTTGCTCAAATTTTTGAATAAGATGAGCGGTCAAACTTGAGGTTGAAAAAATCAAACGACCTATAATTTGGAACGGAGGGAGTACAATATAAACCTCGGTACATACATTGCTGTGAAGAAAATTGACAAGCTTGAGCACGAAACAGAGGAGTTCACAGTGGAAGTCCAAGCTATTGGGCTCACATACCACAAGAACTTGGTCAGGTTGCTAGGATTCTGCAATGAAGGAGAAGAGAGACTATTGGTGTATGAATTCATGACGAATGGATCACTCAACAGATTTCTATTTGGTGATGCCAGGCTTCACTGGAACCTTCGAGCTCAGATTGCTCTCGGCGTGGCAAGGGGGCTTCTATACTTACATGAGGAATGCAGCACACAGATCATCCACTGTGACATAAAGCCCCAGAACATCCTTCTTGATTACAACTTCACAGCAAAGATCTCAGACTTTGGCTTAGCAAAACTGCTCAGAATCAACCAGACACAAACGAATACAGGTATCCGGGGTACCTGAGGATACGTTGCCCCAGAGTGGTTCAAGAGTATTGGTATTACTGCCACGGTGGATGTTTACAGCTTTGGTGTCATCCTATTGGAGCTCATCTGTTGTCGGCGGAATGTTGAGTTGGAAGTTGCAGAAGAGGATCAAAAAATACTAACTTACTGGGCCAATGACTGCTATAGGTGTGGCAGAGTCGATTTTCTGGTGGAGGGTGATGATGAAGCGATTTCCAATCTGAAGATGGTGGAAAGGTTAGTGGCAGTTGCATTGTGGTGTCTCCAGGAGGACCCGACTATCAGACCTACAATGCTGAAGGTGACACAAATGCATGATGGAGCAGGTGCCATCCCCACTCCTCCTGATTCTTCTACCTTTGTCCATCCTTTTCCATAGAATCCTTCCTGCATATTGTAAAATTAATCTATTTGTGAACCAACATATAGTGTAATAAATTTGGCACAGCTATATGCTGAATATCATTTCTGCTGGTACAGCAACAATGCTACGGCCACTGATACAGCGGCAGTACTGTTCAAGCTGCTTATTATGGTGTGAATGGTACCTGCAGTTTGCAGTTATTGGTTGCAGCAAATGTTAGGAAGCCTTTCTCATTGCGAATGAGAATGGCTATTTGTGGTATTAAGTACTTTCTACAAAGGAATTTGAGTTGGAAATTGCAGGGCCTACTTTTGTCTTAGTTTGAAAACAAAAATTGACCCAAGGTGGAAGAAAATCCACCACTGCATTGCATCTTAGTTTAAGGAAAGGCACCAAAGGCTTTACTGAAAGCAACTTCATGGCCACCCAGGACCATGCTGACAGCAACACACAGCAAGGTGCCTGTTTTCTGAGAACCAGGGTTCAGTCATGGACTCCTGGAGTCCTGGTCAGTCCCATCAACAACTGGGTCACCTACAACCATGCTACAAGTACGTTTACGACATGTTTGTTTTATGCATAGTTCTTATACATGTTATAATGCTTTATGTAATCTCTTATCTCTAAATACTCAATTGTCAAGAAAAAGCTTGCAACGTAAGACTATTAACAAGAAAATCAAAAGGTCAAAGTTCAATAGTTTCTCCCAAAATCACAAAGCAAAATTTCCAAAACTACAATGGTATTTTATATTTTCAGAATATGCCAATAGTAAAGATAAAAGCTCATTCAAGCAAGCTTGAAAATTAAAACAGTAGTGGCTGTAGGAGAGAATAATGGCTTGTATTCCTCCAAACCCTAGAAAGTTGGGATATATAGTTCTTATACATGGGCCTCTATACATGGGCTCAATATACAACAACACCCACCTCCCCCGCAGTCTGAACTACCGGCGCAGCGGTGTTCAAGACTGGACAACAAGAAAGCCAACACCCCCCGCAGTCTGAACAACCGTCGCAGCGGTGTTCAAGACTAGACAAGAAGAAATTACAAAGGGCAAACACCCCCGCAGTCACAACTAGCCACCTGCTACGTTGAGGCTAGAACGAAACTCCAAGAAGGTCGAGGAGGGTAATCCCTTGGTGAAGATGTCGGCAAACTGGGAGGTGGTCGGGATATGGAGTACCCGAATATCGCCGATAGCGACCCTGTCGCGCACGAAGTGCAAGTTGATCTCCACATGCTTCGTCCGCTGATGCTGAACGGGGTTGGTGGAGAGATACACGGCGCTGACGTTGTCGCAGTAGACGAGCATGCTCTTGGCGAGCGGGTTGTGGAGCTCCGCCAAGAGCTGTCATAGCCAAGACACCTCCGCCACGCTGTTAGCGATAGCACGGTACTCCGCTTCGGAAATGGAGCGGGAGACAACCGGTTGCCGCTTGGATGACCAGGAGACCAGGTTGCCGCCCAGGAAGACGGCATAACCGGAAGTGGAGCGGCGAGTGTCCGGGCAGCTAGCCCAGTCAGCGTCGGTGTAGACAACCAGCTCAGCAGAGGACGAACGGTGAAGCACCAGGCCGAGGTCCACAGGGCCACGAACGTAGCGGAGGAGACGCTTCAGCGTAGCAAGGTGTGACTCTAGGAGATCATGCATATGGAGACAGACCTGCTGAACAGCGTAGGTGAGGTCCGGCCTGGTGAAGGTGAGGTACAGAAAGGCACCGGCCAGACTCCGGTAGGCAGTAGGATCAGCCACAGGAGCACCCAGATCAGCAGACAGCTTCGCCTGAGTGTCAACAGGAGTGGAGCAGGGCTTGCAATTAATCATCCCAGCCCGCTCCAGAATATCGAGTGCGTACTGCCGCTGGTGAAGGAGAAGGCCAGATGGGCGAGGCTCAACATTGACGCCCAAGAAGTAGTGGAGCTGACCAAGATCCTTCATAGCAAACTCCTGCTGCAAAGAGGAGATGACACACTGAAGCAACTGCTGACTGGAGGCTGTGAGCACAATGTCATCGACATAGAGCAGCAGGTAGGCAGTCTCATCCCACAGTGGTAGATGAAGAGAGACGTGTCAGACTTGGCCTTGGTGAACCCCAATATCAGCAAGAACGTGGCGAACCGAGAATACCAAGCTCGAGGAGCTTGCTTCAGACCATAGAGAGACTTGTTGAGCCTGCAGACCATATCCGGACGACTGGAGTCCACAAATTCTGCTGGCTGAGAGCAGTAGACAGTCTCAGACAGAGTGCCATGAAGAAACACATTCTTCACATCCAGCTGGTGCACAGGCCAAGCGCGAGAGAGCGCAAGCTAGAGGACCGTGCGCACCATAGCGGGCTTCACCACTGGACTGAAGGTCTCATCATAGTCCACACCCGGCCGCTGGGTGAAACCCCGGAGAACCCAGCGAGCCTTGTAGCGCTCCAGTGTGCCGTCAGCCCGACGCTTATGCGTCCAGATCCACACGATGACACACTGAAGCAACTACTGACTGGAGGGTGTGAGCACAATGTCATCGACATAGAGCAGCAGGTAGGCAGTCTCATCCCACAGCGGTAGATGAAGAGAGACGTGTCAGACTTGGCCTTGGTGAACCCCAATGTCAGCAAGAACGTGGCGAACCGAGAATACCAAGCTCGAGGAGCTGCTTCAGACCATAGAGAGACTTGTTGAGCCTGCAGACCATGTCCAGACGACTGGAGTCTACAAATCCCGCTGGCTGAGAGCAGTAGACAGTCTCAGACAGAGTGCCATGAAGAAACACATTCTTCACATCCAGCTGGTGCACAGGCCAAGCGCGAGAGAGCGCAAGCTAGAGGACCGTTGTAAGGATCACCGGGGTGTCCGACCCTAGAGGGGGAGGGGGTGAATAGGGTCGCTAATCGCTTTTCTATCCTAGGGCTCAATCTAATTGCATAAGATAAACCTAACACGTCCTACACATGCTAGTTATTACTAAGGTTTATCTATGCTACCCTCTACTTACCCCAAAAGACTTGCCACCTATAGCCAATCCTAATCAAACTAACTAGGAAAGTAAAGGTAAGCAAGAAAGAGTAAATGCGGAAACGTAATGCGGTAAGTAAAGCAGTAAGGGAGAGGATATGCAAACTCCCGTGAAGACACCAAGACACACGATTTAACGTGGTTCGGTTAGGACACCAAAGTCCCTCCCTACGTCCACGGCCACTTGTCCAACACGAACAAGTGTGATACCGAGTCTCTTCGCTCGATCACCGTCTTGCCACGCCACCAAGGCTCCCGACAAGCAAAGGCTAAGTGACACCAAGTCACAAAGATGAGGTCACCGCCACCGTCTATCTCGAAGCGTCACCACGGCACCGTCCTCACTATCTTGGAGTTTTAACACCAAGTAGGGGCCTCCTTCCCCGCACAAAGTGTCGTTGCCACTCCACACCAAGTCGGAGGGTCACACGACGAGTACACAAGGTGCTTGCCGCAGCAAGGCTTTCTCTCAAGCTAGTTCTCTCAAGAACTAAGCCTAAACAAGCACTAAGCACTCTCACAAAGTGTGCTTAAGCTTATATGATGTACAATGAAGCTCTATGGTGGTTGGAGATGTTCTTGGGTGTGTTTGGGATGTTCAGCAACTCCAGCACCCTTCAAATGGACGGGGTGAGGTGTATATATAGGCCACCAAGTCTTGTAGCCGTTGCTCCAACGGTCAGCTGAAAAACTGCGTACCACCGGAAGAACCGATGCCTCTTGGTGGGGTAGCGTCGGTTCATCCAGTCACTCACAACATGAAGTAGCCGTTGAAGTCCTGACAGCTGACGCAGAGACCACCGGTTGAACCGATGCAATGCACCGATGCCTCTCCGGTTCAACCGGTGCTGAAAGAATCTTCTCCTGGACGCTGACGTCATTACACCGGTGGTATGCACCGATGCACCGTCGGTTGAACCGGTGGTGAAGAAACTTCTTCTGGGCACTTGACATCGTCTCTGGTACAAAGGACGGCCATTGCACCGATGCCCTGTTTTGGACCGTCGGTTCAACCGGTGCCTATAGGCTGACTTGGCTTCGATTCCCTTCTGCACCAAAGTATCATGGCGTCGGTTCTTCCGACTACCACCGGATGCTCCGATGCCCTGGCGTCGGTTCTTCCGGTGCTCCTGAATCGAAGAGCTTTCAGGGCGCTGCCCTGAGACCCGCCTATCTTCTCTTTGTTATCACTTGAACCTAAAGGCCTGAGAATGGTCATCTTAACAATCATATTAGTCCAAGTGTTGTGTATGTCATCAATCGCCAAAACATTATATTGAAATATGGCATGAGAGGCCATTTTCGCTACAACCGTGTGCACCATAGCGGGATTCACCACTGGACTGAAGGTCTCATCATAGTCCACACCCGGCCGCTGGGTGAAACCCCGGAGAACCCAGCGAGCCTTGTAGCGCTCTAGTGTGCCGTCAGCCCGATGCTTATCCATCCAGATCCACTTGCCTGTGACCACATTGCAATCAGACAGACGTAGCACGAGGTCCCACGTCTGGTTAGCAAGAAGAGCCGCGTACTCCTTCCATCGCGCGACGCTAGTGAGGATCCGCCAAGGCGTCGCGGACAGAGGAGGGTACTGGAGAGACCCGCGGCTCTCCCTCGGTGGCGGAGAGAGTCGCGGCCTGAGACGCCATCCGCCGAGTCACCATGGGATGGATATGTCGAGGATCCTGATGGACGACTGGCGGGTGGTACACCGACGGCTCGACTCGAGAGCGAGTCGGCGGAGGCGGCGGCTGCGACAGCTCCAGTGTAGGCGTCGCAGGAGCCTCCGGAGCTGGAGGCGGCGCCGGTGTCGGTGCCGACCGACGTCGGTACACTTGCACCGGCTGAGTGTACTGCGGCGGCGCTGGTGTCAGCGCCGAACGATGCTGGTACACCTGCACCGGCTAAGCGTACCGCGCAGGTGTAGGAGGAGGCACCGGGGCCACGCGTAGCACAGCAGGAGACCCTGGGGCCGCGCCCGGCACGACAGGAGGTCCTAGGGCAGCGCGTGGCGCGATAGTGGGCACCGGGGCCGCGCGTGGCACAACTGTAGGCATCGAGGCCACGCGTGGCACGACAGCGGGCACCGGGGTCGCGCGTGGCGCAGCAGGGATCACCGGAAGCGGTGCCGGTGTGCCGGAAAAACCTGCAGGGAAAGGGCAGACAGGTAAAGGTGGCTGAACCACCGGGTCAGTCGGAAATAGTGACTCCAACTCGGGGTTAGGAGAAGGTGTGGAGGAGGTGGAGTAGGGGAAATCCGACTCGTCAAATACGACGTGTTGGGAGATCAGGACGCGGTGAGAGGTGAGGTCAAAGCATAAGTACCCCTTGTGCTCTGGGGAGTAACCAAGAAACACACAACGAGTCGAGCGGGGTGCCAGCTTGTGAGGAGCAGTGGCGGAGATGTTAGGGTAACACGCACACCCGAAGACCCGAAGTTGGTCACAGTGAGGAGGGGTACCGAAGAGAGCGTGGTGTGGAGTGGGAGCAGGAGAAGTAGTGGACGGAAGGCGGTTAAGCAAGTAGGTGGTGGTTTGGAGGCTCTCGGCCCAGAAGCGCGGGAGTAGAGAGGCCTGGATCAGAAGGGTGCGTACGATGTCGTTCGTCGTGTGAATCATCCGCTCAGCCTTGCCGTTCTGAGGAGAGGTATACGGATAAGACATACGCAGCTGAACACCCCGAGAGAGGAAGAAAGAATAGGAGGTGGAGTTATCGAACTCACGCTCGTTGTCACACTGGACGGCCTTAATGGTTTCCGAACTGAGTGGACACCCAGGCAAAGAAGTGGAGGAGGGTGGGGAAGGTCTCAGACTTGGCGCGCAAAGAAAAAGTCCAAGAGTAGTGTGAGAAATCATCGACCACCACCAGATAGTATTTGTAGCCAGAGAGGCTGAGAACAGGAGAGGTCCACAGGTCACAGTGAACAAGGTCAAAGGCATGCGTTGCATGCGAAGAAGAGGAAGAAAAAGGAAGACGAACATGACAACCAAGCTGGCACGCATGGCAGAGATGCTTAGCAGGAGCCCTAGTACCAGGAACATCGATACTATGGCTGAGCTGAGCCAGAATGTCGTGGCCGGGGTGACCAAGACGGCGGTGCCAAGTGGTAGAAGACGGCGTCGCGGCAAAGGCGGCAGACAAAGAAGAAGACGAGAGTAGTGCAACGGAAGACGGAAGGCGAAGGGTGTAAAGGGGCCCCGTGCTGTCACACTGGAGGAGCGGACGCCGGGAGGCCGAATCCTTTACAGTGAGGCCAGAAGAGTCAAACTCGATGGAACAAGAGTTGTCAGCAGTAAACTGACGAATAGAAAGAAGGTTATGAACCATACGAGGAGCAACAAGGACATTGGGAAGAAGAAAAGAACCAGGAGCAGACCTCACGGCGGTGACAGGAAGGCAAGACCCATCACCAACCATGATGGAAGAAGGACAAGAGGGGTGTGGGGGTCGGACAGAAGAGAGGATATCAGCATCAGAGGTGGTGTGGAAGGAGGCACCCGAGTCGGCGATCCACTCGGTGCTGACCGGCGGCGTCCGCCCCATGGCGCCGAAGGACTGCGCCAGTGCGGCCTGGTCCCATCCCCCAGGCCAGGTCGGCTGCTGGCTGGGCTGAGCGGGCGGGGTCCAGAACGGCGCGAACAGGGGAGCAGCACCGGTGAACATGGCCGCCGACTGGGGCCGAGGACGAGGGCCCCCCTGACCCTGAAACAGCCACATCGGGATGTGCCCAGACCATGGGGCGCTGAAGGATGGCCAGAGCGTACCTCCAAGGGGCAGGAGCAGGAGTGGGAGCCGGAGTCGGGGTCGGAGTGCCCCGACAGCCTCCACCAGTACCACCAGAAGGAGTGCCGCCAACACCACCACCACGTCCGCCCCGACGACGACACCCGCGACCTCCCCCACTCCCGGTCTGGCCGGTGAGAGGAGCACCAAGGAGGGGGTCAATCTGGGGTCCAGATCCAGAGGGCGGAGCCTGGTGGGAGGACAGAGCGCTGTGCTCGGTGAACGGGACGACGGGCTGAAGACGCTCCCAAGTGAAGGCAGTCGCACAGATGGGCTCCTGAGCCGCCGAAGCCTCGGACTTGGCGGCGAGGAGGGCCGTGGCGAGTGCTGCTTCGGCCAGAGCAGCTCGGGCGATGGTCGGCGGCCCGCAAAAGGCAGCAGAGGCGAACGGTACATCCGAGGGGGGCATGCCGAGCGCAGGCCATGGAGGACGAGTAGCATCGGCGGCAGCGGCGTGCGCAGCGCAAGCGGGTCGCACGGCGCCCACGGTGACCGCGGTGACCGCGGTGGCGTCCTCGTTGCTCGCGGCGACGGCGTTCGCGGCGACGGCGTCAGTGGCGGTGGCGCCCCCGGCCAGAGCGGGCACGAGGACGGCCAGGGTGGCGGTCGGAGCACGCCAGGCCAAAACGGCGGCAGCGCCCGCGGCGCGCGCGTCGGCCGCAGCGCCCGCGGCCTGCACAGGTGGGGCGGCGGCGAGCAGAGGAGCGGCGGTTGGGCCGCGCTAGGCCGGTGAGGGCCAGACGACGGCGGCGGCAGAGGCACCCGCGGCCCCGGTGCCCCTAGCGCCCGCGCCCCCCGCGCCCGCAGTGACGGCGGCGGCGGCAGGGGCAGGCAGCGGTGGCTGCTGGGCGGGTGCAGGGCCGGGAGGGGGAGGAGGGCCCGCGGCTGCAGGCAGCGCCATGGCGGCGTAAGGCGCCTGCAGGGGCGGCGGCAGCGCCTGCAGTAGGGTGGCGCCAGCCCCTGCGGCCCGCACGCCCCCTGCGCCCGCGACAGTCGCATCGGCGCCCGCAGGCACCAGGAGGACCAGCGCGGCGGCGGGACGGGGCGGGGACGGCCGGATCGGAGCCGCATCGGCGCCCACGACTGCCAGAAGGACTAGCGCAGCGGCGGGACGGGCCGGGGGCAGCCGGATCGGAGCCCCCCGGCAGCGGCAGCACCTCCACCAGCTGGCACGGCCCCAGCACCGGCGGCCACGGCCCTCTCGTGGCTCCAGGCGGCGGCTGCGGCAGGAGCAGAGGAAGGGCCCGCAGCGCGTGGAGCAGAGGAAGGGGCGGCGGCCCACACGGCGCACGGAGCAGAGGAAGGGAGAGGAGGGAAGGAGGAGAGGGGAAGGGAGGAGGAGGAGGCCGGCCGCACCGGCGGCGACGGCTGCTGCTGGCGGCTGGAGAGAGAGGAGAAAGGGCTAGGCTAATGATACCATGTATGAGAGAATAATGGCTTGTATTCCTCCAAATCCTAGAATGGTGGGATATATAGTTCCTATACATGGGTCTCTAGATGGGCCTCTATACATGGGCTCAATATACACCAACAGTGGCAACCATTGCCAGATATTTATAAAAAAGAAAAATTTGTAGTTTAGCATAGTTAAACTTCAAACATTGAAGAACTTATTTTACAAAATGATAGAAACCATTTTAGTTGCAGCTGCACATTGTGGACGTTTGTGGGAGGAGGATGGTGGAGGTTGTAGTTGTGAGAAGTCTCAGGGAGCCGCCCTGGAATTTGTCGGCGCAGAAGGCAGGGCCGTGATCGGCACGCCGTGCCCATGAGGCAATAAGGAATGAGAGGGGGATATGAAGGAATAGGATATTACTAACATACTAACAAACCAAACTAACGAAAGAATTCTAATCGTGCTTGACCAAAGAATTTTAATCAGTCAAGGATGCAGCGGTACGATCCTATAGAACAGATACTGTTCAAGCTAAGAGATGAACACAGCCTATGGTGTATGGCTGGTGCTAGGAAGTTGGAGGGCTTAGGTCTCCGAGGAAATCTTCTCCCATAGAGGATCTCCTTGTTGGTCTTGTTCTTGTGCTTGTTTCTAGTTTATCTGGTCTCTTTTGGTTTTGTAACCAAGTCTCATTTGCGGCCCCCCAGATGAGATGAGGGGTTTGTAAGGGGGCCTTTTCTTCACTCTCTAATACAAAGAAGCACAGTTCTCCTGAGTTTTCGAAAAAAAAAGAATTTTAGTCATGCTTGCTACTGCCAATCTGGCCTTATGGCTTCTTCTTTATTGCTTCTTGCGGTGCTAGTAACATAAATCCCACATAACATGCTCAAGAGCTATACGGATGCGAGTCATCTGAAAATATAACACTTTCCATTCAAATGGTGCTTCTAGAATGTAATTCTCTGGTTTCTGTCAGCAAATCTAACTGTGAATATGCTATTTGGTTGTATTAATGTAAAATTGAAGAGATAGAAAAGAGATATGGAGGCAACTCTATGCTACCACATCTGTTTTTAAAGTTGCAAATAACAAGAAATCCTTTCTCTA
The DNA here is from genome assembly GCF_016808335.1 of Panicum virgatum. Taxonomy (NCBI): domain Eukaryota; kingdom Viridiplantae; phylum Streptophyta; class Magnoliopsida; order Poales; family Poaceae; genus Panicum; species Panicum virgatum. The sequence continues at coordinate 12,269,475 of NC_053152.1, forward strand.
TTATTCCATAAAAATAAACTTTTTTTCACTCACAACTATAACCACACTTAATATATAAAGGCAGGCTTCTAATTAAACCATGAAAATTTAGAGTAACAACTTTATATCAAAGTTTTCGTGTGACAAGATGCCTGGCAAACTGTAGAATGTTTAGGTACTCCCTAGTCCCTACAATTAAAAAGAGGACCTTTTATGGACATCAACATAGTCCTCAGAGTTTAACTCTAACCAGAATTTCATCGCCATTTAGTAATTTGTAATGTTTAACATTAGGCTATTTTCCTTACAAGATTAATGGGGCATTTGTTTCATGACCAGAACATGCCACAGGTTGTCATGCCTTACGGTGCCTAATTTAGCCGGTGTTTACCTCATGTCCGGAGCTGCGTCGTGCCATACCTTGCCTAGGCATCGCTAGTTCGTTTTGAATGCCACAACTTGCCAAATGTCTTGCGGCGGCGCTGGAAGCTAGGTGCAGCGTGTCCTGGTAATCAACAAAACACACCCTAAAAATTTAGCGACACAAATAAATTTTTTGTCAATGTAGCCTCTGATCACAAATGTAAGTCCATATGGGTTTGTCCTAACTCAAGCTTTTCAACTTTGACAATTAATACGTGCAATCATATATATTGCCTTACATAGAAAGATTTTCAGGTCATAAAAAAATTCATAATAAATAATGCCAATATTGTATTTCCAATCTATATTAAAGATTTATAATATTGGCGGTCTAAGTTAAAAAGGTTTCGAAAATGTTTGCCTTACAACAAATCTTGATGGACTTGCATTTATGATCAGAGGAAGTGAAGTGAGGAACTACATATGTTCATGTGTAACTGCTGTCTTTTGCGTAATATGACTAATTTGACCTCGTGAGAATGAAATGGAAAAAATTTATGTGTGGGTAATGCATATTACTACCACATTTTAGTACATTTGAAACCACAGCAGCATTTTTGTGAAGGCAGATGCATTTACAAGCAATGTCATATCACGCTACCCACTAGCAGTAGCATATCCTGATGAATCATTGAAGTTGAGTTCCTTTGGTTTACTCTCAGAACACCACAGCACGAATCATAGTTTCAAATTAGTCTCATGGCAACACCAAATTACAGGAAAATGCTGCAACTGATGCACCGCGCACACATACGGGGTGTTCCACCGGTGACGATTCATTCGAAGATACTGCATCTATTCAACTTCGAACCAGATCCAAAGCATTGCAATGAAGCACCCCAAACCCAAATAAAACAGACCCTTAGAACGCAAAATTCGACCACCAAGATTGGGTCCACTAGCAATCACTGCAAGCAAATAACACAGAGAAAAAATATATATATGGTTCACTGAGCCAATCTACTATAGATGGGGGAACAAGAAGAAAGAATTACGGATCAAAATTGAGTAGCTGGAAATAAATACCAAACGGCAAGGCAAGCGGGGCACTCGACCTCCGTGGCGTAGGGTGAGCTCCGACACGGAGATGAAGTCAGGATGAATGGGGAGCGACCGAATGCGGAGCCGCTCCGGCACAGTAGCTAGAGCAGGCGACGAGGCGGAGCCGCCGGGGAGAGCGCACCAGCAGCACAGGGCCGCCGCTTGGCTGAGTCGAAGCGGAACAGTGGGATGGACTATGGAGAACAGAGGCGAACAACACAGCAGTGCATTTTTGTTTTCTTTTCTTGTCCATTGTTTTTCTTCACATCTCCTGTAATATTTTTTGTACTTTTTATAGTAGTATATGTTGTATTGTGACCCAAATTCATTGTACAAGAAAAGGCCGACTTCCGACGAAGTGAAGTCGATTGCATGTGCCGATGAAGATTCCGCTGTTACTCTAAATGTCACACCCTATGTGTTTAAAATGACTAATTAAGTCAATTCAATTTAAGTACACCATAATAGTGAGAGCAATTAAATATGCGAGGCAAAACATTTGAATTTAATCATAAATTCTCATTATAAGTAAAGCAAGTAAAGGGGTTAAATTCCAAATTGATCACATTTAAATCAATTCCCAAACTAGACACAAAAATAATTGTGGCCGAAAACTAGTACCCTTAGTGACATGTGCTCAATTAGATATCAGCCATTTTCCATTTAAATCAACCTCAAATTTGAGGCCCTTTTATGCAAAGTGAGATATTTAAAATAGTTTGAAAACCTTACCTCAAATGAAAAGTGCATGAAACAAAAGATCTTGAAAAACTGAACGAAAATGGTATTCAAGGGTTTTTCATTTGAGTCTAGAAAGAGGGAGAAAATTTTAGTTTTCAGTTCAGCCCCTGAATTTTTGGAAATCACAAAGCAGCCCCCATCTCTCCCTCCTCTCTCCCCTCCTCTCTACTCGGCGCCGTACGCCGGCGACGCCGGGAGGGGGAGCGCCCTGGGTGCGATCTGGCTGGCCAAGTGGCCCCAAAACCCGCGCCATGTCCCCACATTGCCCGCTCTAGCTTCTTCCCCACGTGCCACACGTCCTAGACGAGCTGGCAAGCTGCCACGCCACCCCCGCCGTCCGCCGTGCCGCCACCTCATCCCGGCCGAATAAACCTTCCCCATGAGCTCCTTTGCTTCGCCCTTAAGCCCTCTGCCCTATAAAAGGGACCCCAAGTTAAGCCCGCGCGCTGGCCCTCTTTTCCCTTTCCGCCGCCGGCATCGACGCCGGCGAGCTCGAGCTCGCCATGGACAGCCCTCCCCGGACCCATATTCTCCAATCCAACAGCACCAATCCCTTCCCCAAGCCTTCGTGCAGCTCAGGTGCTTGAAGTTCGGCACCCCGAGCCACCGGAGCCGCCTCGTTGCCGACTCCGCCGCGATGCGCCGCCGCTCGTCGTGGAGCCGCCTCCTCCGCCCCGCATTGCCCCCAATCAGCCCCTCCATCGTCTTCCTCATGTCCTCGCGAAGCCCAGGCGCTCGGAGTCAGGAGCCCAGGACCGCTGGAGCAGCCTCGTCGCCGGCGACCCTCCTCGGTCCGCCGCCCCTCCACGCTGACGACCCCCTTCCGGCCATCCACGACCTCACCCCCGAGCACCAAAAAGGTGTGCCTGGACCTCCTCTACCCCTTCCCCCACCTAGCTTGCGCCGCCGAGGCTGGCCCTCGCCGGAACATGGCCGGCGAGCCGTGCTCTGTTCGAGCCCCGGCGACCAAGGACCGGTTTGTAATATAAAACTTGATTCCAGGGGTCAATCTGCAAATGCTACATGAACTATTAGATTCAAAATAGTGAACTGTAAAATCAATAAAAAGGATAAATCCTAAAAATGCAAACTCAAATGTTTTGGACTCTCTGAACTGAAATCTACAACTTTGTCAACATCCACTTTGGCTAAATCAAAATAGTTTTATCTCTAGGTTAAATGCAAGTTTAAATTGGGTGTATTTGTTCTAGGAGTTTGGCTCAGTGTTTTCTGCTGATTTTTGGCTACAATACTCCCCATGTTAGCTCTAGCACCTGGTAAAAATTTGAGCCCCAATGCATCTCTGGTACTAATTGAAATATTGCACTTTTGTAGATCTACTAGGGAACTTTACATTTCAATTATGATAGATCTACTTCAGTTCTGTTCATGAAACTTTTCCCATGATTTAGGATTGCTGAATGCTCACCTATGCGCAGGTTTGAGTATTTTTGTTATCTAAGAATCTTTATTCATGATTTAATCCATGTTAAGTAGTATTTATTTGTGATAAATAGTTACTATCCCTAGAAAAATCTGATAAATTTTGTAGTATTTCAATTCGGTCATATGAACTTGCCTGCAAAGTTTGAAATCCAGAGGATGAGTAGAATAGGAGTTACAATTTGTTCTTGTTATCATATGCCTAGTTTTATCATTTTTTCTATGGTAAGAATACTCCATATCTGCTTATGTTTTTTATGCTAGAGCTTAGATGCTGTACCATATTGCTGTACAAAAAGTTTGATAAGCTTTACTGAACATCAAGTAGCCTAAATGATTTATGCATGTGTTCATGTTAAGAAATGCCATGCCAAATTTATTGTTGGAATAATTGCTGATATTTTTATTGAAGCATGTTTAGGTGCAGATTTAGCTCTAGTAAAATTTTGTTACACCAAAACCCTAGGGATTAATTTAGCCATGCATATGCTTGTTTTGTCAAGTTTGTTACTTCTGATGTATGCTTAGTTAAATACTGGAAAATTTACAGTAGGAAGAACATCTTGTGTAGGAGTTACTGTAAAAATTTGAGCTCCATAATCATTACGGATCATTCCATATAAATTGTGTTTGATCTTAACATGCTTGGTTTTAATCATTTTGCATGCTTACATCCTTTACTGTTTTTAGCTGGAAATTTTACCATAAATTCCTGAATATATGTTATAAATTGTGTAAAATTTGTAGCACGAGATCATGTCTCTAGATTTTACTTTAGATTTTTGAATGTTTCCTTATTTTTATTAAGTGGTAAATAAAAACCCCACACACTCATTTCATGAAGTAAAGTGAACAAACTTACTACTCTATAAACAATTGCCCAGTAAAGAGAGTTAAACAAGATCATCACTAAAGTAACTTATTCGATGGATTACAACTTTATAGTGAAGGAAAGAAATGAGTTGTGTCATGTTATAACAAAGATCATTTTGCATTCATATAGAAATGGTCAATCTATCCGATGGTGTGTATGAACTGACTCCTGCCGGCGATATTGTTGTGGTCGGTTGCTTTTTAAACTTAACCGAACTGAATCAAGACCCGGACCAATGTCCGGAAGAGCTCAAGGCTGTGTTTGATAGTGCCCAGGAAGGCAAGCCCCGGTGCATAATCCCATTATTTTTGCGCGTATTTATATCTAATTATGCACTATATGTTGTAATAATTGTATTTGCACATTTACGTTCTTAGGAGTTGATCGAAACCGTAGTTGCATGCTCCTAGTTACCTATGTACTGTTTACCCGGTTCTTTTTCTCGACTAGTTGCCCCGCTAACTTGGCACGGTAGAAGTCGAGTGGTTTCCTGGCCCTCGCGAGAATATAGGAGTTGACTGACTTTACTTACTGTTGAAATATAAGGACAATAGGAGGGGTTGTGTAGTTTCGATACCCCATTGGAATAGCTAAAATTGGCTAAGGTCGCGGTGTGTGGCACATTTCGTTAAGCTTTTGAAAGTACTAGCCACATGCCGAGGAATATGATAATCGGTAAGCTTAAGTACCTGATTGGACCAGCGAGTGGAACGACCTTGCACTCTCTTTAGGACTGGGTTCAAGATGAGCGCAACATGCGGCTGCAGAGTGGTCGGACTCTGTAGTCAATGGGAGTGCCCCGGATCCACTAACCGGAAAGAAACGAGAAAAGTCGTGTGGGTGGCATAGTTTTCCATATGTGTGTGTTAGGTTTGCCTTGCAAGGTTAAGAAACTCGATTCGAATCGTCCGCCTCCCACGATCTGAGACTGCTTATCAATTTCTGTCATATAAAGTAACAAGTGGAACCGATGGAACGAATTATGGTTGTATGCGTAAATGTTTGGACAACCATGTATGCTTAGCAACAGGTGCTCACTTAGAACGGTTAATCAACCTAGAACTTGAAAGCAAAATCTGAAATTAAGGACCTACTCTTTGTTGCTTTTCAGCAAAATAAATCAATTGCCAAACTAGCCATGCATGTCTAGATAAGTGGACTAGGTATATTCATTGATGTGTAAGCCTTGCTTGTGGCACTATTTTCAGGTACTAACTTTGAGGATATGATTGTTGGACTCACCTGGCCGTGTACTTTGCCTCTGGGCTAGTAGTGGGATGGTCCCTCAGCGGGCGCTGACACCCCTCCCACTAATTGATGTCTTGAACGGGCTTATCGAGGCACCATCGTTTCACTAGTTGTAGTGTTTTACTTTTCCGCTGCAATAACGAGACTTGAATAATTTGTGTAGCATAAGACTCTCTAGTACTTCACTACTTTCAGAACATGGTTTGGAATAAATAACTTTAGGCTGCAACTCTGAGGTGTATGAAATGATCTGTGTTGTAATTTCTGGGTTCACCTTCGAGTGGGTTTTGTCCGTTTGATCTTGGAAAGTGTGGCTTTAATCGAGACTTTACTCGAGGAACTACTGGTGAAGTGCAAATTGAATCGGAGTTGCCTAGCAACGATGGTTAGCGCAGCCGGGCCCAGTTTATTTTGGGTGGTTCTGCCACAGCTGGTATCAGAGCTAAACAGACAGCCTACCAGAGACGGCAACCCTTGTTTTCTAACAACAAACCCTAAAAACTTGACTTCAAAAATAATAAAGTTTTGCAAAGCATAGGATTTTCAAGGACAAGTTTCGAACCATAAGCCCTTGGGGAATTATGGGTAAAATAAGGTGGCTTATACAATATGGCTAACTCCCAACACATTTCTTTTAGTATTTAAATTTAGTATTTAAATTTTGTACCAACATGTCACCGTGGAGGTATGCTTGCTCAGTCAGCTGAGGGAGTCTGACCTTCCCGTCTTTGATGCGAGCCAAACACTGGGCTGAAGCAGTGGCCTACTTGTGCTGCTGCCAATATACCAACCATCGGTTGGTTATATTGGGAGTAATGATTTGAAATTGGAATTGAAATTCCCCTTCTACAATGGTACACAGTCAATACACTATTCCGATGACATATACTTAATGTTGTCCATACGGCGGGAATTGTATGGATGCCGGTTCTATAGTGACCGGTAATGTATGGGAATGTTTTCATGAATGCCAAACCTGCTCAGGGATACCCTTAGCAGTAAGGTTTGTAAGTAGGGATCGACTGCTCTGGAACTCGATGGTACAAGGAACACAAAGATTTAGACAGGTTCGGGTCCCAAGTTGCGTAATACCCTACGTCCTGTGTGGTTGTTTGTATTGCCTTAGGTGTTGATGATCGTTTGGAGGGGGTCCCTACCCGCCCTTATATATCTGGGGGGACAGGGTTACATGGAAAGTCCTAGCCGAGTATAGTTGGAATTCTACTACAACACAATCGGGTAGTTTCCTTTGTACTGCAGCTAGTTCTACGCCTATTCGGGTATTTACAAAAGAGGTAAGGTACATCCATAAGCTATCCCTTACTCTAAAATATTCTATGCCTATAAGCAGTCCCGCTGCCCCAGGTCTGACAAGCCCCTGAGCTCTTCGTAGCCGAGTCCTGCAGTCGTCGAGTACTTGGCTGGGCATCTTCGAGTACTTCAAGTAGCCAGAACATCCTTCCTGGTTGCTTCTGGGCCTTCCTTCAGATACGTTGACTAGTCCTTCAAGTACTTCTGGTTGCTCCGAGCCTGTGAGGTGCTCAAGCCACGAAATCCTGATCATATATGGTGCGTAAAGTACTCACGCTCCATATGGAGTAGCCCCCGAGCCTATGGTTGAATCGCAGAATCATGCTGCGGGTCACTTCAGTCTTTTTCCTTCTTTATTTTCCAAAAAAATTGAAAAATAAATCTCTGATGCACATATCCCGCAGCCCCCAAGCCTTAAATCAAAATCCCTTTTGCCACGAGTAGCCCCCGAGCATAGATTTGGAATTAAGATTTTAAGACGTGGCATCAGATTTTATCCTTCAGATTATTTTGCAGGATTCATCAGATCCGGTACCCGAAAAGACCTCTTTTCGGGTAGAATCCCAGAAAAATGATACAATTGGATACGCCACACTGATTGCACCCGAAATAACTTCAGGAATAAAACTCGGGATGTACGGCTTTTATTCAGTGCTCACATGGGACGTTACTGTTTGGAGAATTATTGCATCCTTGATTGCACACGTGAATCGTTCCATGAATACTGCCATGAATGTATTCGTGAATGCGTGCACTATAGAGTCATGGGTTCTCCTTCAGTAAGCCAATTTTGTGGCTATAAAAGGTAGGGGAGAGGCCTTTGCCAGAAGCACCAAAGTGTAGCGGCCATGGCTTATCCTTGGTGTTCTTGCTCTCGCCCTCCTGAAGTTTGTGTAGTCCTTTCCAGCAAAAGATGCTAGAAGAGAACTTGCGAGTGACAAGAGAAGTCCCTACTACCTCATCCTGCCACTCCCATGCTCTCATTGGGTCCATTCTGGACATCATGTCCTTGCATCTTCCAATGAGGCGGGTTCCCTATGGACTGGTTGGGTCTTGTTGTGTCACATCCTTGGGGTTGCATGTTTCTGGGTACCCAAGAACTGACATCTCTGGTAAGGAGACTTAATCTTGTCACAACGTATTCTGAGAGAAGGAGAAGTTTCTCCAGAAGATGCTACAAGAGGACTTGCGAGGTGATTACTGTAATCTACCTCCATACTCTTGAAACTTTTCTCCAGAGTACGAGTATCATTATTCCCTTAATGGGAATAACAAGTTGGTACTTTGTCACGACCTCGGGCCGATCTAGCTGCAGCAGGCTTCCCAGGAAGCCAAGAAGTGTGCGAGCAAACCCGAGTCGCTAAAAAGTTAGATAGGAAAAAGTACTCGAGCTGTAATATCGAGTAGTTGTAATGCGTCGAGTACTTTTCCTTATTCTGGAATGTAATCCCAGTCGAGGAAAGAAGAGTCGAGTAGTTGACTAGGGGTGTGAGTGTTTTCTTTTTCCAGAATGTAATCTCTTAGAAAAAGGAATGTCTCAGAAAATCCCATTTTTTCGCGATTTGCAACGGACTGTTGGCCTGTCGGGTGTTTTTACCATGCTGCCACCGCCATTATAAAATGAAATGGTAACTAGGTTTTTTCCCCACCGGCCGCCACTTGCTTTTACTGCGTTAGATCTGTCTTTGCATTCAAGCCCCTAGATCTAGAGTTCTTGCTTCCTTTTCGCTCCCCATTCTCGCCCTAGGGTTTCCGTCATTGTATGCGCGTGAAACGATCCGTTGATTTCCGGATGGCTCCTAAGAAGGCGACCAAGGGGAAGGGTGCGGCTACAGAGCCAACCCGTGAGGAAGGCTAGAACACAAGTAAGTGTTCCCAATCTAACCTTGAAACTTTAGTTTCGCATGGTCTTTTGGTTCCAAGATCTATTATCCAATGGAGTCCAGCCTTGGGTAAAGATCATCCGTATGAAAATACGGGTGAAATTGTTTCTTTCATCTCCTTCTTGGAACGAGGACTGGGGTTTCCATGCTCGTCTTTCTTTTCTGGACTCCTGCGCTACTACAGGATCCAGCTTCATCATTTGACCCCCCAATTCCTTCGTTCATATTTCTATCTTCATGCATTTGTGCGAATCATTTCTGGGCATCAAGCCCCATTTCGAACTCTTCCGATTTCTTTTCCATTTGAAACCGCAGCCCGACTCCTTTGTTTTAGATGTAGTAGGAGGTGCGGGTCTCCAGCTTACGCAAAGAAAGGATAGAGAATACATTTCTTATAGTCTTAGCAATAAAGTAATCAAGTGGAAGCCCAAATGGTTCTATGTCGAGAACCAGTTAGGACGCTTTCCACCAATTACTCCAGGCCCTCCAATCCAATGGCCTGAGTGGAATAAAAAACTAGTCTACGAGAGTCAGATCCCCGGACTTCTCGAGCGAATTACCATTCTGAGGCAAAATATGTTGACTGGGGAAGCAGTTGTATTCGACTGGATGAAGAGAAGGATCCAGCCATTATAGGCTCGGGAAACGCTTGGATTCCAGTATCAGGGAACAGCTGATTCGTCAAGATACTCGAAGGAAGAGATCTCGGATGATGTAGCATTTAGTCGAGTACAACGACTGCTGAGGAACGTAAAGAAAGTTCCAGTTGTTCCTGATACTTTTTCTGCTGCGAATCCACCGAAGCAGGTACTTGATAAGAGTAGTCGATGCGTAGAAGTCGAGTACTATACCATAGTACAAATCTGATAGGATTTTGCTTTCTGTAGGAGGACATGGAGCACTTTAAAAGTAATCCTTCACTGCCAGGCATTTATTCGCCCTTTTGTTCTTCCAAACTTTTCGATCTGTTAACCAAGTCCAAATATGTTCATATGAAGTCTCATACAAATAGTATTTATGTATAGTCTTGGTTGTGCAGATGAGGAGGAAGCTGGGGAAAGGAGTGATAGGGATCTCAGCCCTGCTCCGAGTACCGATACCCAAACTGGGCATCCTAGGAGTACTCGATCCGTGGCGAGGAAGCGTCGCAGCTCCTCCCAAACGGCTAGCGACAAGTAAGTAGCTAGTTATTTTGGAATCGAGTACTTTTTGTTTTCGATTTGCTGATTTGTGTTTTGCTTTTGTAAGTCCGGCGGCTAAAATGCCACGGATATCGTCATCTGGGGATGATATTGTGGTGGACCAGACTGTCCCTTCCACCACAGTGGACCCGTCAAGTGGGACCGGGGCTACTCCTTCGGCGAGTAGTTCCGATGTAAATAAAGTCATTGATGCCGGAAAACAGGCCATAGTTGTGAAACCTGCCCATAAGTTTGGCGTCAAGGGTCTTGCTCTGAGAAGAGCTCCTTCGTAAGTTCCTCAGAACTTGTGGCTATAGGATCTGCTTTTGTGTCTAGTAGTTTTTAACTACTTTATCTTTTCAGCGGTGCAGTCCTGGAGGGGAACGTGGAGATTGAATCCTTGGTCTCCAAATCGGTGGAGGAGAAGCCCCCGAACACTCCTGATGTGAGTGCTCAAGATGCGGTGGCCATGGCCAATGCCATGCTTTTGGATTCTCCCTTGCCAAATTCCAAAAGGGGCAATGAGGAGGTCTTAGACGATGGCGGAAGCGACAAACTTCCGGAGGAGGGAGAAGGAGTGAAGCTTCCTGAGGGAGGCAGCAAGGATCAGCCTAAGGAGACCCCTGCAGGTAAGCTTGTGTCTCCTTGTAGGAAAGGTATCTTTTCTCTGCTCTTAATTTGATTAAGTAGCATGTTGTTCCTGTAGATTCCCAAGATATAGGGAATACTGTGGGGAGGATGGAAGATGTGCCCAAAAGGACTGTTTCTGAGGTGCTGGCGAGTACTTCCCAGGTCACATCGGGAAGTGCCTTGTCACGTGAGAAGGTGGAGCTTGCTTTCAAGTTGCTGGAAGTAAGTAGTCGAATACTTCGAGTACTTTATCTTAGATCGAGTAGTACACTGATCTCTTTATTTGCAGGAGGCATTGGGACGGGAGGATGACCGGTCCCAGGATGAAACAGAGCTGAATGTTCTGAAGGAGAGGGTTAAGACACTCTCATCCGAGAAGTCTGTTCTCAGGGGGAAGCTTAAAAAGCTCTCCCAGTCCAAGAAAGGTTAGTCTTTAGCATACATGATGTAGTCGACTAGTTGATCTGCTTGGTGTTTATAAGATTTTTCTTTTAATCGAATACACAGCTTGTGCAAAATCTTTAAAGATTCAGGAAAGCTTAGTACGGGATCTAAAGATTCTTATGTACCGAAATGCAGATGAGATTGAAAGACTCAAGAAGATCAAGGCGGATTCAGACCAGGAGATGAAAGTAGCCCTGAAGCAGCTAAAGGAGCTATCTGAGTCCCGAGATTCGATGCAGTAGGAACTTGTCGCGCTGCGGGAAGTCAGGGACACTGCCCAGGAAATAGCCAAGGCTATGGATGTCCCAGAAGGGGACGAAGACGAACCGCTCTCACTGGCGGAGAGACTTCGTAAGGTACCCGAGGCCTTCGAGAGGTATGTCTCCACAATCACCCGCCAGTACGTGGGTCACGCACTTGGGCTAGTGAAGTCTTATTGGCCGACCACTCGTCTTGATGCACTTGGAAAAGGAGCCAGGGCTGACTGTACGGATAATCAATTCCGTCAATATGTAGAAGAAACCTCGGTGGTGGCCAACCAGATTGTGGAGTCCTTGAACAAGTCTGATTCTCCTTGATCTATGAATGAATTTGAGTTGGCATGTGTGCCAGAAGTACATTAGAACAAATATTTGAATATTTGTGTAATGTCAAGTACTTGTCTAAGATTGTGAAATCCTATGATTGTGTCGAGTAGTCGTACTCAAGGGTCCTAAGTGTAGGCAGCATCGCGACCACTCAATTATAATAGTAGATACGAGGAATTTTATCCGTAAGTGCCTTAGAAGGCAGAGTATTCTCAAATAGGATTCAGTTTGTATGGTTCTGAGTCAGAACCGTAGTGCTGACCGGTTAGGATTGAATCTGGTAGGATTAACCATATGGGAAAAACACTAAAGGAGTGTACAAAGCCGTAGCTTAGTGTGGGTTTCCTTTTTCAAGGAAATGTTTTATTTGAGCAAATCTCATGTGGACTTTGTTGTCCAATCGGGGGGAGAACTCTTATTGAGTACTTTCAAATGTTCCATGATAGATAGGAAGACAGGAAGCTCTCAACAACTACTCAGAATGCTAAGGGAAAAAGAAATTTCTTATGTATCTCAAGCAAACGTGTAGCACCCGTCAAGTACTTGAGGCAAAAGGATTCCGTAGCGAAGATTCCCATAGTAGACTGAGCAAGCAGGAAACTTGCGTCAACCTATTTTAGAGTATCAAAAACTTGTTCGTACTCCTTGAGGGATTTTCGTAGTTGACCAGTTAGGATAGACCTTACTTGGCCACCCAGATAGTATTCAACTGTTGTGAAAATATCCCGGACTACTTGATCTTATCGAGTAGTATGTCCTATACATGGACTGGATTGCTTTCTAGAATAGGACTATTAGGATTGAACTCCGTCGAGTTAACCAAGACGTAAATATTCTAGAAATATCCCAAAAACTTACTCGAGCAGGGCGAGTAAGGTGTCCTACTTGAGGATTGGAGTAACTCTTAGGGCAAGTCTGTTAGGTACGAACCCCGTCAAGTTGCCCAAGACGAAAATGCCGAAAGAGTATCCAAAACCTACTCAAGCCAGCGAGGAGGGTGTTCTTTAACCAAGGACTGGAGTAATCCTTAAGACAGAACTGTTAGGTACGAACTCTGTCGGGTTGCCCAAGACGTAAATGTCGTTAGGATATCCAAAATCTACTCAAGTTAGCGAGTAGGGTGTCCTTTTAACCAAGGACTGGAGTAATCCTTATGACAGAACTGTTAGGTACAAACCCCGTCGGGTTGCCCAAGACATAAATATCGAAGGGATATCCAAAACTTACTCGAGTAAGGCGAGTAAGGTGTCCTTTTAACCAAGGACTGGAGTAACTTTTAGGACAGAACTGTTAGGTACGAACCCTGTCGGGTTGCCCAAGACGTAAATGTCAGAAAAGTACTCGAGTGAAAACAATAAAAACTACTCAATACCTGCTCCGATGTTGAGCATGCCTTTCGAGATGGGATATTGGTCATATGAGTGAAAGCCAAGTAGTCGATTTACAGGAGAAATCAACTCTTATTTGGGTTTGTCGACATTACAATAGTTGTAAAGTGACAGACTCTGACTCTTAAGACCAACCCCTTGCCCGTTAGACATGAGCAATGGTTTACAAGACTGAATAAAAATTTATTCGAAGATAAAACTAGTCGATATGATGGTCGGCTAGATTTGAGGTAGGGTCTCCTTCAGGAGAGGTGCCCCAAGGGCCCTGCGGAGTGAGTCACACTGAAAGATCATGTGAGAGCTCTTTGGGTGGATGAAGCACTTGCGTAGCAGTACTTTATTGATCATGTTTGCACCCTGAGACGATTCTCCTTGGTGCGGGGTGCGCGGTTTACCCTGAGGACGGGTACTGATAGTTGGCGGCTTGTGCTTCTTGAAGAATGCGGAAGCCTTTGGTGGGATGCGGTAGTTAGAGGAAGGGCTGTAAGCCTTGACTTCCTCGCGTTCCTTTCTCCTTGAGATGATGACGTTGCGCGCGTCACGGCCAACATTGATCACGTTGCGGAGATCGCAATTGGAGTAGTCGTAGTTGTCACCCTGCTGTTCCTGCTGGCTGTTAGCGAGGCGCTGGCGCCTGAACGCCCATGTTTGGTTAAGCAGGCGCCGACGCTCGTAGAGATCTTCTGCTGGATGATGCTCTTCTAGTTGCACGGTGACCATCACCGCTGGAGGAGGTACAAGCGGATCTTGCTTGGTAGTAGCCTGGGCTTCTGTGATTGTGGGAGGAGTAGTTTCCATGTTGTCAGAAAGGTACTCGTCGAAATCATCAGAGTTGTAATCATCGAGGTTGAGACGCTCCGTGGAATCACCCTCAGGTTCCGGAACTTCGGAGATGCGAACCATGAGGATTTCACGGCAAAGATTTTGAACTTCTTGGTCTTGTTTGCTTGAGGACGGGTCTAGAGGGGTGCTTTGTTGGTAAGGCAGATCCGTTGGCTGCGAGCCAGAGGTGGTGGGATCTTGTGTCTTCCTTAGGCGCACTGTCCGTCCTTGCGGCATTGCATATATGACCAAGATAGGGAGGGAGTCCTGGTCGGACTTGGAGTTCTTAGCCAAGTTGGACTCAACTTGCTTGCTGTACTGGATTAAGTCATCCAGCTCATCCTCCGAGTTGAAAGAGTACTCGGATTCGGAATCGGTTAGTCCACCGATTTTAGAGTATGTGTGCTTTGGGTGAGCGAGAAGCGGGATGCCCATCTCTACACGGAGGGCGTTCTCGTTCATCCAATGTAGCCATGATTGTGTGGGAGTCAGCCCTTCAGGCTCCTTAATCCAGGGTTTGTCGAGAATTGACTTACTGGATTGTTCTGGAGCTTTGGCTTTTCCCATCTTAAGCTTGGCCAGTTCCCAAAGAGCATCATCATGTTCGGATGGATTGGCCATAGCGTCCATGAACAGATCAACATTGTCAGACCAATATTCGAGATCATCGAATGATTCAGAGTTGTCGAGACCGTTCATGAAGTGATCAAAATCCTGATCGAACGAGGACTCGACTGGTTCAAGGGTCCGAATGTTAGCAGGTTCCAGTGAAGGGCTCTGAGGTATCCTGGAGATAGACGGTCCCATCCGAACAAGCCGGGGGTTTGTCTCACCAGATCCCCCGCAGATTCCTCCTCCCGATTTCTGCTCCTTGTTTTGCAGGGTGCTTTCAGCTATCTTAATGCAATCGGCGAGCTTGGAATTCACTCGATCGATCCCTGAGAGTATATCACCCTACTTTTTCTATGGCGGGTTCAACACTTCTGGGTTCTGCTGTGATGAGCCAAGAGCAATTTCTGCGAGTTTGATGCAGCCCTCTATTGATCGTGAAACTCGGTTTACTTCATCGACTAGTTCTGAGTTTTTTATCTTGGGGCGTTTGATCGTCTTGAGATGAGTCAAGTATTTTTTGAGAGTTTCGGAAAAGTGGAGTTTTTCGGAATCAGAGTTTGTGTCGAACTCGACTGAATCGAGAGTTCGAGTTGGAGTTGACACATTTTCTGGGTTGTCCGAGTCGTGTTCGGATAGAACTCTTTTTTCGTCGAGATCTGCGGACTAGCGGATGTCGGCGAGTTGGGGAGTGGTTTTCGGTTTAGGCGAGTCAGGCGTGACAAGGTGGCTGGAGAAGCCGCCCGATCCGTCAGCCATGCATGCCCAGGAACCGAAAAGGAGAGTTGTGCCCTTAGGCACATTGTTGGCGTCGCTAGATCCGGCCATTGAATTCGCCGAAGAACTCGCCGAATCCCCTACATGGCGCGCCAGCTCTCGGTGTTTACCGCCAAGCCTGCTCAGGGATACCCTTAGCAGTAAGGTTTGTAGGTAAGGATCGACTGCTCTGGAACTCGATGGTACAAGGAACACAAAGATTTAGACAGGTTCGGGCCGCGAGTTGCGTAATACCCTACGTCCCGTGTGATGGTTTGTATTGCCTTAGGTGTTGATGATCGTTTGGAGGGGGTCCCTACCCGCCCTTATATATCCGGGGGGACAGGATTACATGGAAAGTCCTAGCTGAGTACAGTTGGAATTCTACTACAACACAATCGGGTAGTCTCCTTTGTACTGCAGCTAGTTCTACGCCTATTCGGGTATTTACAAAAGTGGTAAGGTACATCCATAAGCTATCCCATACTCTAGAACATTCTATGCCTATAAGCAGTCCCGCTGCCCCGGGTCTGACAGGCACGAAAGGTCTATTTTTATATACTGTCAATTTTTTGCAGGTACGCTAACACGAAACCCGAATCCTAGGTCAGATAGTTGTATTGACTAGTTATATATAGGGAGCGACGTATCTAAGTATGCCACCGAAATTAGCTGTGTAAGATCAAAAGTTGTTTGGCGGTTATTTTTTTGTGCGAACAAATAGGGCTGCATTCATCCCTAATAATTAGGCAATCAAATGGATAAGAAAATCTGCGAAAGAAAAACTGAAAACCATCCATAAAGATTTTCTAGAGAATCTGTTTGAAACTGTGAGATCTGAATTCCTTGAATTTTAAAAATTAGTAAATCATTTTAAATTAAGTTAGTCCCATGAAATGAAATGTAGTTATGAGAAAGTTCTTTCTGCAGTAAAATTTGAAATTTTTTGGAGTTCCTTACCCTGGTGTTTTTGATTAATTGGCAAAATCATTCAAATCTGTCGATTTGGAGCAGTCTGGCTAAAGGAATTTTTCGACCAATTTAAGATCATTATCTGAGAAATCGTTCAACACAACAGTTGTAGAAAACTTAACAAAGACACTACTGTAAAATTTTGAAAAATCCTGGTCAAGTTGTTTGGTACTTATGGTCAAAATACTAGCTCTCTGGACAAACTGTTTTCTGGGTCAATATCACTTCAAACACTTAAAGTTTTCACCTTGTTAAGCACTGATGTGGACTTAGGGTTTACTAGAGAAAGTGATCCTCATTATCTTAGGCATCCTCTGTAAAACGTTGAGAATTTTTGGCCCATCCTATCATCATCTATTCTCAATTCTTTCAACTGTTCAGAATCAGCCTATTACTTTGTTGGACTGTCAGTTGTTGGGCAGATGGACGAGCTGGTGGTGATCGATGAGCACGAACACGTGCACTCGGCGTGTTTGTAATGGGATGGACTCCTGCGATGGCTCTGGGAGCTGTTGAGTGCAGCCGGGTACCCCTAGCCACCTCTCTACGAGGGCCACGACTTCGTGGAGGACGGAGTGCGCCGCTGCAGTGTCACGATGGTGATCCCGCAGCACACGCACAACGTCGGGTGGGCGCCGATCGTGACCCAGGTGATCGGACACCGACTACTGGACACCTGGGAGACCACGGCGATGAGGGCTCTTATCACCTTTTGTTCTCAGCACCCGCTGGAGGTTTTGTTGTCTGCGTTCGGACTGTTTCCAGCCCACGACCCGGCAGACCCTCTGTGGCTAGACTGGATGTCCAACCTGGCCGCGGTTGCGGCTATCGACCCCGTCGGCGCTCTTCGGATGACGGCTGAGTGCCTGAATGCATTGTACCATCTACAGGTGTCCTAGAGCCAGGCCACAGCTCAGCTTGTCGACCAAGGCTCGGGCGCTGCACATGACCATCCAACTGTGAGACGAGCAGTTGCGTGAGGCAAGCAACGAGCTCGAGAGCAGGGGTGCTCTGATCGCTCAGCTCGAGGGCTAGGTCTAGGAGTTACAGGACACCGTTGCAGACCGCAACGCGACACTTCAGTTCCTGAAGCACCAGCTTCACGACCTCCAGTTGGACCTCGACGACGCCCAGGGGCAGCTACACCTACAGCAGCAAGCGCAGGATGCTCTTCACGCTCCATCTGACGAGATGCAGGTGGATGAGGAGGACGAGCCCTAGGAGGTGCAGGATGTTTCCGAGTTGGACTCTGAGCAGCAGGCTCCACAGCTCGCATAGATCGAGCCTCACACCCCTGTGTCAAGTGAGGCATCGGTCAACATGTAGACTAGTTTGTTATCTTTTGTAGACTCCTCTTGGTGTAGCCTAAATTTTGGATGTTGGGATACTAGGCTAACTTAGAGTTGAGTAAATCCCTAATATTAGTGGTAGAATGGTACCAAGTAGAGATGGAGATGATGTTTGATGAAATGAACTCATGTGACATATGTACATCTTAATGGCAGCATGTGAAATCTGAACGTAGTATCTAGTTCGAATTTTCATCCTTTCTTCCACCCCAAATTAGCTCACGAGTTGAATACCAAAGTTGTGCCCAATTTCATCATATAAATACTCACAAAAGTTCAGCTCAATCGGACTTATACATCAGGAGATATTCGCAAATTACAGAGACTCTGTTTCCTGAAAAACAGGAAAACCAGAGGAGTAGTATTTGAATTTTTCAACTAGCTTGCTCTGGGAATTTGTCTCTGAGTTGACTACCAAAGTTGTAGATCACAAAGTTATCTAACTCCTGTAAAAGTTTCTAGTTCATTGGATGTACAGAGCTCCAGTTATACAATTTTTCGTATTACCTGTTCTCTGTATCAGCTCGTTCATCGCTTTTAATTGCTTCGTTGATGCCCTCTACATGTTTTGTCACCATGAGAATTTTTTAAAAAACTTGTGGCTGATAAAAAAACTTGTTGTATTTCAGATGGTGTGATCAACTAGAGGCACTCCTAGTGGGTTTGGAGCCGGTGGAAATGGCACTCCGCCACCCCCACCACCTCCACCACCGGGTTTCGTGGAGGTGCTCGCGATCCAAACCGAGCTTCTCCGTCAGCTCATTCAGGCTCAGCAGCGTGGTGGACATCAGGCTCATCATCAGTAGGAGGCTAGTTATCAGGACTTCCTAAGCACCCAGCCACCGCAGTTTAACAAGGCTGAGGAACCCCTCGATGCGGACGCTTGGATTCGCACGATCGAATCCCAATTTTCATTGCTGACGACTCCTTGCTCCGAGGCAAGCAAAGCTTGATCCGCCGTGCAGCAGCTACGCGGTGCAGCACGCATGTGGTGGGATCATTACCACGGCATGCTTCCCGCTGACCATGCGGTGACTTGGGAGGAGTTCAAGATGGCTTTCCGAGCTCATCATATTCCGGCGGGTCTTCTCGAGCGCAAATTGAATGAATTCTTGAATTTGACTCAAGGTTCTCACACAGTGTTACAGTATGCACAGGCCTTCAATCACCTTTGTCAATATGCTGGCTGTCATGCAGATACCGACGCTAAGAAGCAAGATCGCTTCCGTCGGGGACTCAGCACCAAGTTGCAGGAACGCTTGAATCTTGTTGTGGTGGATTCTTATAATGAATTGGTGAATATGGCAATCACCCAAGAAGATTTCATAACGGCTCATCGTGCCGAGAAGAAGAGGAAGGCACCAGTGGGATCCTCGAGCGCTCAGCCGCCGAGGTATCGTATTGTTCCGAATGCTCCAGCCGTATCCTCTCAGAGAGCCCCTCAGCAAGGGCGATGGGTCATTTGACCACATCAGCAGCAACAACAGAATCGCTACGCTCCACCTCAGCATCAGCAGACCAGGCCAAGGCCGAATATACAGCAAGCATCTCGCCCAGATAACAATAATCATTGCTTCAAATGTGGCAGCCCAAATCATTTTGCCAAGATGTGCCCCCAAACGGGACAGTCTCAGGGGCAAGGTTTTCACCGCGATTCTCCGAACAAGGGCAAGAAGCCGACTGTGCAAGTCAGGCAAGGGCGGATTAATTTCACCAACTTGGCTGAATTACTTGAGGGCGCGCCAGTTATGACGGGTACATTCTCTATCACAAACCCTCTCTTATTCTATTTAATTCTGGTACATCTCATAGTTTTATTAGTGTAAAATTTGGAGCTAAGGCTAGCTTATATTTCTGTCACACTAAAGGCGCTTACATGATCTCCACACCGGGTGGGAAAATTTCGTCAAATCAAATCTCAGCCTAAAAAGATCCTTCTCAACACAAGTCCACTTATCCAGGAGGATGTATCACCACAAAGTTAAAAAAAAATGAATGAAACACACACAGGACGATCCATCATCATCACAAGTTTATAGAGAAAAATGTGCGCACATAAGAGGAATTAAGATTAGAAGAAAAAAAAATAGAGAAGAGAAATACATGTAGGAGGAAGATAAACGAAAACCACACAAACTTAGAATAAAAACCAAGCAAATATGAAGGTGCTACAATTTGGTTAATGAAACAAGAGACATGTACCCAAAGTTGCATCGAGGAGGATACAAATTTAGGTGGCTGGGGACGTACACAACATCGACATCCAAGCTAAGCATTGAAGTCAGGATAGATTTCGTTCAGTGGCTGATGGCAGAAGTAGAACCCAACTACGGTGCAACGTGTTGACTGCGCGACGCGTGATGCAGGTGGCACGTCCATTTCAGCTCCCGGCAATGAACGTCCTAGTAAATGTAGCTAGGGTGGACCACCCAGACCAAGAAAACTGAGGCAATATTTAGTTCCTAAAAAATTTGTACAGTACATGTCACATCGAATCTTCGGATACATACATAAAGCATTAAATACAGTTGAAAAAAATAACTAATTACACAGTCTAACTAATTAGCACGAGCTGAATCTTTTAAGCCTAATTAGGTCATAATTGGACATTATTTGTCAAGTAATAATGAAATGTGCTACAGTACCAAAATGCGCACGGAGGGGGGTGCGCGAGCATGAGTGCAGCGCAGCGGTGGTGAAGCGGCACAGCGACGGCGAGGAAGCGTGGTGGTCGGGGTGGCGGGAACAGCTCCGGGAGGCAGCGGTGGCTTCGCGAGCTCCAGGCGATGGCGGTGGCTTGGCGAGCTCCTGGCGACCACCGCCGGCTTCGACAACGCGAGCTCCAGTTGCGGCGCTCAAGGGGGGCTTGGCGACGGCGCGCAAGGGCGAGGGGCAAGGCGGCACATTGGCGCAAAGAAAGTGCGGAGCGCAAAGAACGGCGGCGAAGCCCAACGCGGCGCAAGCTCCGGCGTGGCCTCCAGGCGGCGGACGGCGACCTTCCTTCGCCTTTGGTCGACGGCGGGCAGCGAGCTTCCTTCGCCTTTGGTCGACGGCATGCAAGCAGAATGGGTGCTGCGGTGAGCTGCGGTGGCGAGCTGGAAAACAGGTGAGGTGAGGATGGAGGTGGCGGCGGGGCCACAGGCGAGGCTGAGGCGGCGGCGGAAGGTGCACATTCTGTTGCTGTTGGAATTTGGGCTTGGCCCATTAAATATTTCAGCTATTATAAATAAATTTCAAAGCCCCATGTAGGCATAAGGAAGTGGTGGAGGGGTGCAAACCATTAATCCCACATTGCTATGGGAAGTTGAGGAGATTCTATGGCTCTCCTATATATCTAACCCATAGGCTACCACCAGAGAAAATATCAACTCAAGCTAAGATTACAAAACTGAGCTAGGATTACAAAAGCTAGAGTTTTGCCTCTTTCTCGCTGCTACGCCGCCGTTGTAGCCTATTTCATCCCGAGCGTCGGCGTGCACCAACGATTATGAGAGCAGGTCTCCGGAACCTCCGTCCTCGAGATCCTGCACCGGGAGAAGACGAATAAGGTTTTGGGGAAGCGCCTGGCGCGACTGCTCCAAGATCTTCATCACGGCTCGTCCCTCGTCCAAGTCAGGCACCGCGACGAACCGTCGTCTGCGACATCGGCTGGTGCACTCCGTCAACTGGACCATCTTTGTCTGGTCATCTCTGTTCGTCTTCCCAAAAGCCAAGGCTCAGTATGTAATTTGTTTTTCCATACAATTCTTAATCATGTTCTCAGAGTTAATCAACCTATTGTGTCTTGCTATTAGTATGATAGAGTTGTTCATGCTAGATCTAGTTATATTCATGATTTATTTATTTCGGAATTTAATCATCCAATTGCCTAATTATTCAACAATCCAAAAAAACCTTACTATAGGCAATCGGTTGATTTTATGATGGCTGGTTTTGCTGATGCACTGAGGCCAGACAAGTTTACTGGTGCGCACTTTAAGAGATGGCAAGTCAAGGTTCGTCTCTGGCTTACTGTGTTGCATGCATGGGAAGCAAGGGTTGGTATTCCAGTAGGTGAACATTCTCTTGAAGAGAGGAGGAAGTTCATGGATGCCAACGACATCTTCGTGGGATGCGTGATAAGTGTTCTCGTTGATCGTCTGGTTGATGTGTACATGCACATAACAGATGCAAAAGAGTTGTTGGATGCATTGGTTGCTAACTATGATGCAACAGATGCTGGCAGTGAACTGTACACCATGGAGAGCTTTCAGGACTTCAGGATGCTGAACAACTGTTTTGTTGTAGAATAGACTCATGAGGTACAAGTTCTAGTCAAAGAACTCGAACTTCTGAAGTGTCCTTTACCTGACAAATTTGTAACAAACTTAGTGTAGAGACTTAATTGTTAATACGGTTGCTGATGTACTTAGCGCACCTTTACCTAATATATCCTGGCGTAGAGACTTAATTGGTAACAAATTTGTGATGTGGAACAACCTTGTTTCACATCTTGCAAATGTTGAGCTAAGTCAAGAGGAGGAGGATGAGTTCCGATGGAAGTTAGACCGGTCAGGTGTTTTTTCTGTAAAATCGCATTACCTAGGTCTAATTAACTAGAATACTCCCAACTTAAATAAGGATCCGTGGAAAATAAAATTCCCTCTCAAGATAAAAAATTTTTCTTTGGTACCTTAGATGTGGAGTTGTTTTAATAAAAGATAACTTAGCCAAACGAAACTGGCACAGAAATTAACAATGTTGTTTCTGTCATGAGAATGAAACGATACAACATCTATTCTTTGACTATTGGTTCACAAGGCTGGTATGGGCTACTGTCTATGTGGCATGGGGCCTCCCATAGCCTCCCGATGTTTCAAGTATATTTGGAAATTGGACGTTTCATGTATCTAAAGAGTATAAATAATTAGTCCGTGTGGACGCAGCAGGCTTGTGTTGGTTTGTTTGGCGCTGCAGAAACTCTGTGATTTTTTATAACAAACAACCATCTTTTTGCAAGTGATCTACTCTACAACACTCTGGCTACGCACGTGGCCTATCCTTCAGTCGCCTACCTGGCAGGACGTACTTGTAGCGGCATCTCATTTTTTTGGGCTGGTGACCAAGGACTTTTTTGCCCGAGCATATAAGTAGCCTAGTCATAGGATTGATAGTCACTAGCTTATCCGGTTTTATAAGACTTTTTGTAGTTTGTGTGTCTTTCTGCCAGGTCGAGAAAATTTCAAAACGATGTCTCATCTTGATGTATCACTTTAAAATTAATAAAAGTTTCCTTTTCTAAAAAAACAAAAATATGTGCCAGATTTTTTTGATCTTTTTTTAAGGGCTAATAATAGGCATCTATGCATGCAACCCCATCATGATGGGGCCACTAGCTAGCACGTGAGCGCTACTACAGGTAGTGGCGAGTGAAGTGGCACCCCCCTATTCTTCTCCCATTAGCTTCATCATCCTTTTCTTTTTCCTCTTTCTTCTTTCTTCTTCACACAACAGCCACCCCCACCGCAGACCACCATCGCCATCCGCGGCCGGTGGCGACTCGCCGCTGCACCGCTCCACCCACCACCCGCCCCCGCCGGCCTCCCCACCGCCCACGGCTGCCGGACCCCGCCACCCCCCGCCGCCGGCACAAGCCCACCAGATGTCCTACTCCGCCCTGGCCGGCGGCGCTCCTGTGCCGTCGCGCCCTCCGCCTGCCAAACCGCCGCCACCACCTGGCCACCGCCCGCCCCAACCTCCCCTCTATGGCCGGTGACCATGGAACCGCCTCCCACCCTAGGTAACCCGAAAACCTAAAGGCCGCCGCCTCCCGCCACCACCTCGGTCACCGGCGACCTCGCCGGCGGCCGCTCCACCCACCTCCCACCCTCCTTGGCCGCCCCTTCCCCCCTCCCTCCCCCCCCCCCCACCCCCACCCGAGCTCGTTGGCTGCAGCCGTGCAGCGCCCCCTCCCCTGCTCGAGGTAGAAGAAGATGAACAGAGGGCAGGGTCGAGGGCTTCTGCGATGGGTCTTCGAAAAATCTCGCGCGCGATGAATAGACACGGCTGCCGATGGCGCCGGAGGTCGGTGTCCCGGTGCGGGCGCCATGCAACACGTCGGCCCGACGCAAGCGGCCAACAGCATAGGGCGGTGGGCGGGGTCAGCGGCGGGCGCGGCCGGCGCACATTGCCGGTGCGGGCGGGGCCAGCGGTTGGCGCAGGGCGGCGTCCAGCCGAATGGGCAGCGCATGTCACTTCTTTTATGGATATCGGAACCTGTTTCAAAGCCGGAATTGGTATCTACCCTCTTGGAATCGAATCGGATGTTTGGTACCGATTGCAATTGCATTTTCGGTTCTAGCAGGCGGTTTGAGACAGGTTGTGGTTCCCTCTTTTCCAGTAGTGATAAAACTAATTGCATAATTGGGACTAATTCACAAGACAAATTTATCAAATACAATTGTTTTTATAATTAGCATATATTTACTGTAGTACCACATTGGCAAATTATGAACTAATTAAGGTTAATATAGATTCATCTTGCAAATTAGTCTCTATTCGTACCATTAGTTTTGTCACTTCGTATGCAGAGGAGAATCTGGTGGCCCAACGTTGCTCGTTGGCTTCAAATTGATATTCTCGCTCCAAACGTATCGGATGAAGTATCTTCCCCACGTATCTGGAAATGTACGCAGTTCGTCCTTGTCACCTAACGGATGTGGATCCATCCGTCGCGCACCTTCTGATCTCTCCCTTTCCTCTACATAGCCCCCCCTTTTCCCGCGATTTCTATTCATCGCGCGCGCGAAAAGGGGAGGACGCGTTGCAGAAGAGAAGCTGTCGTCGCTACAGGTGGGTCCGCGCCGCACTGTGCATCTT
The DNA here is from genome assembly GCF_016808335.1 of Panicum virgatum. Taxonomy (NCBI): domain Eukaryota; kingdom Viridiplantae; phylum Streptophyta; class Magnoliopsida; order Poales; family Poaceae; genus Panicum; species Panicum virgatum. The sequence continues at coordinate 12,294,014 of NC_053152.1, forward strand.
CTTCCTCTCGATCTCGCAATGGTGAAGGCCCGCGGGGTTGGGGGAGGGGGTGGCCGGGGTCCGGGGGTGGTGGGTGGGGTACCTCGCCGGCGGCCTTGGTGGTGGCGGGCGGCGGCGGCCTTTACGATCTGGGTTGCCAGGGTCCGGGGCGGCTCCATGGCCTCCGGCTATAAAAGAGGAGAGGGCCGGGGCGGCGATGGATGGATGGCGGTCAAGGGCGAGGCGGCGCGAGAGCGCCGCCGGCCGGGCAAGATAGGAGCCCCGGTCGGCGGGGCTGGCGGCTGGGGCGAGGCGGTGGACGGACGGCCCGGCGGCATGCTTAGTTAGGGTCGGCGGCGGCGGAGGGCGGCGGCGGGGGAGGCGAGGGAGGCGGGGGCGCTTGCTGCGATGAGCGTGCGATTCCTCGCACATGCGAGGAATAGACACCCTTTTTTCCTGCTTTGTTTGGCCCAATAAAACCCAGTAGTAATAAAACCTAATATGATTACAAAACAAAGAAATCATAATTTTTAAATTAGGGCATCCAAATTAATTTCTGTTTGCACCGCTATGTTTGTTATGGTGAGATCTTCGTAATAAGACTACACTTGCCTATATTTAGATAAAAAAATTTAGAACAAATTTTTTTAACATTGGAACAACAGTTTCAATAAAAAATTGTTTCACATAGAGAAATTATCTAAACATATTCAAGTGTGGTTTTGTTTTAAAGATCTCGTCATAAAAATCATAGTGGCACAATTGAAATTTTATTTGGACAATTTAGAAGTTACGATTTTTTTTCTTTGATCTTAGATTTGGATTACATGGACCCCACGTGCATAGGAGCGCGCGAGGCAAGGGAAGCCAAGGCGTGGGTGTGCGCGAGTGGTGCGGTGCCCTCGCACAAGCGATGGCAACGGGTGCCCTCGCACAAATTAATTTGATTTTTTTCTAGCTAGAATTTCTCGATACTTCCCGGGGATCGTATCCACGATACTGCACCGTATCGGATACGGGTACGGCAGCCTCTTTGACATATCGGTGACGGTGATACTTAGGTTTACAGTGGTCAAGGTCTCGCCCCATCTTGTACTCCCCCAATTCAAAGTCAAGGTCTCCCATGTTGTTTGTTTCTTCCTTGTACATAGATGGCGATGGAAGCACTAATTATTCAGGCTTCATTTGGCAACCGTGGTGCACAAACCAAGAGAGAATCCACCCACATGGGGATTGGGTTGATCCCCTCCCACCACCCAATCCACGCCCACCCACATGTAAAATCTATTGGTTTTCAAGGAGTAATTTTAAATGTAGTGACAAGTAATATTAATACAATAGACAAATAATTACTCACAGATAACTTGAAATGCGATATCAAGATAATAGAGAAATAATTTTCACTACATATTTTTAAATGAAACTGTAAATATCTATTTCACTACAAGGCTATGTTGTTGTAAATACCTTAGAATATTACTCGGATGACCCCATTAGATAGTTTGGTATGGTTAGTGTGATAACATGAATGAAGACATCCTTATAAAATAAAAGAGTGCCCATGTCTGAAATCGTGGAAATCTTAAGATCCAGCTATACCAAGGAAGAAATATTCAACAACCAGGATGCTGAATAGACCAGTCCTATTGGGGGGGGGGGGGGGGGGGGGGGGGGGGGTTAGAGTGCTTAATGCATATTGGGTTGTGTACTCCCTCCTGTTACCTAAATAATGTCATTTTGGGTTGTACTGAGTAAAAAAATTACTTTGACTATAAATAAATACGTTGGTATTTGTATGTTAAGTTTAGAAATTGTACTAGTAGATTCATCTCTAGATGTAGTTTCATAAAGTATACTCACTATATTTTATGAATATTTAGAGAGAAAAGTAGTCAAAGTTATATTTTGAAAACCATGCCAAGGTCTAAATCAATACTCACTCGGTGCACAGATACAGTGCATTCTAGACTTTGTAGAACAAATCAAAGATAGAGTAAAAATACTATCATACCCTTTAATTAATATGTCTTTTACTAAATAAGGAATCTATGACCGGTAAATAAATAACCGTTGATCTGATCAAAAGCTGAATTATTACTAAATTTGTCAATAATAGAGCCTATTCAAGTCTAGAATGCACTATATTTCTAAAAAAAATGAATGATAAACTTGAAAGTGATCGGGTGCTCTAGCCTAAGAGGGGGAGGGGGTGAATTAGGCACTCTAAAAACTTAGACCTGTGGCTCCAACTAGTTTGCACAAAACTTAAACTAGAACATGCTATCTAGATGTGCAACTAGGTTGTTCTAGTGTGAAAACCCCTATCCCAAAAGAGTTTAGCAACCTATAGCCTTTCCTATCAAAAAACTATTCTATGAAAGTAAAGGCACACAAATTGCTAGTATGAAATGCGGAAGCTTAAAGAGCGGGATAGGAGAAAGCAAACTCTTGACGCGGGTGTTTATCCCGTGGTTCGGTTAGCCACAAAGGCACACCTACATCCACGTTGTTGTAGCACTCACTAAGAGTATTGCTACTCGGTCACCAAGTCTCTTTCGTGAACACAATCACGGTCACCTTGGCCCCGGGTTCCACTAAGGAGCTTCTCCACAAAGGATGGGGGTCTCCACGTCCCCCGCACAAAGATGTCATCGCCGCTCCACACCAAGTCGGAGGGTCGATGACGTTGCCGGCGAGCTTCACGCTCCAAGGTGCCGGCAAACCAAACTCTTGTTTTGGTTCACTAGAGAACCACAGCACAAATGCTCTAGGCCTTGCAAACTCACTCACTAAGAGCTATCCTTTACACAACACTCTCAAAGTGTGCTAAGGGCTAAGGATATGATCTTGATGCTTTTGTATGGCTTGGAGATGTTCTTGGGTGTGTGGGATGTCCAGCAACTCCAGCAAACTTCAAATGGCCGGGGTGAGGCGTATATATAGGCCACCAAGTCTTGTAGCCGTTGCTCCAACGGTCAGCTGAAAATCTGCGTATCACCGGAAGAACCGATGCCTCTTGGCGGGGTAGCGTCGGTTCATCCGGTCACTCATAACACGAAGTAGCCGTTGAAGTCCTGACAGCTGACGCAGAGACCACCGGTTGAACCGATGCTATGCACCGATGCCTCACCGGTTCAACCGGTGATGAATGATCTTCTCCTGGGCGCTGACGTCATTGCACCGATGGTATACTCCGATGCACCGTCGGTTGAACCGGTGCTGAAGAAACTTCTCCTGGGCGTTTGACATCGTCTCTGGTACATAGGACGCCCAATGCACCGATGCCCTATTTTGGATCGTCGGTTCTTCCGGTGCCATGTTCGTTACAAAACTGCATTATATTTGTGAATGGAGGAGTATTTTTTTGGAATTCGGAGGGGGCTAAAGTCTTTATGTCAATGTCCTGCCCCATCTTATGCGCATCAAATTCCAAGTCAAAGTCTCCCATATTATCTCTTTGTGCTCAGCCCTCTCTATCTATATATACACAGATCAAAGCACTCCCGTTCACAGCACGGCTATAGACCAGCTGCTTCTGGGAGCTTTCACAGTGGCTTGCAGGTCAGTGCATTGCTGGCTTGCTGCACCAGTATGCACATCCCAGTTGTCCCTCTGCTGCTGCTGCTAGCGGTGTCGTCTATCGTGGCCGGTGCCGGTGCCGCTCCTTCGCCCAGCGGCAGTGAAAATGACGCCGCTGCCCTGCTGGCTTTCAAGGCCCAGCTCGCCGATCCTCTTGATGTCCTCCGCAACAACTGGACCGCCGCCACTCCCTTCTGCCATTGGGTCGGCGTGTTGTGCAGCCGCCGCCGACCGCGTGTCACCGCTCTCATGCTGCAAGACGTGCCTCTCCAAGGATCTCTCTCCCCTAGCCTTGGTAACCTCTCCTTCCTCTCTTTCCTCAACCTGACCAACACAGAGCTTACAGGCTCCATCCCGCCGGACTTGGGAAGGCTGACTCGTCTCAGATTCCTTGCTCTTGCCAACAACACCTTGTCCGGCACAATTCCATCGGCACTTGGGAATCTCACGAGGCTTGAACACATTGATCTATTTCACAACCAACTCACCGGGCAGATCCCTCTAGAGCTGCAAGATCTGCGCAACCTTAGGTACATAGTTCTCATGACAAATTATCTCACAGGACTAGTACCACATGATTTCTTTAACAAAACATCTTTGTTGGGACATCTGAACCTGGGGAACAACCGTTTGTCAGGCACAATTCCACAGGCCATTAGCCAGTTGCCCATGCTGCAATTCTTGAACATGCAACTGAACTACCTCTCTGGACCACTACCTTCTGCCATTTTCAACATGACCAGGTTGCAGTACATTTATCTTACAGGCAACTACAACCTCAACGGGACCATCCCTAGCAGCAACAATAGCCTTAACCTCCCCATGCTACAAGAATTAGCCATCGGTGAGAACAGCTTCACAGGTCAAATTCCACTGGGGCTCTCAGGATGTCAATACCTCCAAGTACTGTCACTGTCAGTGAACCAGTTTGAGGGTCCGGTGCCAGCATGGTTAGCCTTGCTTCCACATCTCGCTATAATCTATATAGGCCAAAATAACCTTGTTGGCACCATCCCGCCAGCTCTCGGCAATGTTACCAATCTTGAGCAACTGGACCTTTCAAATTGCAACCTAAAAGGTCTGATCCCACAAGAGCTTGGACAGTTGAGGCGAATCAATCTATTTAATCTCCATCATAATCAGTTCACCGGACACATTCCTACCTTTTTTGGCAACTTATCTGAGCTACAATTCCTCGCATTGAACTCTAACTTCTTGCATGGGTTAGTACCAACAGGATTAGGTCGCTCCAGAACATTAAAGGTTCTCTCTCTCGGCAAACAAGCTATATGGAGAACTCAACTTTCTATCCACCCTTTCAAACTGTAAAGAACTCAGGGTTCTTGGGCTTAGATCAAATTATTTCACAGGTGGTCTTCCTGATTATATAGGTAACCTATCTACTCATTTGGAAACCTTCTCTGCAGCTGCAAACATGCTAACAGGTAAAATTCCTGCCGCACTGTCAAATTTAAGCAGCCTTGATTGGATAGTTCTTTGGGAAAACCAATTTAGTGGTACAATTCCAGAATCAATAGTGATGATGGACAGCCTCCAACACCTTGACCTATCTAGGAATGTCATGTTTGGTCCCATACCAAAAAATATTGGTATGCTAGGGAACCTAAAAAATCTATTCCTTGACCACAACTACTTTTCTGGCTCCATACCAAATGGCATTGGAAACCTCACAAATCTAGAACGTCTTATTCTATCTCATAACAACCTATCAGGCATAACAGAAAGCTTATTTCATCTTGATAGCTTGATAACCCTTGATCTGTCCCAAAATTCCATGGAAGGTGCATTGCCACATGACATAGGTCAGTTGAAGCAAATTACCAGCATAGATCTCTCTGCCAATCAGTTGCTTGGTAGGTTTCCAGGTTCCTTTGGACAGCTCCAAATGGTCACCTACTTGAATCTTTCACACAACTCATTGAATGATTCACTTCTCAATGCTTTTAACAATTTAACAAGCTTGGAATCACTAGACCTGTCTTACAATAGTCTCTCTGGTACGATCCCACAGTTTCTGGCCAATTTTACCTTCCTAACTACCTTGAATCTCTCATTCAATAAACTACATGGTCCGGTACCGGAAGGAGGTATATTTACAAACATCTCAGGACACTGTTTGGAGGGGAACTTAGCTCTCTGCGGTGGCATTTCACGCTTAGGACTTGCACCATGCCAAAGCATCCACCGATCAAATCATCGGTATATCTTAAAGTTCTTGATGCCTGCTGGTATTGTTACTGTACTTGGAGCTGTTGCCACGTGCCTATATATGATAATGAGACACAAAGCCAAAAGGCAGGAGGAGCGCCTGGCTTCTCCTGGCATAGTCGGTGTCCTAAACCACAGGTTAGTCTCCTACCATGAGATTGTTCGCGCCACTGATAATTTCAGTGAGAGTAATCTGATTGGGGCAGGAGGCTTTGGAAAAGTTTATAAGGGGCAATTGATCAATGGAGCTATGGTCGCAATAAAAGTTCTGAACATGCAGCTAGAACAAGCTGTGAGAAGCTTTGATGCCGAGTGTCGTGTCTTGCGCATGGTCCGACACCGCAACTTGATAAGTATACTTACAACCTGCTCGAATCTTGACTTCAGAGCCTTGGTCCTTCAGTATATGCCTAATGGAAGCTTAGAGGCTCTTCTGCATTCTGAAAATAGAGAGCAACTGGGATACCTTGAGAGATTGGAAATTATGTTGGATGTGTCCATGGCACTGGAGTATCTTCACTATGATCATTGTGAGGTTGTCCTGCATTGTGACTTAAAACCTAGCAATGTTCTATTTGATGACGACATGGTATCACATGTGGCGGATTTTGGGATTCCGAAACTATTGTTGGGTGACGACTTCTCCACAATTTCTGCGAGCATGCCTGGAACAATTGGATACATTGCACCAGGTAATTAACCTTTACTATGGTTTGAACTAGTTCTGTTTATACTACCATTTACTTGTGTCAGTGTTTTCATATTGTTTGGAAATTTTCATATTGTTTGGAAATTTCTTGGCCAGAGTATGGATCGGTGGGAAGGCTGTCAAGAAAAAGTGACGTATTCAGCTACGGGGTCATGCTTCTTGAAGTATTCACTAGAAAAAGGCCCACAGATCCTATGTTCGTTGGGGAACTAGACATTAGGAGATGGGTTCATCAAGCCGTTCCAACAAATGTTATGCATGTTGTGGATGAGCAGCTACAGCAAGATCCTGCTGGGACTCTGAATGAGTTTCTGATCCCAGTGCTTGAAATAGGATTACTGTGCTCCGATGATTTGCCAGACCGAAGAATGACGATGCGAGACGTAGTGACGAAGCTGAAGAAGATAAAAGAGGCATACATGGCTTCTATAACTAGGAGGCAGTGACAGATCTCCAAGAATGTTTTTGGTTCTAGGGACCAGTTATCTAGTAGATGGATTGGCCGAGTTTGATCATGTTTTACATTTTCTTGTTTGTCAATCTGCTTGTAATAAGCTGTAGTGCTTTACAATTTGTTCGTGGTGGTTTGAGTTGAACGATGTAATAATTGGTCTGATTCTACTTCGGTAGATGAAGCCAGATTTTTATCCTTTATCCAAAAAAAAGAATGTTCTTGGTGCTTGACAATGACCAGTGGAATCAGGAGAAATGAAACTGGTAGAAATCACCATAGGGGATTTTACATTACAGTAGGTGATTTGATTTGACAATAACCAATGGGATAAGGAGGGATGAAAGTAGTAGAAAGCTCTGCAGCCTTGATAGTCGGGATTGTTTGGTTCCAGGGGCTAAATTTTAGACTATGTCATATCAAAGAGAATTTTAAATTTTTGATATTTATTAGTATTAAATGAAGTCTGATTACAAAACTAACTGCAGAACTATGGGGCTAAACTGCGAGACGAATCTAATGAGGTATATTTAATCCATAATTAGCGGATGATTACTGTAGCAAATCATGAATTAATTAGACTCATTAAATTTGTCTCGCAAATTAGCACACATCTATCAAAAAAGTTTTATAAACAAATTTATTTGATACTCCTAAATGGTAAGATTTTTTTGATGTGCAGGAGCTAAAAAAAGCTGATGGAAATAAGCAACACACCTTGCTGACCTCTGGAGACATCCCTTGCTTTCTCCACGCCTCCACTCCATTCGATTCCTCTTTTCCTCCCTTTTCTGCCTCCCTTTCCTACAAAAAGCACAGGTCCCTTATTGCTTCTCCATCTGCCCATCCCCTGCTTCGAACCAGAGCAGAGCTCCCCTGTCTCTTGGCCAACTGCTGCTCCTTCTGTTTCCACACGAGAACCCGTGCAGCATAGCAGCGGCAGCAGCAATATCGGCCGCGGCGGCGGCGGCACCGGTGGGGGCGCCGAGTACATGGCACCGGTACTGCTTTCCACCCGCCCTCTCTGTCTATTTTGCTCATAAAAATCTGCCATGCAATTTGCTAACATTTTCTTGCAATAAACCAATGGTAATTTTCTACTAGATGGCATGATGCTGGCACTTACGACAAGAGGACAAAGACCGGCGGCCCCAATGGCTCCATCAGGTTCCCGCAGGAATACAGCCACGCTGCAAATGCAGGGATCAAGATTGCTATTGACCTTCTCGGTCAGTCGCATGGCCTAAGGATCCATTGAAGTTTGATAACTCTTATTTCGTGTAAGCCTTATTCTAAAGCTGACTTGTTCAACAACAAACTAGGCACAAGATTGCTTAATTCTGGAAGATCCTGAACTCGGTCGCTACATTGAAATATATGCAAAGGTGCATAACAATTCAGTTGGACCTTCCATTAATGATGAAACTGCTCCTGAAAGAGAAATAATTGCTTTCTGTGAACCTGAATTGTTGACCAAAACATCTATCATGTCAGCAGTGATATGTTTTCTCCATCTATTATTATCTTAATACAACAGTGTTAAAAGAAGTCATCACGTGCGCCGAGAGGATCTGTAATTCCCACGTTAATCTAAAAAAGTGAAGAACCTACACCATTGAATTTTATGAAGATCTAACGGTCAAAACTAACTCAAAGAGTCCATATCTAATACGATCAATAAATACATAAATTTGAAATTAAAAAATAAAAATATGAAAGTTGATTTCCATACGAAGTAGGAACCAGACAAGGAACCAAAATAGCTCTATGAAAGTATCATATGGATTATAAATATAATAAAAGAAAACATGATTCCATAACCCATAAAAGAAAACATGATCTAGTTATATATGTTTTTTTTCTTAACGTGTTATAATGGCCTATCCATGGCTTTCAAGAAGACATGTACGTCCACCAGGACAAAAAGGAAAAAAAATAGTGTGAGCAGAGGGAGTACCACGATCGTGATGCTTGAACAGAGGAGGATCAAAGCAATATGAAAGCTAGATAGATATAGAAGGGAAAACATTATACCAAAGCAAGACAACGGCGAGATTGATCCGTTGGACCAATCTCCACGCACAAAAGGTCACCATGAACTCCAACAAGATTGTTCCGCAGGACCAGTTGTAAACTAACTTGGCCATAATGTTAAAAGAAGCCAATGTTCATTGAAAGCGTGTAGAAATTACGATGTTAATTAGAAAAACAAAAGTATATACACCATTGGATTTAATAGAGATATAAAGGTTTAGACTAGCCTAATGTGTACTAAGTGCAACACTCATCTATAAGGTTCCTTATGATGGAACCAATACTGCCAGGTTCAATTTGACTCGGCACTAGAGCTCATATTTTTCTAGATTTATTCCCAAATTTAATTGATGTTATTTCTCGGTGATAGGCAATGTGCCCGTCAACAGGGAGACGTTTATGGTGACTCGATCAATATCTCAAGAATCTGTCAGCTCAGCCTGTTGAATATACTCAGGTGTAGGGTCGCGTGCATGTATACCAAGAAATTAAGTGAATTTCTGAGGGAATCAGAAGATGATTCTGATAAAGAACCAGTCAAGAGTCATAGAATGCAAGCTTCCATAGCAAAGAAGGTGATCGATAATAGATTGAACATGACGCCTTGAGAACATATTCCCTATGTATTTTTTTCAAATATTTAATATTGAAAACTAAATTAAGTAAAATTGAATATTCACATATAGAGTCCTACCAAATAATAAATTAGGTATATTAGCCATTAGTTTTTACATGGCTTCGGAAGTGAAATAATCAAATATGAGTGTATTTCAAATAGATGTTTGAAATAAAAATATTGAAGCGACCATAATTTGTATGTAAACAAAAGTGAAAAAAATCAAGAGGCAAATTAATATTAATCACATGGTTAGCATGTGGAGGAGCTTGCGAGTTTGCAAACTACAAATTTTATAATGAAAAAATGCAGCTAAAGAAAAAATAGTTATAATATTTTCAATAAATACATAAAACCATACTTCTCCAAAACTAATCTTCCCTTTATCATGAAAATGAATACACATTCCACGTCATACAGTAGGATGATAGAAAAGAACAATGATAATGAAAATAATATAATTTAATAAATTTATTTTCAAGTAAAATTTGGAAATGTTAGTACAAAAAACAATCTAGCTACCTGCGCTATTTGCGCAGGCAACTTTGCTAGTTTTATTTACTTCTAAGTTTTCAACACCATGGATTCACATAATTCTACTGCAGTCTGCAATCTTAAACTTCAAGAACTTTTTTACAATGCTTGAGGAGGCGTTGGGAGGCATTTCATGTGTCTATGATTTGTAGGCCCAATTGACGGTAGGCGTTGGGAGGCGTTAGCTGTGTCTATGGATTCTGGGCCCATATTTGCCGAAACACCTCCCAACGCCTCCCAATACCTCCAAAATTAAGAGAACTAGGCGTATAGCCCGCGCGGCTAGTATTGAAAATTCAAAAATTTGCATGTCGTTGTATCCTTACTTAAAGATTATACTATTTTTTTACCATACATCACTCAGTTCATTATCGGAAATTATATCTTATTGTTGGTTAAAACAATTCAAATATGATCTATCTATAATAACAATTTGATTTGTTGAGTTTTAATAATACTATGCATATAATTATTCTTATTTCGTTTACTTTGATTCAATGTTGTTAGTATTAGTTTTTATTAATAGTATATGTTTGTAACTTATACATTTATAATTATTCTTATTTTTGTTTTATTTTGATTGATTGTTGTTAGCTTTAGTTTTTATTAATAATATATGTTTGTAACTGATACTACATTGTTAAATGATATTTTATTTTTATTTTTTTCATAATGGCATTGGTGGATGATTTTTAATTAGGCACAGGGGTATTTTAGTCTATTTTTTTCATAATGACATTTGTGGATGATTTTTAATTAGACACAGGGGTATTTTAGTCTAATTTTTATTATAATGACAGTGGTGGGTAATTTTATTTTTCTTCGATTAACGTGAAAATTTCTAGGCCTTGAGAGCGAACGTGGAGGTTTCGTTTATTGGTCAAATAATAAAATAATAGATTAAGAATTTACAGCAATTCCTTTTCCGTAGTTATTTTGTAATCAAGGCTAAAAAAGTAAATTCAGAATTATAATGAGATGAATATTTATTTGGGTTAATTGGAAGTATACTATTGTAATTTTTAAGAGTTGGAGAAACACTACTACAATTTCTAATATTGGAGATATGCTACTCTCATACATCTTTCAACACCTTGGACCCACCCGCAGGGTACATATCCCTCTGACTTTTTCGTATAGACCGTATTGCTCTTTAGTAGTACGTCGCTCATCCCATCATCATCAACACTCAGATCGCTACGTTGCGTCGATTGCCCTAGCGCCGCCGCCCCCAGACCCTTGCCGCCGGTGCGCAGGCGGCAGGCCCCTGCCGCGGGCGGCCGCTGTTCCTTGACGCGGGCGGCCGCTGTTCCTTGCCGCAGGCCAGGCCCTGCCGCGGGCGCCTGGGGGCACGGCCGCTGTCCCCTGCCGCAGGCCAGGCGCCTGCCGTGGGTGCCTGAGCTGCACGGGCGCAGGCGGCAGGCCCCTGAGCTGGACGCGCAGGCCCCAGCCGCGGTGACATCCGTTCCTGCCGCGGTCGCAGGCCATGCCAAAGGACAGAATTTGCACTGCTCAAATAACTGCGTGTGCATCCAGTCCTGATCGAATGAATTCTTTTGTTGATGTAGGTGTCACGAACCCACTTGCTTTATACAGAAAATGGAAGTACAGGAAGGCGAATTTAGGTTCTGGATGCTTCTAGCAGGTTCTAGATACAAGCGGGTAACAGATTGGAGGAGGAAGAAGGGTAGGGATAGGAAATCTAGCCTAAGCTAGCCTCGAGCAGGTGCTCACCTCGAGCGTAAGCTCGCCGCCGCCGGTTGCCCGGTTCTGCTTCTGGTCAATCGACACGGCCGTTCGGTCTCCTCTTCCCCTTTTGTACATATCGTGCTGAAAGCTTCCTGGGCCACATCCAGTCTAACCCATGATTCCTTTGAGCCCCGTAACAGGTCCATGACATCCTTCCCTTCTAAAAAGTCGGCTTGTCCCCAAGCCGACTCAAAAAACAACAAACCACCTGGATCCCAAGGCACTTTGATATCTTCAGCACGTACCACGTGTCGACCATCCCCAAACTGTAGTGCTTTGACTACATGTGCTACACGAAGCTCGGAGCTCCAGCCTTGAGAAGGAAAAAGCCCAAGTTGTGCAACCGAAGAACTCCAGCTCTGACTGAAGCCTTGCGGCTCAAACACAATATGTTCAGCGCACTTGAATGATAGCCAAGGTAGCAGCCATAAATCTTTTTCGTTGCTGATTGGCTTATCTTGAACAGGTGGGCACCAAGGAAATTTGAGCCAAGATACTTTTCCCTCTGAATATTCAGTTTTGTTCTCGTTCTGCTCTATTGAACTGAGTTGTTGATGCTTCCAGAGATAAGTGGCAATAGTTACTGCCCCACAAAGAATCCTTTGATTGTATAAAGCATCGGCCACTTCGTCAGTCTGCCTCACTTCTAGGTCTCCCAAGCAATTACGAGACCCAGATCTATCAAGAAAAAATTGATCACCACCTGGATCCCAAGGGATCACTTGATAATTGATGATGCTAGTCAAGAGTCCATCACATAACTGCTGCTGCAACCATACCAGAAGTTTCAGACACTGAAGCACATCTCTCTGGACTGGAATCTGAACCTTTTCCATACTGACAAGTAGCAGCTCAAGGTAAAACAGATGATGCAGAAAACATGCACTCATTCTGCAGTACTTCAGACAACTAGCCAATATCACAGATGATGGCCTTCCTTTCTTTGACGTCTGATACCCCAGCACTAGCATACTCGATGGCCAAACAGGTAAATAGCTAACACAAAACATGCCATGATTCCAATGTTGATCAATTTCTGCAGTACCAATCAGCATCCTGTCCATTGTCCATTCCATTATGGCCACATATAAGTAAGCACATATATCACCGTGCAGCAGGCTCTGGCCAATGAGTAACCTGAATTTAAACTCCGTTTCCATGTTGAGTCTGTAAATTAGTGGCAGATAAGAGGCTCTTATCAACATTGAGACTAGAGGAAAGCTGAAAGATGGCCACGGCATCGGACGTTGCCCTATACTATTTTCAGGAACGAGAGCAAATGCTGGTGGTGGCCATGGTTGATGCATCTCTAAGCATTCACTCATATGAACATGCTTAGTAGTCAGATCAGGAGCCTTATAGTTGCCCTCATCCAGTGAGCAAGCATAAGGATTATGGGGGCATTATCTCTAATAGGTTCTGTGAATTCCAGACACCAGTACTGAGAAACTTGGTGCAGAGTTGTATCAGGTCCAAGGGTGCTTGGTGGGGAACAACATACCGGATCTGCTCGACACAGTTGCCTATGATGTTGAAGTTGTGCCCCTTGATGTTGCCAAACAGGCAGGCGGCTGTATCTTGCATTGGGTCGGTGTCGGCTATGCTCGTAGGCTCTGGAACATGTGTAGTGATTGACATAGCCATTGACTGAGCTGAGGAAGTGGAGGGTGGTACCGTTGCAGTGGACGCCAACACTGGAAGGCCTAGCGGAAGTGATGAAGGCATGGGCGGTGCGGCGGACGTGGACCCAGACACCGGAGCACGCGCATTCTGGTAGAGACCCGTCATCGAACACCTTGTGGACGCCATCTCCAGGAGCTTGGTGGCCATGCCAGGAACAACGTGGGCAGTATCCCATGGTGGAGAGGAGGTCGGTGAAGCCATTGCTGATGCTAAGGACGTGGCCGCCGCACTGCAGGTGGCCTGACTGGGACCCGCCGTCGAGCACCTGGTGGGCGCCCCGGGTAGCAGCTCAGTGGTCGCGACGGAAACGACTAGGGCAGCATCCCGTGGTGGAGAAGAGGTCGGGAAAGGGATGGGCGGCGCTGCTGAGGGCTTCAGTGGCTCAGCACCGCTGTGCAACTCAACGTTCATCTTCTCGATCTTCTGATTTACACCATCCGCCTTCCGATTTGTGTCATCCATCTTCTTCCCTAATTCCTCAAGCTTCGCCAGGATCGCAGCAAACATCTCCTCCTCCATCATCTCCGTCGTCATGTCCACTCGTATTCCGGCAAGGTTGTGGTGGTGGTTCCCGGATCGAAAAGCTCTGATTACCAAATGTCACGAACCCACTTGCTTTATACAGAAAATGGAAGTACAGGAAGGCGAATTTAGGTTCCGGATGCTTCTAGCAGGTCCTAGATACAAGCGGGTAACAGATTGGAGGAGGAAGAAGGGTAGGGATAGGAAATCTAGCCTAAGCTAGCCTCGAGCAGGTGCTCACCTCGAGCGTGAGCTCGCCGCCGCCGGTTGCCCGGTTCTGCTTCTGGTCAATCGACACGGCCGTTCAGTCTCCTCTTCCCCTTTTGTACATATCGGCCGTTCAGTCTCCTCTTCCCCTTTTGTACATATCGTGCTGAAAGCTTCCTGGGCCACATCCAGTCTAGCCCATGATTCCTTTGAGCCCCGTAACAGGTCCATGACATCCTTCCCTTCTAAAAATTCGGCTTGTCCAGTGCGGAGGAGCAAAGTGGAGGAGATTGCTGAGCTGAAGCAAATCAATGACCTGCTGTCCAGTGAGAATAAAGAGAAGGTTTTAGTCCTAAAGGCACAAGAGAAGGACCTGGAGGAGAAGAATAAGCAATTGGTGCTCCTGGCTAACAAGTTTAGTTTAGGGAATAGGTGTAGTTTTTTTTTCTATTGTGGCTTTTCTAATGTTACTTGTTGGCTTGTTCTTTGGCCTGATGTTAGCTGTCAAGTGACATATCCATGTAACGTGTCTAATGGAACCATTTCTATGTTAAGCGCTGCAATATCACATTGACCACACATGTCAAAATGTTCTCGGTTATTTGCTTCAATTGCACAGGCTTTATTTTTGTAGGATTGGAGTGCTCGTATTTTTCTGTTTCTCCTTTAATGAATTTTCTTGCTTCTCAGAGATACTATGTTGCTTGCTCGTGCCTGCCAGCACAAGGCAGATGAATAGGTCTCTGGAATGCCTAATCTTCTGAAAATTTGTGACATGCATGAATGAGGGTGGAATGCCCAGATAAAGTTCATTTTGCCCACAAGTGTCTGTTATTGTTATGAACAAACCGAGAGGTTACAATGCTAAATGCAGCAATGTGACTAAGCAAAAACGTTGAAGCACTATTGGAATCACCTTTTCCTCAAACAAAAGTTAGTCAGTTGAAGCACTATCAGAGTCACCATTAGCTCAAACACAAGTCTCAATGCATAAAGTACTGAGCAGCGGTTATTGTATCTCTGGTGTTCCGGTGTCGGTTTAACCAGTCTCTCTCATTCCAAATAGAAGCCATTGGAACTATGACACATGGAATCTGCTCACGTATTGCATCGATGATTGAAATGCTGATGCATCAGTGTAACCGGTCATAAGAAAGTCCAATCCAACTAAAAATAGGACAACGCACCGACGCTTGCAAAGGTACGCGGCGGTTTAACCGGTGCTACAAGAGATTCCGTGTTGATTTCTGAAAGCGCGGATCAATGCACCAATGATACGATATCGGTTTAACCGGCCCTGAAGGATTTCCTCTTTTTTTTCTGAGGCTGGATGCTTTGCTGACTAAGTTTAAAAAAAGGGATCTAGTTACTGGATTAAGTTGTTTGGAGTGATATTCAATTATGCATTACAATAGTCATGATCAATTTTCCATGAAATGGTCTGAACATGAACACAATTGTCCTCTAATGTGCCCACAACCATTCATATTGTTCAGATCCGACTGAACCACATGTCAAACAAGCCAGCACTTGAACATCAAACTAGCATAACAGTTCACTGCCCACTGCCCAAAGGGTCAAATATTTACAACCAAAAGAAGACCCATCACCAGGACGTAGCCACTGCATATAAAGCTAACACGGCTACTAGTTCAAAAGCTACAGAAATTAACATGTCCACAACCAAAATATTTACAAGTACCAGGTCATAGCTACTCCTGATCCTTGCATTGCATTTCTACTCCAAGCATTAAGCAAGACACAATGGCCTTCAACTTTGAACAGGCAAAAGAAGACAGGTCAGTGCTTCACCATCACTTCATCTTCAGCACAACTCCAAAGAGCATTGCCACCAGAACACCAACCAAAGAAACCACCACTATCCAGATCCTCTTTTTCTCATCAAGTTCATTTCTGACAATGGCTTGGAGGGATGAGCATCAGGACTGGCTGAACCTCCACCTAACTTTCAGCTATTGTTTCTCCCTCAGTAGAGCTTGCTTCTCTGTCTCCCATCCATCCTTCTCAGCTTCAAGGGCCTCCGTTGTCGCCCCAAAACCAGGAGAGTCGGCCCAACCGGACACACACCCGGGGGAAATCTTGCTACACCCCAAAAGCTAGCTCAAGAGGTGAGTGACTCCCCCCATTTTTAAGTTGGTTCAACTCTCTCCCCACAATCAATGTGAGACTAATTCCAACAATCTCTCCCGTCACACATTGGTGCCCCTTAGTACTGACCGGGCCCACACCACAGTCCACCAGTGACTGGCTCCACACACGAGCACATATGAGCCTCACACCCGTGATCCACCACTGACCGGCTCGACACACGAGCACACACGGGCCTCACACCCACGGTTCACTGGGCTTCGGGCCTACACCACCCAAGTGTGCACGGGCACAGGAGATTGCGGACCTAGCTCTGATACCAATTGTCGCCCCAAAACCAGAAAAGTCGGCCCAACCAGACACACACCCGGGGGAAATCCTGCTATACCCCAAAAATTAGCTCAAGAGGTGAGTGACTCCCCCCACTTTTAAGTTGGTTCAACTCTCCCCCCACAACCAATGTGAGACTAATCCCAACATCCTTCTTATCTTTGATCTCATTCTTCAACGCACGCTCGGCCATCACGTCCACCATGTTCATGTCTTCCTTTTCCATGAATTGGGATACCATGTCCCACAACGTGAGGATCACTTGCTGAGCCCTTGGTGGCCATTCATTTTCCACCCAATGCACGAACCCGCATCTTTGCGCTTTATCCTAACAAACAAAGGAATCAATAATCAACCAAATTGAGCACTTTCCATCCTTACATTCACAAGCCAAGATTACATTCCAAAGCTTACCTCCAGGGGGCATCCGAGGAGGCGCCGGCCAGAGTCCTTGCCTTCCCAGGAGTACATGCGACGGGGATGTTTACCATGATGGCAACGCAACACTGATTCCAGGTCAATCCCACCCCACGACGAATCCTCCAAGCCATTAGGAACTTGACTGACCAACGATGCCTAACAATGATACATCAAGTTATCAAACTCATGATTCCAACAAAAATAAGATTTAGCTCAGTCCTAATTCCTCCATCCAAAACTAGATCCAACAACAAAGCCTAGACATAGCAAGCAATTTTCATAAAAGCATTGCCAGATCTTAGGGTAAGTTTGGGGGAATCTTACTGGGAGGATTTGTGCCGCATCGTGAGCTGAGGGTTCGCTGGAGGACTTGCCCGATTCCGCAGCCGAGGACGAGCCACCGCTTCCACCGCCTTCACGCTGCCCTGTTGACCTCAGGGAAAGAGTCCGCGACGCCACCGGCGCACCACCAGACCCACCAGAATGCGAGATC
The DNA here is from genome assembly GCF_016808335.1 of Panicum virgatum. Taxonomy (NCBI): domain Eukaryota; kingdom Viridiplantae; phylum Streptophyta; class Magnoliopsida; order Poales; family Poaceae; genus Panicum; species Panicum virgatum. The sequence goes on from NC_053152.1 coordinate 12,311,658, forward strand.
GGCTCCCTCGCCGAGCAGGTGGTGGACCTTTCCTCTTCCGAGCTCACGAGGGTAGGGGCCCGAAACGAGGACGGAGAGGGAGTGCGGCTACGCGTTTATACGGACGAGGAAGGAGAGGATAGGATCTAGATAAGGCCATAAGGGACCTCGAGATGGGAGATGTGGGGAAGCAGGTGCGGCTCGGACTTGTTAAAATAAAATTGCAGCTGATGAAAAAACAATAGTATTGCAGTAGTGTAATTAATGGTTTGGCTAGTTACATTCGAAGACCCAGGTCACAGGTTCGACTTCTTTGGGTCTCTCACTTTTTTATTTTCCTTATTTTTGTAATTTGCATTTTTATGTAACATCTCTCAAATTCAAATATATTACCTTTTATTATTTGCATATTATTATGCAACCTGCAACAAATATTGTAGGCTTCAATTAAGCCCGTGTGTTCCTTTTATTAGTTGAAGAATCAACATTGCATAAAAATAATCACTATTGCTTAAAAAGAAAAAAAATGTCGCACAATAGATTCGAACACAGGGACTGGTAAGAGCAATCATACAACTGCACTAGATATTCCATTGTGTTTTATTTGGCCATGATATGATATTATACTCTAATTAACCTCCATTTGGTCCAAACATAAGTCAGTCAGTTGAAGCACTATTGGAGTCACCATTTGCTCAAACACAAGTCGGAGAAAGTACTGAGCATCAGTTATACCACGGATCCGGCATCGGTTTAATCGGTCCCTCTCATTCCAAATAGAAGCCATTCGAATTATGACATAGGGAATCTGATGACGTGTTGCATCGTGTTATCGCCATAAATTAACAGGATTAATTTATGGGCCGAAAGCAAGATGAGCTTAAAGCAGAAGATTGAAAAAGACTTGTAAATCGGCTCCTGCGTGAGCATCTGGGCCACATGGGCCATGTATCCTTAGATACAGTTTAAGATTAGAGATAGAGTCCGATCGGGACAAGATTAGTTTAGATTGTTTCCCAAGTCTCCGGACTATAAATATGTACCCTATGTTATTCATAAAGAGAGAGCGTCATCACGTCTCGCAAATAACAATTCTCGGCACATCGCCACCCCTAATCTTAGGGTTTCATCCAAGTAAGCGTCATGCTGCCCTGATCGCTTCTTGCGATCAGGGCAACGTTGTTCTTGCTTTTACCTTGGTATTACTCGTACTGAAGCATTTTTGATGGCGAGTAATGCTAGTTATCTTGATATTCGTAGCATGGCTTTTAGCAGATCTATTGTGCTTCGTTGCTTATCATCTACGAATATCATGTTGTCTCTGTGCAGTCACGTTCTCAATCTTATGCTAGTTCTTGTCGTATGGAATTAGCTGCACAGAGGCAACACCCTGCTTCTTTTATGTCTAGTAGATCTAATCTGTTATGATTTGCTCTTGTCTTAAGAGTTGGCGCAATATCTGCTGGGTTAGGCCTTGCAAACGGGTTGGATGATCCGGTGGTGTAGTAGATGTTTTATCTTAGCCTTGATAGGGATTGTTCCGGGAATCGGCTCTTACTAGTTCTTAGGCCTCTGTTTTGGTTTATGGTTTAGTTGTCTATTACGTTCATTAGGCCTAGTCACGTGTAGGATGTTCCGATCTAGCAGTGAAGCTGTTACCATCGTGGATTAGATTAATTAGATTTAATTGAAGCAGCTTTATAGTTATTTGCTTTATTCATCAATATCCGGATAGATACAGATCCAAACTGACACCGGGACTCGATCGACTCTTTAAAGCCGATGCAAGAGTCGTCCCGGGGAGCCGACCACAGCTCGGACTTACATTTACACATGTCTTTGTATGCAGGAAACTATTTGGAGCACGTTCGCACCCTCCTGATCGGGTATAGGTCAGGTGGCACGCCCGGCTTTCCACAGAATCTCCGGGCGCGTGACGGAATTGCGGGACGTCGATGAGGGAGCAGTGCCTGCCAGCGCCCCGGCGACCTCCCGGCTCTTCGTGTTGCTCGTCGCTGCTCGCCGGTGGGTTTCGACCGACAGCACATCGACAGTTGAAACGCTAATGCGTCGGTGTACCGATCTTACGAAAGTCCAATCCAAGTGAAAACAGGCTCTCTGTGCAATAGCAGCACCATTGCACCGACGCTTGCAATGGTGTGCGGCGGTTTAACCGGCGCTACAAGAAATTCCGTGTTGACTTCCGAAAGCGCCGGCCAATGCACCGATGATACGGTATTGGTTTAACCGGCATCGAAGGATTTCCTCTTTTTTTCAGGCTGGATGCTTTGCTGACTGAATCTTTCATCCATGGAACAATTTTTAATACTATGACTATTTGTATGCACAATACTATTCGGTTCCAAACTCACCAAGTAGTGATACAGTGTACAGCTATCAAGAAACTCCCAATCTTGCTTGCTCTCTGCTTGCAGCTGATTATATTCGAGAATCAGCATTTCCAGCGTGTTCCGCTTGCTCTTTGCTGCAGGTTTTGCAACTTGGCAAACTCCTCTGGGATTAGAGCTGCTCATCTAGGATCACATATATATTTGATTCAAAAATGGCTCACACAATGTAGTATATAGGGTTCACAAATGGCTCACAAAATGTTGGTCTTGAGAGGCATCACAGAACACATATGTCAGAGGGCATGTCACAACTTTTATATATATGACAGGATATATTTCATTAAATTACCCTTCCAGTCATCACAGACAATAGGATACACAAATCCTTCTTGAGTTGAGCATGCAGCAACAACACAGGACACATAATACTTGACTACCAGGACACATCACAGACAGCATGCACAACCTACAGAGTCTGAAGCAACAACCATCCAGCCATTTTTGATCCACTAGCTCATGCTAAAGCACAGTCCACTTTCTACTATCCTAGCTATTGCTAAACCACAACCACATTATTAGTAGCAGTTCTTAGTTGTCGACGATGACAATGGGCTCGTCAGAGGTGGCTCCCCTGGAGGTGATCTCCTCCAGCAGGCCACCGCGCAGCACCTGCACCCGGAACACCACCTTCCCATCACCCTCACTCGCAGTTTCTCCGGCATATGGCGTGATAAGCTCGAAGATGAAGCGTCCCTGATGCGCAGACCGTTGCCGAGGGCAAAGTCCTTCCACTCCGCACCGAGCTTCTTGCGCTTGAGGTCACCACAGTAGCTCACTGCCCACGACCGGTTGCCGCACAGGAGCACCGCTGGGACGCACGACTCCGGCAGGTGGCGATGGAGACAAGTGGGGATATTCTTTGTGTACCTTTTCCATCTCTCGTACAGACACAATCAGTAGAATGTGTGGCGCCTTTTATGCTTCATTTAGCGGTTTTAGAGGGGTCAACTACGTTACTAGTATTAAATCTCTCAGTCCACAGTTCATTAAATGACATGTTGAAATTACACATCAGCCCTGTCACTATATGTCGAAATGACGTGTTGGTATTTACATCATTGAAATAAGGGGGTATTCATTTCCTCATAAATCATTTAACGTAGTGCTCCGGCAGCCCAGCCCAATATTGCCTACCAGTCCTAGTCCTAGTCTAATCTGAGCCCAAGCCCAACGTGACATAAATCCGAGCAGATTCAGAACTTCTATAGAACCAGTGCTAGTATATGTTTGTCACTGATATGATGACTCCAATCCTTAATTTAGAGGAACATGATAGTTTACATCTAGAACAAAAGTCCATTAAAAACATGGAGTATTGTGATGCATAAATGCATAAATGACGTAAAGATAGAGTACATGTAAAAGTATATTAGACATATTCTCAAATCTCAACATATATATATAGGCCCAATAACATGTTGCTCACACTTCTCAGCAATATTAAAAAAAAAGCCCATCAACAGAAATAGGGACAGAAATTTAAAAACATTATCAAACAAAACAAAAATACACAGAAGGTCAACAAAGGCAGCTGGAATGAGGTTTAAGTGAGAATAAAGCAGCAAGATATAGAGAATAAAGTGATAGTGATATGCAAGGTCGGTGGGAGAAAACAAAAAGGCGAAGCAAAAATACGCATAATTGCAATAGGGGAGCTGAGCCTGTCTATGCTTCGAATGAACAAACGTTACATGAACAAGGAAAGAAAAGCAAAGGCAAACAAAAAAAAGGAGAACAAAATAAATTCAGAGAAAGCTAAGGATGCATATATGTACCTTTAATCTCTTTTCTCCGTTGAGAGATATTCCTGGATCATCCAGCCTTATATTGTTCTAATGATCTCATGAAGGAAAGAATGAACATTCCTTGTGATGTTGGGGGACATTCAGTTTATATTTTGTTCATAATTCACTTGAGCCATAGGTTAAGTTTCTAAGTTTGCCTAATTCACCCCCTCCCCCTCTTAGGCTATGAGCACCAATTCATTCCACCCCTAATAAAAAAATTAAACGGTGCAATCATCGAAGAGCAAATTATCTGTATGCCATTGAGAAATATAGCTCATCACTTATGTGCCATAGGAAATTAACATATCTATTCTATGATATTATTTATAATTTCTCATGGCATATAGGAGAAGGGCTATATTTTTTAATGGCATATAGGGGAATTATAAACGTGGCACAGAAGGGATATGCACCTTCAGTAATGGCATGGTGGGTATGAAAAATTATATACGATGACATAGAAAAAATATGCAAATTTTCAATGGCACATAGAGAATGAGCTATATTTATCAATGGCATATAGAGAATTTTCTCGTCATCCAATCACTGCGCTCTTTGTATGTGGCCCTGCCAAGAACGTGGCTGGCCATCTGGGCTAGACTGTTTTTTTTTTATTGTTACGCATGACGGGCGTTTAATACTCGGCCTGCAAATGCATGTGCCGCCGCCGCTAACACTATTAATGGAGGTTCATCCAAATTATCCTGCTGCGGCCATGCGACCCTGCCACGCCTGATCCCTGAATGGTGTGCAGTGGACCAGCAGCCGATGATGATGATGAGATGATAAACTAGAGAGGTTGTTTCAGGTTTACTTCATCAGCTTGTTAATTTGTAGGATTTTGTAAATAACTATAACAAATATTATGGTGGTAGTAAAACATAGAAGCCGTACGGCTTTTCCCTCTTTGTGTCTGCAGGCTGCAGCCAAGTAGCTAGTAGTTCCAGTGGCAGTGGTTTAAACGCGGCATGCTAATTTACTATTACCCGTAAGTTGGCTTGGTGCAGTCAATTTCAGGGCTCGCTAGTTTACGGGCGACGGTGAGTTTTGATCCTTATGGTTGATTTTCTGAGTATTTTTTTTCTTTTTTAGTAACTTTTTGTCATTTTGTGATAAAAATTTTCCTGAAAAATTTTTCAAGGAAAAAAACAAGAGGCGAGAAAAAATTGAGGGAGAAAATTTTGGATGAAAAAAATTTAAGAAATAAACTTGAAAAAAATAATGAGAAAACTTTTACATTCAAAATAAAAAAAGCTCGGATAAAATTGTTTGCGCCCAAAACAAAAGAAAAAAGGCTTGGGTAAAAAAAATTTCATTCCAAAAAACAAAAAATCAGATGAAAAAAATTGTAGAAAAAAATTTTGCAAAAAAAACCACTTCCTGGCGGCGCGCCGCCGCACCGCCTTCCCCCCGCTCCGCAGCCGCGACCCCGCCCGGGCACGCCGCTGCGAGGAGAAATAGGAAAATGAAGGAGAGAGATTTAAGGAAAAATGAATGGGATATGCGCTGCACGAGAGAAGATATCTGAGCATATGGGGCCCACCATGTAATGCATAGAGCACGGTAGAACAAATCGATCAGGAGTAAGGAAACTTACGGCCAATTGTAGTTTTAGCTTCGCCGTCAATTTCCGACCAAAGTATGTTTCCGTTATTTTGCTCCTAGGCCCCATTACAGTCTCTTTTCGGCTCCTTCCCTCCAGCTAACTGGCCTGTTGAACCCTAAACCACGCCATATGTTTCGATGGGCCAGAGTTCCGCGGCCCACCAAAATTCATTAGGATAAATTTTTAAAAAAATATACGAATGGTGAAGTTTGGATAATAAAACAATATGAATCTAAAAAATTTGGATAAAAAATTATGAACAAAAAGATGGAGAAAAGAAAATATGAGCAAAAAAATTAAATCTAGAACAGAAGTTGATAAAAATTTGGGACTAAAACTGGGAGAAGAAATCCAAAAGAAACAATAGCAATAGATACACTGAAAATATTGGAAATAAAGTTTGTAAATAAAAAAGTCAGAAACATTATTTGAAAACAAAAATTTAGAAGTCAACATTATGAACAAAAATTCAAAATAGAAAGAAAACGTTCATTGTAGAAACCATTGGAAACAGAAAATTTGATAACAAAAATTATGAAATAAACTTTTTGGAAAGGGATGGAAACCAAATTTCAAAATAAAAAATATGATAATCCACTGGAGACATTGCAAGCGCTCCCAAGGAGGGTGCTCCCAGAGCCCATGAGCATGGTTTATGAAGAGAGAGAGGATGAGACGGAAGATGGAACGGGGAAAGAGAAATTAAAAAGGTAAGTCGAATGCTAGGGCCCACCATATGGGGATGGGGTTATGTGAGCGTGAGGACCGGTGGAGTGGTGGTCGGTGCGCTGAGTTTGGAAACCACGGGTTTAAATTAAATTAGTTCAATAGGTCTGTACCTGCGATAATGTCCACATTACAAATCCAAATAATAAATCAAAGCAAACGAATTCTAGGTAGACCTAGATTTTTATTGCTCTCACATTAGGCCAGTCATTTTACATCGTGATAATAATTGTTTCGGAAAAAACTGTGTATCTCTAACGAGATTACTTGTTTGCCCCTGTACAGCAAGTGCACACGTATATACAGAGTACAGAGGTATTAGCCGTGCAAGCTTTTATGTGCCCTCGTATATACAGAGTACAGAGGTAGCCCGGCGACTAGCTAGCGTTGGATAATTTTACATTGGATTCTCGCCTCACTAGCTTTAACTGTATATCTGAGACTGACATGAACCAAATCATGACGTCTGAATAACTTGTGTTGACCAGCATGAATATAATCACACTCAACCACCACTGGTGGGAGTAATAATGCTTCAGTGGTTCTATCATTAAGTTAAAGTGAATATATCATAGACAGTTGTCTATTAGTCAACCATATTTTGTACACAAGTGTACCCGCTTTCACCACTACAATAATAATTATTAATAATTTAATAATAATTTCAGAGGCGGTTGAAAATGATTTTCAGATACGGACTCACCCAGCCGCCTCCATTAATCAATTAGAAAAAACAAAAAAGAATGGAAAAGCCCATCGGGCGCCGCTAACGCGTCCCGCCACGTGAAAGCATCTAGACCCCTAATTCGAGTTTTGGTAATTAATGACAACGGTTTGTGGATTAACGATTTCATTTGAGATAATGAGTATAGGTTGATCCACGGATGAAAGAGATTTGGTTGTGAACGTGTGGAGTTTTGGAGATGATGAGCAAAGCTTGGGCTCAAGGCAAAGGTATAAAATAGGGGTTTTGTATTTTACCGGTCACAAGGTGTTTAGTGGATGAAAAGTGACTGGATTTGTTGGATAGATAGCCGTACTATCAAGAGGGGTCGAGTACTCGTGCTTGATGGGTCGTTAGTGCCATTTTGCTCAAAATATCTAGGTGCATGCATGAGGCCTAACGATGTTTTGAAAAGATTTGAAAAAAATCAAGTTTAAGAGCTGACTGCACAAGTGCGGACAATCCGCTCCATGGAGCGCGGACGGTCCGCACACGTACCAGAGAGCATGTTTGCCTCTGGTGGAAATTAGATGTGACTGGCGGACAGTCCGGCCTAGGTGGGCCACAGCTCTAACTCAAAATGTACCAGAGAGGATGTTTTCTCTGGTTGAGGTCATGATCTGAACGGCGGACGGTCCGCCCCTAGGGCGCGGACGGTCCGCCGGCCTTTTTCAAAGTTGTGCCAGAGACGATGTTCGTTTCTGGTGGTGTGGAACATATAACTGCGGACGGTCCGCCCCTTGGGCGCGGACGGTCCGCCAGGGCTGTAACGGCTAGTTCTGACACGCATTAAATGCACTCTGACTCACTGGTTTATAACGGCGGACGGTCCGGTTTTTGAACCGCGGACGGTCCGCGACTTCGCAGAAAAGAGTGTAACGGCTAATTTTTGAAGGGATGTCTATATATACCCAATGCCCGGCCATTGAGTGTCTCTCTTGGCCATTTGGACTGCATACTTGACACTATAGAGCTAAGTCATCCCTCTCTCACGCACACTTGCTTAGAGATTGCATTCTTGAGAGTGTGAGGGCTTTCTAGTACATTGCATCAATAGTTTGAGCTTTGTGGCACTAGGGAAACTTCAAGCAAGCGTCAACGACTTGTTACTCTTGGGAGTTGCCGCTCCCTAGACGGCTTGGAGAAGAGGATTTCGTGGAGCTCCTCCAAGGAGATTGTTGAGGAGCCCCGATTTCGGTTGTGAGAGGTCTTGTGCTCACCTCACCGGAGTGGTGAAGAGCAACTCTAGTGGAATCGAGGTGTGGAGCGGTTCCTTGATTCAAGCCGGCTCAAGATCAAGAGGTTCTTGATAGAGGAGCGGTTGATTCTTGGAATCCACCTCAACGTGGATTAGGGGTGACCGACAAGTCATCGACACCACGGGATAAATTCTTGTGTCAAGCTTGGTTACTTCTCTTGCTCACTTTAATTCTTGTTTTTACTTTGAGCAATTTACTTTACTAGAGCTTGATTTGTATCTTATCACCCTAGGTTGTAAACCCATCTAGAGATAATAATAGCATGACATAGGGCTTTCCTTTGTTACTAATTAAATTTCTCTAGTGTTGTTGGCTTTAGATTTTAAACCGCCTATTCACCCCCCCTCTAGTCGGTGTTCTTGATCCTACACCACGGCCGCCCACCCGTCCGCCGTGGCCGCCGGATCCGGCTGATGGAGGCCGCGCCACTAGCCGCGCGCCGTGGCCGCTGGATCTGGCCGGTGGAGGAGCTCGGCCGCGCCGCCCGCCACCCACTGCCAGGGCGCCGCGCCATGGGAGAGAGAGGGATGGGAGGAGCCGGGGAGGGTCGGGAGGACGCCGCGGTTGGAAGAGAGAGAGAGCGGAAGAAAAACTCTAACTATAGGATATATACTTGAAGCCATCTATCGGGCCGAGTTGGGCTTGAGTGGTCTTGGTTTTTTAACTGAGGTGGGCTTCTAACAAATAACCACCTCCAAAAATAGGACTCTTAACCGTGGCGGTCGTCTTAATTTTGGCCTCGGTTAATATGTTTTGCGAGATGGTTTTCCTGGCTGCCTCGGATAATTAGAAATGATCGCATCTGTTAATGTTGGACATTAACCGGGGCGGTTTTCCCCCGCCTCAGAGGGGTTTTCAAAAGATCTGTGTTAATAATTTTTTGTAGTAAGTGTTTGTTGACAATTGTAAACACATGCGACTACTAAGACATTGTATGTATGTATGTATGTATGTATGTATGTATGTATAGGCCCACATGCCACATGACATGCAGAATGGGATGTTGTGGGTTCAATTTTTCCAATGAGTTATGCAAAACGGTTTCTCTAAATAAACATGGTTCATAATTAATTCTAGTGACGGTTTCTTATTAGACCTTGGCAAATGGCATAGAGTCATATCATGCATGTCATCATTGAGCACCACCTGTCATTCATGTGTGTGACTAGTTAGCAATGTGTCAGTCCATGACGTAGAAACTGGTGTCAAGTGGACTCGCTCCCCCTATTCGTCATCTGCCTAGTCCTGGTAATTTGGCTTTTATGCCGATATCTTGGAATCAATAAATACCAGCCATTAGTCGGACCACTATATAAGCACGCCTTCTTCTCGCTTGTGTCTCTACCTCAGACCCTGTTGCAAACAGTGTGAGTGCAAATTGATCATCTTAAGTTTCTTTTGTTGCAAAGAGACTTTGTTTCATAGTTTTCTCAAGAATGTCATGATATCTTTTTAGGAGGACGGAACGTGGTGGAGCTTTGCTCGTAATACACACCTCGATTGAAAGTTTGAAGGTAACAACCACAGCATTCTTTTGGACTACTTGTTTCTGAAATTGTTGATTGTTTAATGTAATTATCCTCTAGTATTGGCATGTTATTTTGATACTTATTAACTTAATAGTATCATCATATCATTTTCTTTGTAATATTGTTTCCTAAATCACTCTATAAATCACTACCAGAAAATGCATCATTCGTCCCTGACTGTTTGTACCGGTTGTAATTTGGTCCGGTACTAAACTTGTCCCGATACCATTTTAGTACCGGGTCCAAATTTGAAAGCCCTCAGAGCCAATTTAGTACCGGACCAAACCACCGGCCGATACTAAATGTCGCATTTTGTACCGGTCGGTGTTACCGGCCGGTACTAAAAAGGCGCGTCCATTTAGTACCGGCCGGTGGCTTGGCCCGGTACTAAATGGTCCTCCACGGGTTGGTTCAAAAGAAAAGCATCTCTCACACAGTCACATGTGATGCATAGGTGAGATGGTAAGGAAGCAACGCGCGAGGCCAGAGGTCATGGGTTCGAATCCTCGCCACACGCATTTACGCGTGAAAAATTCGCGTGACTTGTGACTTGCGGCTATGCGCGTTTGCGGATCTCCCGAGGGTTCATCAATTTTTTTCTTTATTTTTGGGCTCAAAACCATTTAGTACCGGACCATGTTACCAACCGGTACTAAATGGACCATTTAGTACCGGCCAACTGGTACCGGTCGGGAGCCCGGTACTAAACAGGGGTTCCCGACCGGTACTAATAGGCATTTTTCTAGCAGTGAATCTGACATCAAATCTTGCGTGCATATAATACTTGATAAAAAAAATTGTGCTCTTAGGTGATAATGCTTACTGTATATATGTAAAATAATATTCCTGAAAGTGGATCAGATTATATCTGTGACCATTGTTGGCATTCTAGAGTTCCTTGGCTAGAGGGGCGAGTACTGTCTCTGTAGTTATCTCCAATAACTCATCATTTTTATTAGTGGCAGAACTGCGTAAAAGGGGGAATACATGCGCGCATGTGAATACCCAAAATAAATTAAGAGAGTCTTTATTTTAAAAAAAAACACATCATTCACGGCTGTTCACATATTAGGCACCAAATCTATTAAGTAGAGTCAAACCTGGAGAAACTCTGTTTCCAGCTGACCTCTAAAAAAACTTTATCTCAGCATGCGAAAAAAAGATATATTATTTTTAATGTCTGTATGTATTCATTCCTCTATTCCGGTCACCAACTCAATTTTCAGAATCCAGGAAACTCTAAATCCTAAAAGATTTAATTAGTATCCATTCAGAACTTCGGAATTTTCTGAAGTCCGGTTTGCACCCTCGAGCTATCACAAAAATCCGATCTTCAACATTCAACTGCGAAACCGGATAACAGAGACCATCCAACTGTTGAAACCAGACAAATTTGGCTTTTTAGGTGGTTTATTTTCTTTTGAAGTGTGCATCCAATGCCTTGATCAGCTGAAGTTAAGAACATCAAACAATGCACTAATGAACTGTATCCTCCTCCCCAGTCCCCACCACCCACACCCCAACCCAACACACACAAATGCCTCTCTTCACTCTTCATGCCAACTGCTAACCCTCACTTCACTCAGAAAACACCATAGCTCATTTTATGGCATTGAATATGCAAAGCCAAGACAATCCTGTGATCCATTGAATTTGGGGGGTACATCAACCAAACATCATATCCTGAGGCTGAGCTTTCATGCATATCCAGGTTAGCTAGGCATACATCTGATTATTGCACGTTAGGTTGGATACTAACTCACCCAGTGGTCCATTTAGAGCGTGCATGAATAAATCTCTCCATTTTATTCCTCTTTCTAACAATTACATTGACAAATTAAAAAAGATAGCCAAACAAGAATTAGTATACTGTCATTTTTATTTTTTTTATTGCTTTAATTCTTGTCTAGTTAAATATTGTTCTCTTTGTGTACTTTTTTCCATCTCTCGTACAGACACAATCAGTAGAATGTGGCTCCTTTTATGCTTCATTTAGCAGTTTTTGAGGGGTCAACTACGTTACTAGTATTAAATATCTCAGTCCACAGTTCATATAGAGAAAATAGGCACCAAATAAATGACATTTTGAAATTAAACATCAGCCCTGTCACTAGTCTTTTATGTCGAAATGACGTATTGGTATTTACATCATTGAAATAAGGGAGTATTCATTTCCTCATAAATCATTTAGCGTAGTGCTACGGCAGCCCAGCCCAATATTGCCTGCCAGTCCTAGTCCCAGTCTAATCTGAGCCCAAGCCCAACATGACATAAATCCGAGCAGATTCAGAAATTCTTTAGAACCAGTGCTAGTATATGTTTGTCACTGATATGATGACTCCAATCCTTAGTTTAGAGGAACATAATAGTTTACATCTAGGACAAAAGTCCTTTAAAAACTTGGTGTATTATGATGCGTAAATGCATAAATGACATAAAGATAGAGTACATGTAAAAGTATATTAGACATATTCTCAAATATCAACATATATATAGGCCCAATAACATGTTGCTCACACAGTCACACATCTCAGCAATATTTAAAAAAAGCCCATCAACAGAAATAGGGACTGGAATTTAAAAACATTATCAAACAAAACAAAAATACACAGAAGGTCAACAAAGGTAGCTGGAATGAGGTTTAAGTGAGAATAAAGCAGCAAGATATTGAGAATAAAGTGATAGTGATATGCAAGACCGGCAGGAGAAAACCAAGAGGCGAAGCAAAAATACGCATAATTGCAATAGGGGAGCTGAACCTGTCTAGGCTTTGAATGAACCAACCTTACATGATCAAGGAACGAAAAGCAAAGGCAAACAAAAAAAAAGGACAACAAAATAAATTCAGAGAAAGCTAAGGATGCATATATGTACCTTTAATCTCTTTTCTCGGTGGAGAGATATTCCTGGATCATCCAGCCTTATATTGTTCTAAAGATCTCTTGGAGGAAAGAATGAACATTCCTTGTGATGTTGGGGGACATTCAGTTGATAGAAAGAAAAAGTCGGGTGTCTTATATGTAGTACCCTAAAGATCATTCTGTGGGCACTTTGCATGCTTAGGCAGCACTTTATAATATTCACCACTAAAAGAAGTGATTAGGACCTTTCCCCCTCCCCACATGGAAAGGGGAATCTAATTCCCATGCAAGCTGATTATCTAATCCCAATTGATTCCATCATGTGCACTAAACTGAAGCTTTGTGCTGTTAAAGAAAGACTTGGCAATTTTAACTTTTCTTTCTAGGCAGGCGGGGGAATGTTTGTGCAGTGAAGGACAAGAGCACTCACTCATCCACTAGTGACTAGGCATAGGAGTAGGCATGCACACCGCAGCAACATTTCGTTCAGGCAGCAGGTAGAGATAAAAGTTGCAGGATCCAAAGCTTTGGGTTTAGTGGGCCTGAAGGACAGCAGTAATGCATACCTTTGCACACCCCAAGGTGATGCAGTAGGTGCTAACTCAAATCATGCCACTGGCCAATTATGAGAATCTTTGAGATGACATCGATCTTGTACTCATCTATGACCATGCTGCATATTTAAACTGAACTGAATTTCCTCCTTCAAAAAAAGACTGTAGGCTTTGTCTTGATTAGGATGCAATCATCATCATCTAACTAATCTAGTCAGGGGCTCTGACCAAAACAAAAGGTGTCAAACTAACCCTGTCTGCAAACCTGATTTTATTGGTTGCTAGCACCACTACATCATGCTACATACCATTTTGACCCTTGATGGCCTGCACATTGCAATCCTGCTGCTGTCCTTGCACATTACAAGGAGGCATGAGATGATTGGTTAGTGGCGTGGTCATTGTGGGGTACCATTAGGACAGGTTGGTATGGTCAACTCTTAGGGCACAATGATACACTTCTGTGTGATACAGACAAACCCACTATGCTCTCCTGCAATCTGATGGCTCATAAGATGCTACGTGCTGCTAACACTGTTGCTTATATCCGTACAATGGGTCATGGGTGCCTTAAGCATTTTTTTAGCAAATTGTTTGGTGATTGCACTAATAGCTGGTAGGATGACGCGCATATATCTTGCTTAAACTAATTGCGTGGCATTCTTCAGACCACCAAAGATCAGTTTGTCGCGGTATGCGTGTTTGTTCTTTGTGCTGACTGCCGTATTTTTTGGTCCTGTTTTGGGGAAGGTATGGGCAAATGGAGGCTTTGCCTGTTTTGGGGACTGATACTATTATGTAAGCAATCTAAAAATTTTATAAATCACTATGTAAAGTATTTAATCAAATTATATTTGATCTTATCATGCTTGTTTCTACATTATTATCGCTGTTATTTGATTTCTATACTTGATGCGCTAATCAGTGATTTAGGCGGTGTTGTGATATTTCATTAGGAAAATTGCATGGCTAATGTGCTGGCTAAAGTCAGTTTAGAAAGTTAAATGAAAAATGGGTACCGTAGTTATGGCTTGTGATCAGCAGGCAAAGACTGTTCATCATGAATAGGCCTGAATTGATATTCCCCTCTATCCTGCATGACAAATAAATACTGAGCACAAGGTTTTTGTGAAAACATGGTGCCCATGAGAGAGCATTAACTGAGTGCCTAACAGCGGGTTTTCTTTGGAGATCTCTTTATCTCTCCTCTCTCTGACAAAATAAAATCAGAAACAGAAGGGACAACAGAAATATCATTCTTTTGGATCTCAAAAACAAAAATATCAGAGTCTGGGATGGGCATCCTCTCTCTCTCTCTCCTCTGACAGGCCACTGCCTCTCCCAGCTTGGATTCCTGATAGTGCAAGCAAAGCAAAGCAAGCACCAGACGCTACTATTTCTCTTATAATCCTCCTACAAAATTCTCTCTCTCTCTGCTAGATCTTTCTCTCTCTCTGCTCTTTCTTTCTCTCTCCTCTAAGCCTCGTCCATAAGTGTTCCTTCTCATCTTTCCTCTCTCTTGTTTTCTTTTATCGCCACATTGCAGCGGCCGGCTAGCATGGCCTCGCGAGCCCGCTAGTCACCTCACTGCAATGGTGGAAGCTGCAAAAGCTGAGTCCTTGCCCCCCTGCTCCTTTGTCCTCTCGATTAGCCCTTGACGCTACAAGGTTGGTTGGCTTTTGGTCTCTCTCTCCCTCCCTCCCTCCCTCCCTTGAAGCCTTGACTGTCCAGAGAGAGCAATCCAGTGGAGAAAATAATCTCTTGTGGTCTGCAAGACACACCCTCCCACACACATACAAACAAACATTACACTAGGCTTATTAGACACAAAACATCTGCAGCAGCAGCAGAGCTCCTCCTTCATATCTTCCTCTAGCCCTTGTTGCTCTGTGTCTGGTTCAAGGGGAGGAGAGACAAGCTGTGTGTTGCAATTGCAAGCCTAAGAGAGAAAGAGAGTGTGGTCAAAGGCTGGTCCATAGCCCATACATACATACATCTAATAGGGGAGGAAAACAAAAGAATACAGTAGTCTAGGAGCAGTATATATATCAGTAACCAGTAAAAATCTTGGAGCCAGTAACAAGCAGGCAGCTCAAAGTTACCCTGCTGCCTTTTGTAAGAACAGCCTCACTGTTCATCCTTCTTGCACTATAGCCACTGAGTGAGTAGCTTCTCCTTCCTCCATTCCTTCCAAGTTGTATGTGATCTTGTTTTGCATTGCATGGGGTCACGGGGAGGACCCCAAGAAAGTAGTAGAAGAAGAAGCTTGGCAAGATAGATTATAGGACATGGCAGCAAGCAAGCACAGATAACAAAATGCATTATTATTATTCTATGGCCTGGTAATTTAGCAGCTTGCTTATTACCTCCTCCATCTTGGGTTTTGCAAGTAGTATCTTCTTGATAAGATCCCAAGATCCCCCACCATGCACCTGACCTCAGTGCAGCCCCTTTTGGTTCTCTCTCTCCACTTAGTGCCTCCTGTGTTGAGAGTCCCAAGAAACACTGAGAATTTTGTTGCATCTATCCTTGAGAGTGAGTGAGGGGAGCTCTGGGCGCCATTGGCCTTTTCTTGCTTGTTCTCTCATCATGGTTTCCATTGTGCCGCTGCAGAGAAGAACAGAAGCGTCAGCAGCAGCTGCTGCGGCAGCAAGAAGCATCTTCTCTCTGGAGAGGCGCCGCCGAGACGAGGAAGGATCAGGAGGAGGCATGGATCTTTCTGGCACGCAGGGCGAGCTCGCGATCCCAATGCACGCCAACGTCGTCTCGCCCTACGGCGGCGGTGGCGGCGTCGGCGGTGGGAGAGCCGCCGGCGGCCATGTCCTGCAGCTGCAGCATGAGCACCATGGCAACAACAATGGCCAGTCCCCAGTGCTGCCTCCGTCGCCGCCTGCCGCGGCGGCAGAGGAGATGGAGAGCTCCTCGAAGAAGCGCGGGCCGGCGGCCGGCGCCGGCATTGGTAGCGCCGCGGTGAGGTACCGCGAGTGCCTCAAGAACCACGCGGCGGCCATCGGCGGCAACGCCACCGACGGGTGCGGCGAGTTCATGCCGAGCGGCAAGGAGGGCTCGCTGGAGGCGCTCAAGTGCTCCGCCTGCGGCTGCCACCGCAACTTCCACCGCAAGGAGTCGGACGATGACGACGACGACATCTACGCGGTGGGCGACGGCTTCGGCCGAGGCCACGGCCCCCGCGCCACCCACCGCCTCCTCGCCCCCGCCCTGCCGCACCACAGCGAGGGCGGCGGCGGCGGCGGCGGGCTCCTGGTCTCCGCGGCCGACCCCTACGGCGCCTACGCCGCGGCGCGCGCGCTCCCCCCGGCGCTGCCACCGCCGGGGCACGGGCACGGGCACGTCCACCACCACCCCCACCACCAGTACGTGATGCCGCTGAACATGCTGCACACCGGCTCGGAGTCCGACGACATGGACGGCGGCGCGGCGGGCGGCGGCGACGCGGCGCGCGGCGGCGGCGGCGGCGGCTCGTCGTCGTCTTCCAAGAAGCGGTTCCGCACCAAGTTCACCCCGGAGCAGAAGGCCCGCATGCTGGAGTTCGCGGAGCGCGTGGGGTGGCGCCTCCAGAAGCTCGACGACGTCATGGTGCAGGCCTTCTGCCAGGAGATCGGCGTGAAGCGGCGCGTGCTCAAGGTGTGGATGCACAACAACAAGCAGAACCTCGCCACCAAGCGCCTGGAGGCCTCGCCGCAGGAGCCGCCGGCGATGGCGTCCCCGCCGGCGCCGCCGCTGATGCCTCTCCAGATGATGCCCGCTGCAATGATGCCGCCGGCCGCTGGGCCCTCCGGCTGCCACCGCGGCGGCCCCGGGTCCCCGCCACCGCCGCCCAAGCTCGAGTGACCCCGACTGACAAAGAAGCTAATGGAGGCGATCGCAATGCTGCATGCCGTCGTTCGGTCCATGGTGATCGTTCCTTCCATTCTTGATCCGTCCTGGTAACCTAGCTAGCAAATCGATCGCCATTTCACTGTTCCATTAAATCCGCCACCATGTGATCTACCGGCGTCCAAGAAGACAGAGGAGTGAACTGAAACAACAAGAGATTTAGAGAGAACATGTCGAGGTTATTATCGTCTTTTTTCTTTTCCCTTTCTTTTTTTTCGGTGTTTGTTGCTTTGTCATGAGGTAGGGGAGCAACCAAGCATGCATCATAGTAGGTGATTTTCAACTGCAACTGGACTCAGTTTCCTCTGATTTTTTTTTCTCTGAAGAAAACCAAACCAAATATCCTAGACTATTTCAGTTGTTATTATTTTCCTGGCTGGTGTCTCTGACTTTAATCCTAGCTAGAAAATATGTTTTTTTAGAAGGAAAAATCCTAGCAAATGTTTGATGAGCAGAAGAATTGAGCTGTCGTTATGGACAGCTTCCTTTTCATTGAGTTCTGTGCCGGGATTTTGGAAGGGTGTGCTGCCTGCGTGCATGATGGCGCGACGCGGCAGAGGTCTGAGGATGGAGCATGCATGTGCTGTGGCCCTCAGGATCACTGTTGATAAGGCATTGATTTGGATGTGCAGGATCATGATCCATGCTTAATTAAGCTGCAGCTGCTGTCGGCGCTGTTGACACTGCTGTGCCTGATCTCACATCACCAGGATCACTGAGATTCAGCAGAAGGCAACAAAAATTTTAACAACATACTAATGGAAGTAGAGAGAGAGAGAGAGTACTACAGTTAGGTGGGCATAAGAAGAAGATGCCACCCAATTTCTGTTTTGTTTTGGGAAGCAAATTCAAGTGCAGATGCCAACATGTCCTGCATTGGTTTTTTATTTTTTGAAACAAACTGCATTGGGTTTGTGCATGGCCACCAAGCAAGGCCCCCAACCAAAGCCAAAACCAATCAATCATGTGTGGGGTTGTGCAGGGGTGAAGGGGAGCATGTGCCCAGCCAATCCCCAGCCAGTAATCCTCGCTTGCTCGTTGTGGCTAAAAGAAAGGCCGGGTGGGGAAAAACCGCCCCACCTGTATTAATTTAAGAAGAAGCCTCGGCTTTCCCGATCGAGAAAATCCCCTGGCCTTGCCCTGACATTGGGAGATGTAACCCTGGGAACTATGCCTAGGTCATGTAAGGGTACTCAGGCCGACTTGGGCCGTCTCACAACCAGTGCTTTGGCACACGGGGCCAGCGAGGGGATTTTTTTACCCTCAACTTGAAATTCGCTCCCTGGCTGGCTGGCTGCTGCTTCTTCTTGTTGTTCCTGTTCTTGGAGGGAGGCACAGAGGACGAAAGCAATCAAAGGAAGAGCCCTGAACAATGCATACTAGTGCTGGACAGATGAATTTCTTCTTCCCTTGAAAATCCTTTTTCTTGCATTTGGAAAAGCAGATGAACCTCCTGTGGTTCATTTTGGAAGCAGGAAAGGACATTGATGCTGTAGTACAGGCCGGCTTGATGCAGTGTTTAACAGTGTGAACCATGCATCATCAGCATTCAGCAAGCAGATGGTGGTGTGCATGGCATGGCCGTGCGCTCGGCTTTGTAGCTGCTGCTGGCTGCCAGAGCCTACGGCCTAGCACAGCTCCCCTCCCCTGCTCAAAACCTATGTTTTCCTCTGTACTTTGGTGGGGAGAGAAACGTCCGTGCGTGTACTCTGTACTGTACTCCTTTCGTTTTCTAATTTCTCTTCCTTTTTTTCAACCAGCGATGCACGGAAGACAGAGCAGGGGTTTTCATAGTATTTGTGTTATTCCATTGAAAAAGCACAGTGTATTCGGAGGTCCGATGATTGTGCATTTCAATCTCTTTAAGAACATAAGAAATTAACTAATGAAGCACTAGTACAAACCAAAACATTCTTTTTTATAGAGGGCAGGTTCATCAGAAACAGAAACATTGGCAATAGGATGGTTATCAGAAACAGAAACAGGTGCATTTTCTCTGTGCCTTTGCAGCCTTGTTATCCTCCCCTAGCTTGATGGCAAAAGGATGGTGCTCCTGCATGTCATACAGCTAAGATCTCCACTAGCTAGCAAGCGCTGAAAATAGCCAAACAAAGATTTAGCAAAGCCACAGCATCACACCCCTCCACTACTATTATCCGAGCTGAGAGAGGGTGAATAGAGACAGGCATGGGATCTCTTTAATCATGGCACTTCTGAAAACACTGGCAGGCACATGTCTTATAGGTGTTCTAGATCCTCACGAGGTGGTAAACCGGAATGAAGGCACAGGGCAGGGCTTTATCATGAAAGATCATGAAGTTTGAGTTGTTTGATCGATAGAAAAAGATAATAATTCAATGAATCTGATATACTAATTGTGTAGGACAGTGTGTAAGCTGCCTTTTTTAATAGTAACAATATTCATGTCTTTCTTGTATAGCAAATCTACAGGTCATGCTTTATGTTTTCTCAAAGATGCAGACAGATTTTTCAGATATACATGATTTGGAAAATAAATGTATGGAACAGTTTGCCTCATTTTTGGAACCATGTACACCATGAAGCAATTTTTGAACAGTTTGCCTCATCTCTTGAGTCGAAACAAATGAATGAAACCCTAATGAATGAAACAAATGAACCGCTGCTGCCGGTCCCACAGACAGACACAAAGGAAACAAAGGGTGCCAAAACGAAATGATGGCCGCTTGCTTGTCTTGGCGAGCAAATGCAGGATTTTTCATCTCCCTATCATGGTTTGGTTTGCCGGGGGCAGCTGAGCTCCATGACTTGCTGCTGCAGGACAACCCTGCCGGCCAGCCCATGCCCATGTGTGTCAGCCAGCTGCTGTGCCTGTCATGCCGTGATAGATGGATGCCGCCAAGGCAAGCCATCAGGCCCCAGATCACTCCCATGTTCACGGCAGCAGAACACCATCAGCATTCAGCAACGCTACTGTGAATTTATTTTTTTCCCCGCCTCATGCCATGTCCTCTGTTCCCTCTCTTTCTCTTTTGCTTTTGTGATGGAACTAGACACACTGCATGTGATGCCCATCCTGCCAAATACTTGTACCAGTAGTGCTTTGGGGGAAAAAAAGATGTTTGCTTCCCTTGCAGGAGCGAAGTATATTGAAAACAGAAAGTCTTTTTTTTTGGTAGAAATGATGTTCACTTCATGACTGTATTTTGCATGGACAGAAATGTGCTCTGTTTAGGTATGCGCATTATATAATAGCTTTGTTTGGGACTTTAACTTTCAGATGATCAACGTACGGGAATGGAGTTAGAACACAGCTTTTTATATTAAGAGCACTGTTAGTTGCAGTACGTGCAGTACTACACGGATTATGCACAGAGAGAGAAAGCCTGCAACGGCGGCTAGTAATTTTCCCCTCTGCCTCTGGTGTGCATTGAAGTGGAAGTATAGTAGTTGTACAGTAATGCAAAGTGCAATTGCTTCCTAGATTAGCTCTAAATTTGAACAGAACAAATTCGAAAGCACCTCTTCAGTCTTATCCTAATTTGTAAAGAATATTTACTGTCAGGACAATGAAACTGGATATCTTATCTGATTCTATGTATGAGTGCATAACATATATAGTCACATCTCTGCCTATCTTGTTTTCATTTATATTTTTGAAAGAGTAAAATGTGCCACCGGTCCCTAAACTTATTCGACTGTGTCATCCCGGTCCCTTAACTCTTAAATCGATCGTTTAGGTTCTCAAACTTATTTGACTGTGTCATTCCGGTCCTTAAACTTATAAACCATCTATTTAGATATTCAAACTTGTTTAGTCGTGTCATCCCAGTCCCTAAATTTGGTTTTGAGTCTCATCTGAGTCCAACCAGACGATCTAAAACCTTTATATCAAAAAATAATTTATAACTTTTTCATATCAACTCAAACGAAGACAAGCTTTATATCAAAATTGTATCTCTCGACGCGATCTACAACTTTGCAGTTGAAAAGTTTTTGAATTAAAATTGTTTAGAGTTCCAAAATTTAATTTTAACTTTTAAATTTTAAAATCTATAAACTTATAACAATATTTTGAGACCCTAAACAGTTTAATTCAAAAAAAATTCAACTACAAATTGTAGATTACGTCGAGGGCTACCATTTTGATATAAATTTTATCTTCGTTCATGCATATGAAAAAGTTATGAATTATTTTTTGATATATAGATTTTAGATCGCCTTGTTTCGACCCATATGAACTCAAAATCAAGTTTAGGAACCGGAATGACATGATTGAACAAATTTGAGGACGTAAATATTTGATTTTCTAGTTTAGGGACCGGGATGACACTGTGGAACAAGTTTATGGACCGAGATGATACAGATGGATAAATTTGAGGATCTGAACGGTCTATTTGTGAGTTTAGGGACCGAGATGACACAGTGACACAAGTTTAAGGACCGGTGATTGACTTTACTCTTTTTGAAAAAAAACATGTATGTATTTTTGAAAAAACATGTACCATGCGCACAATAAACTGGATATTTACTATCTTTCATGGCAAAGACGACAAACACTACCTGAATATTGTCAATGTATTTACTGTATGTTTATTCAATGCTCTGAATATTTATGTATGCTCCGGCCCATACATACGGAGACGTTTCTGCCAATATCATAAAACGAAATGCTACTCGATAGTAAATGCGTGACATGTTTATTCCAGCCTATTAATTCAACCATTGTGGACTTGCAGTCTACAAGTAATTTCTGGTTGCTGCAGGGCTGCTGTCCTGCAACCGGCCATTTTGGCAGTTGACATTGCCAGACAAGTTCATGGCCCAAGCATTTATCGTCGCTTAAGATAGTAGAGAAATTAGCAAGAATTATGCACAGAAAATTCAAGTTTTACACAATAATAAAAGGAAGCCCATAACAACAATAAGCTCTAAACCTAAAAGGGCTTCAAGTAAAGAACTGATTTGCAGAGCTGGTCCTACCTGTCCTCTCCAAGGTTGCCCATATACAGTAGAGAAATGGCCCCCTTTTAGCTATATTTGGTTCTGACGGTACCTTACACGCCGATAAATGATCGGAATACATACCCAAGTCTTAGGCGTTTAGATGTGTAAAGTTTTTGGTATGAAGTGTCACATCTGATATTCGGGCACATATTTGAAATATTAAACGTAAACTAATTACAAAATAAATTACATAATCCATCTGTAAACTACGAGACAAATTTATTAAGCCTAACAATAAAAATAATAAATATTAATAAATCTATCATTGTGATAGGCTCTCGGGTCGCCCCCCTCCCAGCGGCGACACGGGCGGCACCCAGGCCAACTCCGTCGCCGCCCCTCCCCAACCTAGTCCACACCTCGCCGCTGCCTGAGCAGGGGTCCGGAAGTCTGCGTCCCTCCTAGGACGGCGGCGGCGGGTCCTTTCCTCGCATATGGGCGTGGCTCGCGTGGATCTGGGAGGTCTCGCGAGTGGCCCATGATGGCTGCCGGCTTCAGGTGGGTCTGCCGGATCCAGTGTTGGAAGGGCTAGCTCCTTCGGCAGTTGCACCTTCGGCTTTGGTGTTGGAAGGACTAGCTCCGGACTTTGCAACTACTTCTGGTGATGACATCTTCAATTTCGCCTTTGTTTTTCATATAGACCAAGAGACATGAGTCACCTTGGCTTCATTCGCGGATTCTCTTACTCGAAGACGGATTTCATCTGCACTTTGTTCCGGTGGATTATGCACGGGTACCCAGTGGCTACTTTGCAGCATGGTATCTCAGATTACGAGTTCAGATGGTCTGCCGAACTTGGAGTTCATGGGCGTTCGAAATGGGTCAAGTCTGGTCTATATGGAAGCATTGGCCTGGTAAGAAGGGGGAAGCAACACGGTGTGACTTTGTTGTGGTGGTACTTGTTACTAATTCACCGGTTCCGGGAAGAAATTCCTAGGTCTGACCTTAATTAGTTGAACCTGACAGTGACCTTATTGAAGGCATTGTTTGGATTAAAATGAATTACTCCCTCAGGTGAAAACCTTTGATCCGGCCTTAATTGGTTGTGTCACTGCAATGTCGGCACGTGGCGTGCCGTTTCCTCGTTGGAGGCGTTGTCTCGGGAGCCTACTTCATAGTCCAAGAGCTGCTTTGGTTTGCGAAGCGGATGAAGGTGAAGTCGCTTGTGGTAGTTTGCTGCGGCATGATCTTTAGGTTATGGCGTTCTCTTTTTTTTGTTTTTTTTCATAGGCTGTGTGCATCTTAGTTATGCAGAGGCCAGGATTGATCTTATATAATTGTATCACCTTGATGTAATTGTCTAAGATCAATAAAGCTTTCCTTTTCTAAAAAAAAATAATCTATCATTAGAGCATTTGTTACGGTAGCAGTTTAGTGTCTAATCACAATCTAATTAGATTCATCTCGCAATTTACAAGCAAACTGTGCAATTAATTTTTTATTTCATCTATATTTAATTCTCCATGCAAATGCCACAACATTCGATGTGACATTTTTTGATGTAAAGTTTTTGCATCTAAAACATGCATTCGGACAAAGTATAGAGCAATAATAAACAATTTCAGAGTCTTATAAGGGTACTTGATGAAGGTACCATATAGAGCAACAGTAATCACAAAGAATGATTAGCACCAAAAGTACACATCCTTAATTGAAAGAGCATAACCAAGTGTGTAGGATGTACTCATCTTTGTTGTATATATAGAGCACTTGTTCTTCAGAAAGCACCCTCCCAATTTCATACTTGAGCTCCGATCCAGCCTTTTTTTTTCAATTCTTATTTTGATTTGTAAAAAATATTTATGGTAAAGAATATTTGCTTTGGTAATCGGTGAAATCAGTATCTTATTCAACACAATGAATAATTATCCTGGTGTTGCTGCCAGCCTGACCTGCAACATGCCATTTTAATTCCCCATTAATATCGTGAGATATATTTTGTGTCTGTTGCATCATTGCTTGGGGTGCACAAGTATCTGTTGCAAAAAAAACCCATTGACAAGGTGTTTTCAGAATGACTAAAATTCACGCCTTTACGAAAAAGTGTTTTTACGAAAAGAAAACTTCTTACTCTTGTTTATATTAACATTTAAAAACATGTGTACCATGCGCACAATACCCAACATAGTTACTATCTTTCGTGACAATATAATGCCGGCCGACAAACAATATCTACATGTTTGCTCACTGGTATGAATATTACTCTCTCTCCGTTCCAAATTATAAGTCATTCTAAGAATTTTGGAGAGTCAAAATTTTTTCAAGTTTGACCAAATTTATATAACAAGATAATAATGTTTATGATACCAATTAAGTATCATTAGCTTCTTTGTTAGCTATATTTTCATAGTATACCTATTTGATGTCATAAATCTTTATATCTCTCTCTAATTTTAGTCAAATTTTAAGATGGTTTGACTCTCCAAAATTCTTGGAATGACTTATAATTTGGAATGGAAGGAGTATTTATGTATGCGACCATCCATACGGAAACAACTCTGCCATGATCATAAAACACATGACCCTACAAATGCTACAAGTATACTCTGCCATTTATGTGCATACAATGTTTTATTCCGGCCTATAACCGTTATGAGGGCACTTGAATTTTTGTTTGCTGAGGTTGCTGTCCTGCAACCAGCCATATAAATTTGGCAGTTGAAGCTCCTGCTTTATTGCAAAAAGAAAATGGCAGTTGACATCGGGAGACAAATTGATGACAAGGCGATGTACATATAAGTGTTGCAAAAATCCATCGAAAAATGGACGCACAAAACAATTCTGGAACGACGGATAACATGCGATGATATATCGCCAGGAAATTAGCGAGAATTGCGCACATAAAGTTAAATATTTTTACACAATAATAAAATTAAAGTAAGGTCATACCAATAGTAAGGACTGATTTGGGGAGCTGGTCCTATGTATACATGTCCTCTCCAAGGCTGCATCTATATGGTAATGGTCCCATTTAGCTATATTTGGATCTGACAGTACCTCACACGTTGATAAATGATCACTGCAGTCATACACAAATCTTACTTATACTTGCATTCGGACAAAGTATAGAGCAACCTAAGAATGATCAGCACCAAAAGTACACATCCTTTAAAGGACTCTTCTTGACAAAACACCATCCGAAATTCGTACTTGATCACCAACGGCTTGTGGCTACTGTGCAATTGTGAAGAATAATGAATACTATTGTGGGCCTCGGCCCCAGTGCCTAGGGTCACGCACTCATGCTTGGTTTAGCGGTGATCCAATGGATTACTGCAGCAGTACTCTACTGAGAATTGCAACGTACTCTACTGAGAGAGAGCGAGCTAGGGCAGGCATTGAATTGCATTGCATTTACTATAGTGGTGAGGTTGGAGTTGCATGCAGGCAGATAGTAGAGAGAGAGAGAGAGAGAGAGAGAGAGAGAGAGAGTTCAGCAAAGTGTACTCGGGTGGCCAGCTGCGACTTCAAGCCCAATTTACATTTGACGTGCTGTAAAACAGTACATTATCCGGCAGTGGAAGAACACAATTTAACCATCTGGACGTGTGTCAGTACGTACATTGTCATAGCATGCATAGATTGAACATATATGATAGTATTGATACTACTGTACAAATAATTCTGAACTAAATTGTGATATGCTCGGTAGGCCATGTTTAGTTTCCGAAAAATTTCTTACAGTACCCATCACATCAAATGTTTGGGCACATGTATATATCATTAAATACAATTAAAAAAATAACTATTACACAGTTTAACTATTTCATAGGAGAAGGAAATGAATTTTTTGAGTCTAATTAATCCATGATTGAACATTAATTTTCAAATAATAACGAAATGTGTTGCAGTATCAAAACTCAATTTTTTTCGCTAACTAAACACAACCTAACAAAATGTGAATACTCCCGAAACAAAAACGAGTTCATCGTCAGTTGGCCCACACGCCACTCACAGAATTTTCCGTATGCATGCCCTAATTATTAAAGAGCTTGGGCACTGATGCATATACTCCCTCCGTCCTAAAATAATTGTACATTTAGAGTTTAAAATTTGTTCTACAAAAGAGTGCTACTTTAACCCAACTACTACAAAAGATAAAGTTTTCGGAGACTTCTTATAAAAAAGACAAGATATTATGTAGATTCTTCTCATAAAAGATAAGAGGTATTTTAGTAATTTCACACCATGCATTGATTTATGTGTATAGTCTTAGAATTATATGTATTTTGGGACGGAGCGATTATGCAGCTGCCGCAAGGTTTTCAGCAGCGAGCGGCGCCGGCGCCGGGCACTGCAGCCACTGATCGATCGGCCGGAAAGCAAAGCGGAGGGTGAAAGGAAACCCCCAGGCGTGTGATCAAATCAGCAGCCACCACGCTTGCGTCGCGTGATCTGAACCCAGGCCTCGCTCATCAATCCACGCCACCGCAGCAGCTGCAGGCCGCGTGCAGAGTGCAGTGCAGGCTGCCGCAGCAGCAGCAGCGTGGGCTGTGTTTAGTTCCCTCAAAAAAACACTGTAGCGATTAAAATGCACTGTAGCACTTTTCGATTTTTGTGATAAATATTGTCCTGCCATGACCTAACTAAGCTCAAAAGATTTGTCTCGCAACGTACATCAAAACTATACAATTAGTTTTTTTTATTTAACTAAATTTAGTGCTCCATGCATGAGTCATTTGCTATATTTAATGTTTCGATGTGATGGAAAATTTGAAAAATTTGGAGGAGTGGTGGGGATCTAAACACAGCGGTGGTGTCATTTCTCTGCACCGCGCGCCGCTGCTCATCATCGGCAGAGCGCGCACGTGAAGTACTATGTTTCCAGCAGATTTTCAGGTCGATTTTTTTCTTGCAAACATGAAACAAACTTGTAGCGCTTGGATGCTCAAACAAGAAGACGAGCTAGCCAGGAGGGCAGGCCAGCATAGGACTGTAGCTTGCAGTGCATGCAGTAGTGGCCTAGATAGGAGATTGTTGTTAGGGAGGAAGCAAAGCTTATCCCTGTGTTGTGCAGCAGCATGGCAGCTTCTTGCTTAAATTAATTTGGAGCTCTTCTCTGTTTCTTTTCTCCTCTTCACTTTTTTCACCAGCTACAGTAGTGCTCTCTTTTGGCCTCTGTCACGTGCCAGTGTTATTGCACGCAGCTCTTTATGTTTAATCCCTGGGTCTGGGCAGGCATGGCACGCGCATTGCCACTAATTACTGTAGCAGCACGCAGCAACAGGATGCAGCCGTGCAGGTAGATGCTATAGGCCCTGTTTGGTTCCAAACTTTTTTCAAAAGTCTCTATCACATAAAAAAGAATCTTACTATTTTATATTATTAAATAAAATCTGTTTATAAATATTTTTTGACAGCTGAGTGCTTTTTCGCGAGACGAATCTAATGAGCCTAATTAATTCATAATTTGCTACAATGATGCTACAGTAACCATTCGCTAATCATAGATTAAGATACATCATTAGATTCGTCTCGCAGTTTAGTCCCAGGGTTCTGCAGTTAGTTTTATAATTAACCTTTATTTAATACTTCTAAATACTAAAAAATCTCTTGGACTTTTTTTAAGTCCCTGTTCCAAAACACGCTCTGTTCCAGTATTGAGGATCGAGCAAGCATCACAGGAAGCCGGTCAGCGCTTCCTGTTGCTGTTTTCTTTCTTTTCTTTTCCCTGGCCGCACCAGTTCAGTTGATTGGCCATGTCAAGAGGAGAAAAGGGCAACGGGGCCGGGATCGAATTGGAAACAGTTGTTCGTTCAAAATACAATTCGAAGCAGTTGCTGCCTAGCTTGTTCCTACGGGCTTCGATCCCAACATCCCTGGCCCTTTCCCCTGGCTACTAGTCTTGTTCCTACACGGCTACAATTTGTTGCCTACACTACACCTAGGGCATGATGCATGACAAAACCCTAGTTAAGTTTGGTTGGAACAATCAAGGACCAATACAATTGATGATGATAGACCCTACCAATCTATGATGCTGATGATGCAGTGATGATAGTCAATCATACGTTTGGACACCAATGCAAGGTATAGATGCCCAAATGTGTCGCACGGCATGGCATGAAACCCGCCTTGGCACGACACAGTTCGACACGACACGGGACGGCACTAAGCTCTAGTCATGCCGACGTGCTGGATCCTTGGCCTAGGCACGACACGACTGGAGTTTAGTCGTGCCGGCCCGCCGGCACGAGTAGCTCGACGTGCTAGTGCGGACCCGAGCCTGGCAACCTCCACCGCTATCGCCGTTGCTGTCGGTGAAGGCCATGGCGGCTAGGAGCGGGGGAGACCACTGCGGTGCGAGTCGGGACGACGATTAGCAAGGAGGCGGCGGCGGTGCTAGCCCGGACGGCGAGGCCGCGACAGCGGGATCCAGCACGGCGAGGACGAGGGAGGCCGGGGCGGTCGGCTCAGCAAGGGTGATGGAGCCCGAGACGGTCGGCTCGGTGAGGGGTAGAGAGGCCACGGCCGTGGCGCAGGATTGCGAGGCCTTGAGGGGCAAGGAGGCCGTGGTGATGGCAAGGCCATGGTGGCAGATGGGTGTGGCGTTGGAGAGGGAAGGACGAGGGGCAAGGAGGCCGCAGTGATGGCGGTGCTGGAGAGGGAAGAACAAGGGGTGAGAGAAGGGCGAGGGGCGAGAGAGAAGAGAGGGGGGCGGGAGGGGGTTGGGGAGTAAGGGGAATAGGGATGATTGATTAGGGTTTGGAGTAGAAATATATACATAAGATATATGGGCCTTTAACGGGCCGAATCGTGCCGGTCTATTAGTCGTGTCGTGGTGCTGCAAACTACAGCCGGGTGGCGGAAGGCACCCGCCCTAGCCCAGAGGGTGTGTACTCGGGGGTTAGCTAGTCTTAGATCGATCTCGCTCAAGAACACGATGAACACCGCAAGATTTAGAGTGGTTCGGGCCGCCGGAGCGTAATACCCTACGTCCACTGTGTATTGTATTGCCTTCCCACGAGAGTGTGAGAATTGCGAGAGCTTGTGTCTGTCTGGAGATGTCCTGTGCACAACGAGCGCCTCCCTTTTATATCTCAAGGGGGCGCGTACACAGCTGTTGGGTCCCCGACAAGTGGGTCCAACGTTGTAGTATAAAATAACGTACTGTTCATACATCATGGCGTCGCAGGCAAAGGTGATCTCTTTCTGGATTCCCTTGCCTGCTCCCGGAGCCCTTCGTCCATCATGTCCTGGCGCTGTCTTGCTAGGACGGAGCCTGACGTAGCTAGTGGCTTCGCCCGCCATGTTGCTTAAGCAGGCGGTGTAGCTTGCGGCGTAGGCGGCATGATGGAAAAGTGCCTGTGCTGGTAATACGCGGTGTACAGCGATGCCTGACAAGGGCTGCCTCGCATGCAGCGGCGGCAGAGCACGCCTTGTCCTTCTGCATTAAATGCGGTAGGCGCGCGGGTCTTCGAGCAAAAGGCTTTGTCGTATCCATTTAATGCTGCAGGCGGGCTCTGCGCGGCCGCGGCACAGGCGGCTGCACTGTGCTCCTCGGTAATACGCGGTGTACAGCGATGCCTGACAAGGGCTGCCTCGCATGCAGCGGCGGCAGAGCACGCCTTGTCCTTCTGCATTAAATGCGGTAGGCGCGCGGGTCTTCGAGCAAAAGGCTTGCGCGCGAGCCCGTTCCTCCGGGCTACATGGCAGCTCCGGACCCCTACGCGGTAAAGAGAGGTCCGGCGACCGCAGGGGGCCTCGGACCCTTACGGGGGGTCCGAGGCCCCGGCGGTCAACATGGGGCTTCCCTTTTATAGAGACACGTGGCGTCTCCGGACCCTTCCCCAAGCGGGGGGCGGGTCCGGGGCCGTTGGCCTGGTGAGGGAAGAGCCTGGCCCGTGGGCCTGGCTACTCCGTCCTTTCCACGCAGTTACAGATAACTACGCAGGTCCTGCCTTGCTGCAGTAAGAGTGGGTATCCCTGCTACAGGGTACCGACAGTGGCCCCTGGGCCCACCTTGGGGGAGGTACGAACCCACAGGTGGGGCCACTTCTGCGATTTGGCTCTGTATAGCTTGAAGCTCCTTTCTGCAGGGGTCTTGACCGGCTTTGACCACCCGTCGGGTTGGTTGCTGCCTCATCACATCGCAACGGCTTACTGACTATGGGCCCCACGAACAGTGGTTCACCTAGTCACGCGCGTGACGTTCGGCATTGTTGCGGCCGGAGTAAAAGGATCATTTACCACCGGCGCAGCTCCCGAAGAGCTCGGCCACGCCTGCGATTAATGCGCGCACGTCAGCTCAGCTTCCGCCTTGCTTCACGCACGCGGGCGATGGTTCGGATCCCGCCTCTTCACATCTTTGTTGGTTACCCGCTCTCCCTGACAGGTGGGCCTGGCCCCCCTTGCCATGGACCGGGCGGTTATAACCCTAGGTGCGGGCGTCGCTTGGGTTCCAGCGACGGTTCCGGGGCGCGCCGGATGAGTCAGGCTTTATATTGGGGTAAACCACGTTCCATGGTTTCTTTTCCACTTTCGCCTTCTTCCTTCCATCCCTTGCGCCCCTTTTGCCTTCGAGCTTTCCTTGCCCCTTGCTTCCCTGCGCCGGCTTCCTCTCACCTCCACTAAGCAATGGCGTCCCTTGTTCATCCCCGCCGCTTCCAGACCGAGGGAGAGTTGAACACAGTGCGCCGCCTACTCGGGTGGAGTGCACAGGAGACCGGCTGGGGGGTTCGAGCAGGCTCGGCTCCTCTTGGCAACCTCCGCGCCGGGGAGTTTGTGCTATTCACCTCGCACATCTCCGCCGGCGTGGGACTGCCGATTTCTTCATTCCTGCTACTGCTGCTGGAAGACTTCGGCCTCCAACTTCAGCATCTGACGCCCCACTCCCTCCTCCTGGCGTCCATCTTCGTGCACTTATGCAAGATGTTCGTGGGAGTGTGCCCCTGCGTCATCCTCTTCCGCTACTTCTTCATTCTGGTGAGGTCCGAAGGAGCAAGGACAAAGTGGGGGGATACTACTTCCAGATAAGGAGCGACCTGCCGACTCCTTACATTCCCGGTCTTGCTGGCGGAAGGTGGGAGGAGTGGCGCAGGGATTGGGTGATCGCCACTACCGAAGCCAACGAGCGCCTCGCCCTGCCGACTGGAGGGCCCGCCTCCGACAAAGCATCCTGGAGGGCCAAGCCGTCGCTGCAGCCGGAGTTCGACTCCGTGCTGGACAATATCAGGTCATTGGCGGAGAGCGGCCTTACCTCGTGGCACGTGCTCGGAGACTTCGTGAAGCGCCGGATCGCCCCCCTGAAGCAGCGGCCGCGACCGGCGTGGAGCTTCACCGGCCTCAATGATTGCAGCAGGACCCACCGCGGGGAGGGAAGCGATCTGACCCAGGAGGCCTTGGAGGTCCTGGTGCGGAACATGACGGGAGACGCCTTCATCCCGGAGAACTTGATCCTCCCGCAGAGTATAGTCCCCCTCTGCGAGGACCCGGCGAGGGTGGCGGTGCTGGCCACCCTGCCAACCTTGGACAACGGGGGACTGGCCCCACGGCAGACCGGAGGCGACCCGAACCGTGGGCTCCGGATCCCTGGCACGTCCGGGGATCAGGCTGCGCTGAGCGCTGCGGGGTCCGGCGCCACCACGAAGGGGAAGCAGGCCACGGCTAGCAGCGCGGCCGCAGCCGGCTCCAGCCGGGCACAGGGCAACTCCGGTGCATCGTCGGGCGACGCAAGCCGGCGCAGGCTACTCCGGGGCGACGGGACCCTGGTCTCGGAGCCCGCCGCGAAGTGCCAGAGGTCTTCTGAGGGCGCAGGCCAGGGTAGCTCCCGGACTGCCGGCCCCCACGGGTCCTCTGGGGCGACTAGACCACCACCATCGCCGCCGAGGAATTCCTCCCGCCGGCAGCAAGAACAGCAGCAGCCGCAGTAGCCGCAAGAGCAGCGGCAGCAGGCACGCGGGAGGCATCAGCAGCAACAGGTGCGACACCGGGTTGCGCCCATGCCGCAGCCACAGGGACAGCAGCAACGGGAGCAAGCCCGGGTTGCGCCTGCATCGCAGCTGCAGGGGCTGCAGCAGCAGCAGCCGCAGGAGAAGAGGCCCGGGCTCCGGGGACGCTGGGTACCCGGTACTTCTGGGTTAGTGTCATCCTGTTCTCCTCTCTTGCGGCGGTGCTCTCTCTTTTTTTTTGATGGCTTTTCCGCTTTGCTACCAGGGCTCCTCGCGCCAGCGGTTCTTCTACCATTGCTGGCACATTGGCAGGTGCCCAGGCGGCGGCGGCCTCGGCGTCGACAGCGACGGCAACAGCAGGTGCGGGACCCTCAGGTACGGCGACCTGCTGCTAGCCCCGCGGTGCGTGACGGGATGCTGACAGGCGTGTCTTTTTCAGACTCAGCAGCACACAACTCTGCGGCGGCGGGGGCGCCGGTGCTGGGTGCAGCCGCACCCGACGCGGCGATAGCGGAGGCATCGGCGCTGAACGCAGCCACTCCCAACACGGCGGCGGCGGAAGCGCCGGTGCTGGGTGCTGCTCCCCCCGACGCTGCGGCGGCGGAGGCGCCGGTGCTGGGCGCAGCCGCTCCCGACGCGGCGGCCGAGGCGTCGGTGCTGGGCGCAACCGTACCGACGTATCAAGTGGCGGAGGCGCCGGTACTGGGCACGGCCGCTCCCGACGCGGCGGCGGTGGAGGCACCGGAGCTGGGCACGGCCGCGCTCGACGCGGCGGCGGGTGGAGGTGCCGGAGCTGGGCACGGCCTCGCCCGATCGAGGCGGCGGTGGAGGTGCCGGAGCTGGGCACGGCCGTTGGCCGACTCAGCAGCAGCGGAGGGCCCGGAGCTGGGCACAGCCGCACTCCGTCGCGGCGGCAGGGTAGGCGCCGGAGCAGGGCACAGCCGCTCCTGACGCGGCGGTAGTGGAGGCGGCGGAGACAAGTGCTGCAGCGGAAGCCCCCACCTCCAGCTCCGATCCTGTTGCAGAGGAGGAGTTGGAGGTGGTCTTTGGCAGGCAGCTCCTGCAGCTCCAACTCCCAGAGGAGGATGCGAGTCCCCTCCCCCAGGTGCTGTTTCAGGTTCGGAGGTCGATTGAGGAGGTGACCTCCTCCGCCGAGGCGGCCTTCCGGCGGGAGTGGTCTGCTCTGGAGAGCGAGCGCCAGCGCCTCTCCGACTGGCACACCCGTCTGGAAGCGCACACGAAGGCTGAAGCCTCCAGCGCTGCGGAAACTCGGTCAAAACTGTGACACCCCGGCCTACAACTAGTACAAGAGAAGTTGAGAATCTCTCAGACGAAACCGAAGAGTTATGCTCTAGTTCCTAGTTCCCGGATTTATGTGACATTTATCTGGAGTTATCAGCAGTAATGCCTGAGCAGTGTTATCTAAATAGGATAGAACCTTAAATAATGGAGTTTTCCTCTCTTCCTTGACCTTACCCATCTGTGTTTCCTTTTGCCCCAGCTCAGATGTCGGCAGAACAAAAAGACCTTGGAGACAGTGCAATGGGTGATGGTGAGAAAACTTGCCAGTGTTGCCAATTCTATGGTGTTCCTTGTCGTCAAGTTCGTGCGACTGAAGATGAAGCCACAACTAAAAGGAACCAGAGGTTGTTCTCCGGTACAAAGAGAAAGATGCCTCATCAAGGGCAGCTA
Organism: Panicum virgatum; assembly: GCF_016808335.1. Lineage (NCBI taxonomy): Eukaryota > Viridiplantae > Streptophyta > Magnoliopsida > Poales > Poaceae > Panicum > Panicum virgatum. The sequence goes on from NC_053152.1 coordinate 12,345,559, forward strand.
GCGGAGGATTCCCTTTTCCTTGACGGTCCATCGGTCAGAGAGCTACAGACCATGCCAAAGAGAAAGGATCCTAAGTGCTCTAGAGATACACAGGTCGAGAACCAAGCACTCTATGATTATGTTGATGGGTTGACTATCACTATGAATGTGATCCAGCCACGCGGTCGCAAGGAGTCCAAAGAGCAAGCAGCAGAAATAATGCAAGATGTGAAGATAAGATCACAGGGAGGTCAACGAAGTAGCGCCATTCACCGCCACCGCATGTGCTACAAATGCGGGCAGAAAGGCCATTATGCTAAAAGTTGTCCAGCACCTCAGGCTCCACGGCAGGCAGGACAGCAGGGGCGCCCAGCCCAACCCAGGGCACCACGACAGGGGAAGGTGAACCACGTGACGGCCAAGTCAGCTGCTGAGGCTCCTAATGTGGTTATTGGTATATTCATGGTCAACTCTTATCCAGCTATGGTGCTTTTCGATACCGGTGCTACCCATTCTTTCATTTCCAAGTCATTTGCCGAGCAGCATCGTATACCAATTTCTTGTATGAGGACAGCTGTGATAGTTACTTCACCTGGGGGCCAGATACACACATGCTCTATATGCTCCAGAGTTAGAATTGTTATAAGGAGGACAGAATTCTGCACTGGTTTGATCGTCATTGATTCCTCAGAGATAGATGTGATTTTGGGCATGGAGACCCTTACCAGATGGGGAAGTCCGTATTGATTATGCTCAGCGGACAGTTCACTTGTCAGCATCTGATGGCCAAGAGGTGACAGTCAGTGCTACAGAGCCTTATGGTTTTCTTCATCAGATGGAGGCTAGACCCACGGATGATATTCGCGTAGCTGAGTGCCCGGATGTCTTTCCGGAAAACTTGTCAGAAGAAGGAAGAGAAGTTGATGGAGACATACCCGGATCTTTTTGCTAGCCAGCCCAGAATCTCGGGACGAGATTCCTGTAAGGGGGTAGGATTTGTAACACCCTAACTTAATTTTCCTAGTTAATAATAAAATTAATTGGTTTTATTTAATTTTCTAGGATTTAATTGGCTTAGTTTGCATTTAATCTAATTTTGTTGCATAAGTAATTAAAAATTATTTTAGGGTCAACATGTTTGTGCATCATGCTGGAGCATTGTTTTAATTGTTTGAGTACTAGAGTGAATTCAAATTTATTTGAATTCTTTTGGCTTGAATTGAGTTAGAAATAGAATAGAAGGAGTATGAGAAGAAACCCAAACCAACCCAAAACCCACACCAACCCAGCCCAAAACCCAGCTAGCAGCCCAGCCCGGCCTGCTCTTTCCTCTGGCCCAAAACCCAAACCTAAGAACCAGCCCAGTCCCAAAACTCCGGCCCGATCAACCACTGCGCGGCCCAGCTCACCTCCTCTCCACGTCGCCCCGCTTGGCCCAGTCACGCAGCTGCGCTCCCTCTCCCCGCTCTTGCCTCTGACGAGCTGGCTCAGCCAGGCCAATGCCCCGCGCCCCCATCTCTTTGGGCCCGCCTGCCAGCGCCCCAGGCTCGCCCGCGCGGCCCCGCAGCAACCGCACGCCAGCGCTACGTCTCGCTCAGCTGCGTCACTCACGCTCTCCGTCCCCGACCGACCGGCCCCACCTGTCGGCGCCGCTCCTCCCGCAGACCGCGTCCCCGCCAGGCCCACCTCTCAGTGGCACCAAGTGACGCACCCGCACCCGGCCGGCCTACCTGCCAGCCTCCCTTGCCCACGCCCCGCAGACCTCGCGCGCCCAGCCCAGCGCCCGCTCCCACCTCTCCCACGCGGAACCCGAACTCACGGCCCAGTCCGGCCCATGGCCAGTTCCCTCTTCCGCGCTGGCCCAACGCCCTCTCGCCCACGGCCCAGCGCCACGCCCCGCTCCAGCCCATCCCGCTCCGGTCCAGTCTCCTTCGCAGCCCAGGCCGCGCGCGCCATTCTCCCCGCTGCCACTGACCCGACGACCCCACCCTGTCAGAGTCCCCTTCCTCCCGCGCCATCCGCTCCGCGCAGCGCCCGCATCCATCTCGCCGAGATCTCCGGCGAGCTTTCCTTGCTGGCCCGCCCGCCGAGATCTCCGGCTTGCCTTTTTAACCACCCGCGTCGCACCAGGAGTCCCATCTCCCACGCTATCACCGCCCCTAACCCTAACACGCCACAGCCGCCATTGCCGCCAGAGCAGAGCCGCTGCTCTACCGCGGCCCACCACCGCACCACCCCGCCCCAACCCTTGCAAACCGCCTCCGTGGATTCGCCTTGACACCCCGAAGCACACCGAGCCTTTGCTCGTGACTCTAAGGCCGCACGCACGAGAATTTCTTGTGGGTTTCCGCCGCGGGTAAGTCGACCCGCTGCCGTAATTGCTCGCCGCCGGCGTAATTCGAGTCGAACTGACCCCAGGCACACCTTCACAGGACCCATCCGGACTTCATCGGTGGATCTGCAAGCCCGGAGGAGCTCTCTATCGACCCGCCCTGTTCTCAGCGCCGTGCGCCGCCGCAGGAGCTCGACGCCGACGACTTGGAACCGCGTTCCAACCCGATTCAAGCCTCGGTGAGCATCTCCTCCGCCCCCTCTACCTTAAGCATCCGATACCTAGGCACGTGAGCCATTCCCGTGGCTAAACGCCGGTCCTCGGCGACCCTCGCCGCAAGCCGCCATGGCGGGCTCTGCTGCAGGATGCTATAGACCCGCACGAACCTTGCCATAGCCTGCACTAGCTCGGCGAACGCACTAGGAGCCACAGCCCCAGTTTCGAGGCCCATAACGGTCTAGCTTGTGCCCGCCGGCAAGCTCTTGCCGCGCAGGCCCGCCGTCGCCGATGCACGCGCCGCCTTGAGCCTCCCCATGACCCGCTTAGGCCATAGGTGGACTACGCATGGCGCGTAGTCCGTCCTAGACCCGAAGCCGCGTCGAATCGAGCCCGGAGCGGCCGATTAGGCCAAGTCCGGCGAGCCCCGCCGCGGGAAACCATCCCCGGCGATGTCCCGCCGCCGCCCGTGCGCCCAAACGTCCTAAGCCGTCCAATCCGAAACCGGCGGCCGGGATTAGATCGGCGCAACGCTTTGCCCTGAGCCACGCGATCGCGATCCAACGGCCTGGATCCAAAGATACCGTTTCGGCCAGCCTTTTTTCTAAAGAGCCCCTAAGTTTTTCTTAAATCAAGCCGCGCTCCATCCAGTTCAAAAGAAATTCCAACCAGGCCCTGTTTTATTCACTTAGGCCCCTGGCTTTTCTCAGATTAGGACCCGCAGTCTTGAGCCGTCAGTTTTGCACGTTAGACCCTAAAACTAAGGTTTAATTATGTTTCAGTCCCTGGTTTTTGTAGAAAAGCCCCTGGAACTTCAGTTTTCTTACAAATAAGCCCCTAGGACTTGTTTTTAGCCTAGAAAATGCGTTTTAGCTCCGTTTTTTAGCGTTCTTTATGTCCACGCGATCGTTGTAACGCGTAGAATAGTTTTAGCTTAGTTTTTCTTGTTGTTTTATGTATTGATGTACTGTTTCTTAGTTTTTTGCTAGTGTTTGCTTGTATGCTTATTTTTTTTGTGCATTGTTTTGGCCATGTGTTCGTGAGTAGACGCTGATCCAGTTGAGGAGGCCCCAGTACCCGTACCCGGAAGCAGCCGTCCTTCCGAGCACTTTGAGCAGCAAGCCAGAGCAGTACGAGGAAGGGCAAGTATAACATGAACACCTATCACCTTTAAATACAATTTCATACTGCATTTTTAATACTGTATGCCTTTAAGGATTTCCTAGCCACTTTATATCCTTTATATATGCCTTTGGGTTGCATTTTGGTTAGTTGTGTAGGTTGCCTGCGCTTATAACACACCTCTGGTCCTTTTTAAATTAAATTGATTAATGGTTTACTTGAATTTAATTCGAGAGTGACCCTCTGTGTGGCTTGAGTGGCTCACGTCTCGTTTAAAATTGCTTTTGTTAGAAACATGGTTTAGGGGGCCAGCACGGTGCTTAGTGCTTGGTTGGCCACTCTCCATAAGGACCGGTTCATAGAGCGACAACCTGGGACAACAGCGCTACCACAAGGCTAGAATGGGATAGACTTGGCGTAATAACTAGATCTTTTTGGTTTGGAGTAACTTACCTGCGGGGCGGGCAAGAGTAGTAAGCTTCAATGGTCCCTGCTCCTCCGGCTTGGTCTGTGCTACGTGCTTGTACCCCTGGAGGTGGGCCCCATCATCGCTGACCTAACTCTCGCGGTTACGCCTTACCAACGAGATTCTTTTTAAAGGCCTCATAGTGAGTCGCTGGCCATCTCACCTAAGGAAGTGTGATGAACAACTGGCGTAGCTCACGACTTGTGGGTAAAGATGTGCAACCTCTGCAGAGTGTAAAACTGGTATACTAGCCGTGCTCACGGTTATGAGCGGCCCAGATCCTCCTTTTGATTAGTGAAGTTTATCTCCTTCCGACGAGGGAGGTGCTTCTCGGGGTTACCTTGGTGGCTTGGTTCTTGGTTTGGTTTGGTCTCAGTAGTATCATAATTAATTCTGATTAATTACTATGTAACTGGGTTAATGGTAATTCATCAACTCGTAGTAAATAGTTTTAATAAAATTTGCCAACACTTTAAAGCTAATGCAGTTGAGTCAGCCAGCCTAGAGCCTCATAGTTTGTGTATATACTTGTTGAGTAAAAGTTGTGTACTCACTCTTACCTCTTCTCTACTTTTTCCTCTTGGCTACGCTACTGCTGCTCAGTTCCTGCCGACACGAGGGAGTTCGTCCAGCGCTACCAGGGGACTACGAGGACTTCTAGGTGTTCGTCTCCCAGTCGACGTCCCTGTGGCGCCCTGCTTCAGCTTCGGAGAGGCTTTACGTATTTTTTTGTACTTCGCTTCCGCTGTGTATCAGGACATTTTTGTCATATTGTAATAAAGAACATTCGTATTCGCTTTATTATGTCTTTTTACATGATATGTGCTATGATATACTGTTCATCTGTTGTATATACGTGTGACTTGATCCTGGCACGTATATGATTGCTCGGTTTATGTTCTTTTATAAACCGGGTGTTACAAAAACTCAAGGCGGACCAGGAGGCCTACCGAGCCAACCTTAGGAAGGTGTTTGACCGAGAGTTCGCAGTGTCAAACCGAGAGAAATCCTTGGCGCAGCGGGAGCAGGACTTCACCCTGGAGGTTGTTGGTTTCGCTGCTCAGCGGTCCGACCTCGAGGCTCACCTCGCAGCTCAACGGTCCGAGCTGGAGACTCGCAGCGAGGACCTCGAGGTCCGGAGGCAGGAGCTCGATGTCTTCTCTACGACTCTGCAGGGATGGCGTGAACAACTGCAGGAGAGAGCCCGCCAGCTGACTGCCGACGAGGCGGATTTGGAGGAGGGCCGGAAGTCCCTCACCAAGCGGGAGGCCCACGCCACTGGCATAGAGAAGGAACTTGGGCGCCAGCGAGACTCGCTCAAGAAGCGGAAGGAGTGGGCGGAGCAGAGGGAGGCCAAGCTCGAGGAGAAGTCCCGCGTGCTCGAGGAGAGGTCCCGCGAGGTGGAGGTGGCCAAGGCGGCCCTGGACACCCGGGTGCAAGAGGCGGTCCAGGAGGCGGTCCGGAAGCACCAGGAGGACCAGCGCGGGAGCCCAGCAGATCGCTGACTGGGCGGCCGAAGCGAGCCTCGCACTGGTGCCATTTGGAATGAGCCCGATCCAGGTGGCGGAGCCGCCAGCTTCGATAGCTGACGCTCTCCCAGTGCTGAGTTCTGCTTCGGATAGGCTCCAGCGCCTGGGGCCAGTCCTTGCTGGACAGCTTGAAATCGAGGGCCGCGAGCTGATCCGGCTGGTGGCGGAGCACATCCTGACCTGCCTCCGGAGCCACGACCCGACCATCTCGCTGCCGCCGTGGTCGATGGCCCTGTAGCGGAGACGGAGGCCGCCGCTTGGGACAGCGTGCAGGAGGTCGTTGACTTCGTCGCCGCCTACTTCAAGCGAGAGCCTGCAGACCCTTGAGCTGGGCATTGTATCTTTTTTTTTGCATTATGTAACAAACTTTGTACTAGCTGAAATTTTTGAAGTAGAAAAAACTTCAACTTAGCTGTTTGTCTGTTGTTGATTTGCGGTATGCAGCACCTCGGCGCCCTGGCCCCCTGGCGGATAGGTTCAGTTGCTTGGACCTGTCTGCCATCTGAGCCATAAAAGATACTCCGGACCTTCTTGGCATAGGGCTGTGTAGTCTGTAAGACGAGCAAGTGCCTTGTTCCCTGTGTAGTATACAGGACTACAGATAGAAGAATCAAGTTCGCTCATACAGTAGCAATGATACTGCAACTTAGCTATTTGACGCATGCAGAATCCATTCATGATGTCTTGGACAAAGCGGATCCCCCGGGCCCCCTGGGAGAGAGACTCAGTTGTTATGAGTCTGTCTACCATCGAGACTGGATCGTATCCTGCACGGAAGCTTTGAAGCAGATACTCGGACCCCCTGGTAGGTAGGCTCAATGGTTTGAGACTGACTACCACCAACCAGGCTTTAACCTGTGTACCACTTCAAAGTTATAGCTTAGTAGCAGACCCGCGGGGCTCATTTCTGACCAATCCCAGGCTGGTACTGGGTCCAGGGTTCTAGATGCACAGGTCCAGGTAGTTCTGTGCTTGCTACGGCACTCCATCTTCTGTGGCGAGGCGAACGCATCCAGGCCGGCATACCTCTGTAACCCTGAAGGGCCCCTCCCAGCTAGGGGAGAGTTTGTGGAGCCCTGCTCGGCTCAGGATCCGTCTGAGGACGAGGTCGCCAGCCCGGAGCTCCCTGCTGTGCTCGAAACGTTGATGATAGCGCCGGAGCGCCTGGTTGTAACGTGCGTTTTGGATTGCTGCTCGCCACCTTCGCTCGTCAACGAAGTCCACGTCGTCGCACCGCAGCTGCTCCTGCATGGATTCGTCAAAGGCTTGGACCCGTGGTGAGCCCAGGTGAATTTCTGGGGAAGGCATGCTTCTGCCCCGTAGACCAGGAAGAACGGAGTCTCCCGGTGGCTCGGCTGGGGTGTGGTCCGGTTGCCCCATAGTACGCATGGAAGCTCGTCAACCCACTTGGCACCGTGCATCTTCAAGCAATTGTAGGTGCAGGTCTTGAGTCCCCTGAGGATCTCTGCATTCGCTCTCTCAACCTGTCCATTGCTGCGGGGATGTGCTACGGACGCAAACCATAGCTGGATGCCGATGTCCTCACAGTACTCTTGGAAGAGTCTGCTTTGAATTGAGTCCCGTTGTCTGCGATTAATGCGGTTTGGGATGCCCAAATTGCACACAATGGACCTGAGGAATGCGACTGCTGATTTCTTAGTGATATTCACCACAGGGGTAACCTCCGGCCACTTGGTGAACTTGTCGATGGACGACATAGAGGAACCGGTACCCTGCAGACAGCCCGGGGGAATGGCCCCAGGATATCCACACCCCACACAGCGAATGGCCATGAGGGCGGAATCATCTGCAGAGCCTGAGCTGGGGTGTGTATTTGCTTTGCATGGAACTGGCATGCTTTGCAGGACCTTACCAGCTCAGCCGCATCCTGGAGTGCTGTTGGCCAGTAGAAGCCATGCCGAAAGGCCTTGCCAACAAGCGTGCGAGGAGGAGGAATGACTTCCGCACTCGCCTCCCATGGATCTCCGCGAGCAATTCGCGGCCCTCTCCCTAGGAAATGCACCGCATGAGGACACCGTTGGTGCCACGGCGGTAGAGATCCCCTTCTACCAACCGCGTAGCGTTTAGCCAATCGGACTATGCGCTCAGCAGAGACATCGTCGTCAGGGAGGATGTTATCTTTCAGGTAGTCCCGGATCTCGGAGATCCATGCATCGGGAGCTCCCAGAGTGGGCGGAGGCGGTTCTGCGAGATCACCAGGATCCTCAACATAGCACACAGCCCAGGTCGGGCACCATAGGTGGAGTACTGCCGGGACCGCTGGCTTCGAGGCGCCAGCTTGATCCCCTTCACCCGGCTCGGCAGGCTGGGCGGTAGGTCTCAGCAGCCATCTTTCAAAGACACCCTCGGGCACGGATGCCCAGGTAGATGCTCTCGCAGAGAGATCATCTGCTGCTGAGTTGTGCTCGCGGGGAACGTGTTGCAGCTCCAAGGCGTCGAAGTTCTTCTCGAGCTTCCTCACGTGTATGAGGTATGCCGCGAGCTGGGGATTGTTGCAGTTGCAATCCCCTCAGACCTGCTTGATGATTAGCTGGGAGTCCCCCTTTACCAGAAGCTGCCGGACCCCCCAATGAGAGGGCTTGCGTCAGGCCAAAGATCAGAGCTTCGTATTCCGCCATGTTGTTGGTGGCCTTGAACTCAAGGTGCACCATGTACTTCAGCTGATCTCCGTTTGGGTCGATGAGGACCACGCCAGCCCCGGCCCACTTCTCGCGGGCGGACCCGTCAAAGAAGAGTGTCCAGTGAGGCTCGGTGAAGACTGGTGTCCTGATTTCCGGCTCCGGGGGTCCAGCGTTGACGACCGGACCCCCAGGATTGCTTGGGGAAGGAGTCCACTCCGCTATGAAATCGGCCAGGATCTGGCTCTTGATTGGATGGCGTGGCTGGAAGTCCAGTTGGAACTCTGCCAGCTCTGCTGCCCACTTGGCGATATTGCCTGTGGCGTTGGAGTTGTGCAGGATCGCTCTTAACGGGTAAGAGGTCACTACAACAACTCGGTGTGCTTGAAAGTAGTGGCGCAGTTTCCTGGACGCAATAAGTATTGCATAGATAAGCTTATGCGTCTCAAGGTACCTGGCCTTTGCCTCGTGGAGGACTTCGCTGACGTAGTAGACTGGCTTTTGGACGGTCCGGACCCTAGGTTCCGGGTCCGGCTCGCCCTTGTCCACTACATCAGGTCCTTGGGCCCCAGCGGTTCTGGGTTCTCACTAGGACGAGGCTCCTCCGGACCCGCTCGTGCGGGGTCTGGACCTTCAAGCTGGGGTGAGGCTGACGGGCCCCCGTGTCTGGGGTCCGGCTCACCATCCTTGGCCAAGGGGACCTTGGTATTCCCCTGGCAAGCTTGCTCCGTCCTTTCGGCGACCAACACCATGCTGACTGCCTCCGCAGACGCAGCAAGATACAGAAACAATGGCTCACCAGGTTCTGGAGCCGCCAATACCGGCAGCGAGGTGAGGTGTTGCTTCAGCTCCTGGAAGGCCTGTTCAGCCTCTTCGGTCCACGAAAATGGACCGGACCTCCTCAATAGCTTGAAGAAGGGAAGGGCCCTCTCGGCCAGCCTCGATATGAAGCGGCTAAGAGCAGCGAGAGATCCAGTAAGCTTCTGGACGTCCTTGATGCGGCCAGGGGGCCTCATTGCCTCGATGGCCTTGATCTTGGCTGGGTTTGCCTCGATGCCTCGATGTGAGACCAGGAAACCCAGCAGCTTCCCTGCTGAGACGCCGAAGATGCACTTCTCTGGGTTCAGCTTCGTGCGCGTGGCGCGGAGTCGGTCGAAGACGAGGGACAGGTCCTCCACTAGTGTTGACCCTACCTTAGTCTTGACTACAATGTCATCGACATAAACCTCAACAATATCTCTAATTTGATTACAGAATGTTTTGTTCATAGCCCGTACAAACGTGGGTAAGGCATTCCTTAGACCATACGGCATGACAATGTAGCAATAAAGCCCATCTACTGTTACAAAGGCAGTATGCTTCCTATCCCCCCTAGACATCTGAATCTGGTGGAAACCAGAGTATGCATCTAGGAAAGACAAAAGGTCACACCCGGAGGTGGAAGTCCACGATCTGATCGATACGCGGAAGAGGATAGGGGTCTCTTGGACATGCCTTGTTGAGGCTGGTGTAGTCAATGCACATCCGAAGCTTCCCGTTGGCCTTTGGGACGACGACCGGATTGGCCAACCACTCGGGGTGGTGGACCTCCTCGATGAATCCGGCGTGTAGGAGCTTGCGGACTTCTTCGCGGATGAAGTTCTGCCGCTCCACAGACTGCTTCCGAGGCTTTTGGCGCACCGGCGTGGTGTCGGGGTAGATCCTCAGATTGTGCTCGATCACTTCCCTGGGATCCCGGGCATCTGTGACGGTTCCCAGGCGAACACGTCGACATTTGCCCAGAGGAAAGCGATGAGCGCGTCTTCCTATTTTTCCTCCAGGTTCCCCGCGATGCGGGTGGTCCTGGTGGAGTCTGCTCCAATCTGTACCGTCTTCACGGAAACATGGTCCGGATCGGACGGTTGGACCTTGGGAGCCTTTGCAGGTGGCTTGGGTTGCGAGGTGGACGGATCCTCCTCGGAACGCGCAGCCTCTGCCGCTAGAGCATGCAGTCTCTCAACTGCAGCGACGGTAGAGGTGCGGTCGCCCTGCACGGTGAGGACTCCGGCAGGGGAAGGCATCTTCAAGACCAAATAACCATAATGGGCAATGGCCATGAAGCGGTAGAGTGCCGGTCGGCCAATGATGGCGTTGAACGGAAGGTTCACCTCCGCAACATCGAACATGACGCTCTCTGTGCGGAAGTTCTCCTCGGTCCCGAACGTGACCGACAATGTGATGCTCCCCAGAGGGAACACCGGGTGTGGGCCCACTCCAGAGAATGGGCGAGAGGGAGTCAGCTTGGACTCCGGGATCTGCAGCTGCTTGAACGCTGCGTAACTGATGACGTTGAGGCCAGCCCCACCGTCAATCAGCACGTGGTAGAGCCTCACGTTGGATATGACAGGAGCAGTGACTAAAGGTAGCACACCAGCTCCAGACATATTCTCCGGGCAGTCGGATGGCCCGAAAGAGATGGTGGTGCTCATCCACCTCTGGTGCGGCACCGCCTTCGGGACCCCCGGCTTCACCGAAAGGACCTCTCAGCGAAGGGTCTTCACGCTCCCGCCGGGAGACAAGCTCCCAGCTTCCGCCATACATTACGTACAGCTTCTTGCGGCGGTCGCCGTTGTCGGAATCAGAGTCGTCGTCGTGATAGACGCCTTTCAGCTCTCGAGCGGGGGATTGATACCCCAGCTCCTTCTCCCCGGCCGCGGCCCCGTCGTCGGAGGCCTTCTCCTTGCCGGCCCGCTGGCGAGGAGGGGGTGAACCGTCCTTAGAGGACTGCTCACGCCGCCCACTGACCCGCTTCGCGAGCTTTTGGATCTCGTGGCAGTCAGCGGCGCTGTGGCGAGCGGTGGGATGCACTGGGCATGAACCTCCGCTCCCACCTTGCGGGCGAGGGCGCTTACCATGTGCGTTCTGGCCCCCAGCCGCTGCCGCCGCTGGCGCTGCTGCTGCAACGACTGGTCCGCCAGAATGCGGCTCCCCGCGACCCCGGTTCTTAGTTCTTCTTCTTCTTGCCACCGCCCTGAGCGGTAGCACTGGAGCCACCAGCCTTGGTGTCTCCGTCTTGGGGGGCCGAGTGCCATGCACGGCCCTCAGCGGCCCTGGCACACTTGTCTGCCAGGGAGAAAAGCGTAGTGACGCTTTCCACCTCGTGCGTCGCCAGCTTCTCGAGCATCTTCTCATCGCGTACCCCCTGGCGGAAAGCAGTGATAATAGATGCATCTGAGATATGAGGAATGGTACCCCGTACCTTGGTGAAGCGCGAGATGAAGGCCCGAAGCGTTTCCCCGGGTTTTTGCCTCACGGCGTGAAGGTGTGCCTCCACACCATGCTGCTGGTATGCACTGGCGAAGTTCGCTGTGAACCTCGCGCAGAGCTCTTCCCAGGACTGGATCGTCCCAGGTGTGAGGTTCATGAGCCAGGTCCGGGCTGGCCCGGACAAGGCTACATGAAAGTAGCTTGCCATGACGGCGCCGTTACCACCAGCCGCTCTGATGGCGGTAACGTACACCTGCAGGAATTCCGACGGGTTAGTAGTACCGTCGTACTTTTCTGGCAGGTGTGGGTGGAACTTGGGTGGCCACGCCACGGCGCGGAGGTGCTCCGCGAGTGCGGCACAGCCCACCCCAGCCACCGGTGCGCCTGACTGTATCCGGGCGTTCACCGGAGGACTGGGTGCCACCGCGTCCAGATCAGCATTGAGGTTGCGACCCTCAATGTTGAGACGGCGCTCTCGCGCCCTCTCGACGAAGACGCGGGCGTCCTCTCCCGCGCGCCGGCGGTTGAGCTCCGCCCGCAAGTCTTCTGTTCGTGCACCCCTCACGGTTGGGGAGCGCACGGACGCCGATGCCCCGCCCTGACGCTGGCGGTAAGGTACCACCGCGTTGCCAGGCGGAGGTCGTTGCCCAGTCCTTGCAGAACTGGAGGGGGCCTGAGCCAGGTGGAGGAGACGGTCAACGTCATCCCGCCACTGCTTCAGGGCGTCTGGCGAAGCTGCCTCAGCCGGGGGGTTGCGAAGCAACTCCCTAGCCGCTGCCAGCGCTCCGCCGCTCGCAGCCTGTGAGGGGGCCCTTGATGGGCGCCCTAACTCTTGCCGGCGAGCGGCGCGCGCCGCCGCCAGCGGTGGCTGCTCCACGGGCACAGTTGCCCCTGGAGCAGGAACGCGAGAGGCATGTGGCGTGGAAGACGCCACACCCTCCGTCATCTCCACGTCGTCCACACGAACCATGGGGACGAAGAAGAGATGAACTGCGACCAGTTAAGGCCCCTACCTGGCGCGCCAAATGTCGTGGTGCTGCAAACCACAGCCGGGTGGCGGAAGGCACCCGCCCTATCCCAGAGGGTGTGTACTCGGGGCTTAGCTAGTCTTAGATCGATCTCGCTCAAGAACACGATGAACACCGCAAGATTTAGAGTGGTTCGGGCCACCGGAGCGTAATACCCTACATCCACTGTGTATTGTATTGCCTTCCCACGAGAGTGTGAGAGTTGCGAGAGCTTGTGTCTGTCTGGAGATGTCCTGTGCACAACGAGCGCCTCCCTTTTATATCTCAAGGGGGCGCGTACACAGCTGTTGGGTCCCCGACAAGTGGGTCCAACGTTGTAGTATAAAATAACGTACTGTTCATACATCATGGCGTCGCAGGCAAAGGTGATCTCTTTCTGGATTCCCTTGCCTGCTCCCGGAGCCCTTCGTCCATCATGTCCTGGCGCTGTCTTGCCGGGACGGAGCCTGACGTAGCTAGTGGCTTCGCCCGCCATGTTGCTTAAGCAGGCGGTGTAGCTTGCGGCGTAGGCGGCATGATGGAAAAGTGCCGTGCTGTCGTATCCATTTAATGCTGCAGGCGGGCTCTGCGCGGCCGCGGCACAGGCGGCTGCACTGTGCTCCTCGGTAATACGCGGTGTACAGCGAGGCCTGACAAGGGCTGCCTCGCATGCAGCGGCGGCAGAGCACGCCTTGTCCTTCTGCATTAAATGCGGTAGGCGCGCGGGTCTTCGAGCGGAAGGCTTGCGCGCGAGCCCGTTCCTCCGGGCTACGTGGCAGCTCCGGACCCCTACGCGGTAAAGAGAGGTCCGGGCGACCGCAGGGGGCCTCGGACCCTTACGGGGGGTCCGAGGCCCCGGCGGTCAACATGGGGCTTCCCTTTTATAGAGACATGTGGCGTCTCCGGACCCTTCCCCAGGCGGGGGACGGGTCCGGGGCCGTTGGCCTGGCGAGGGAAGAGCCTGGCCCGTGGGCCTGGCTACTCCGTCCTTTCCATGCAGTTACGGATAACTACGCAGGTCCTGCCTTACTGCAGTAAGAGTGGGTATCCCTGCTACAGGGTACCGACAAGTCGTGTCGTGCTCATGCCAGCACTATGTGTTGGGGTTCCGACCTATGCACTACACTATGGTTGTGCCGTGTCAACACTGACATTATGCCCGTGTCAGATCGTGTTCGTGTTGTGTTTTTTAGTGTCGTTTCCTATGCGTCTATTAGGGGCCTTTCTACGGTACTCCAATTACCTAATAGGAGGTAAGAGCTTCAATAAATCTAGACCCTTGAATTTTAGAAGAGACAAGCCTTCAAAAAGTAACAAATTATTATATCTTCAAAACAATTGTCACGTGTATACGGGTCACATATATCTTAAAAATGTAACATTCATATGCCATATTTTTCTTTTTTTGAATCATGTTATAAAAACAGGGTCACATGCTTTTTTTTTTTGCGGGGTAAAACAGGGTCACATGCATAATGCATAACACGTTAAGTATCTATTATTTCTTGATCAAACACTGGGTTAGTACGTGTTATTATATCGCATTACAAAAAACATATTATAACACACTCATGTCACGCCAGGAAAAATTGTTACAACTCACCCATATCATGTTAGGAACAAAATGTTACAACACACCCATGTCACATTAGGGAAAGGATATTACAACTCACCTATTATTTTATTTTCCTCTAAGTGTCAAGTGTCTACTTTTTTTTCCTCTAAAGTGTCAAGTATCAACCCATGTCAATGCATTCACGTTAAACAAAAAACAATGAAAAAAAAATTAAACGGCCATCATGCACATATGCACGTGTTCCGTTTGCATAGCTAATAGTCCAAATTGTGATCACTCCGCAGGCGGCTACTCAGCTAGAGATGCAATGGCCGCTTCAATTCCAAACATGTTAGTAATGCCGATGGCTCTTCCTGCACAAATTATTTCGTCACGTTTGAACGGCCAACAGGCACATATGAATCTGTCACGTGGAAATAGTCACGGTATATGATTTTGGAGGTTAGATCCAATAGGAAGTTAGTTCCTATATTTTTTCTACTTTTATAATTAAAAATATATAAATACTATTACCTCCTCTAACCATCAAGATCTATGGTGCCCAGTCATTTCGGAGTACCGTAGCAAATCCCGCCTATTAGACACGGGCCATTTGGCCATCTATAATGCCGGGCCATTTGGCCATCTATAAGGCAAGGACATGGCAAGCAAGAGCTCGTCCACGCGTGCACGCTTGCATGTGAGCTCTCTGCCACAGCAATCAAGGACGACCATTCGATCATCAGGATTTCAGGAAGAGGTCAGTCAATTACCAAACAAAAAACAAACAATCTTCTCTCTTCTTGATACCTGTATCAATTAATCGTCGTGTGCATGCGGTGTCCCCATGTGGAAATGCGGTACGGTGCTCCCAAACATGTCCTGCCACACACAATATCGGCTGCTGCTGCATGCTCACCTGCCGATCGACTGGCTGCTGGGGGAGGCTGTTAACGTTGAGCGATCAGCAGGAGGACCAAGGCGAGTAGCTTAGCGAGCTACCTGTAGCATTACTGTAGCAATTTAGCATCTAATTACAGTCTAATTAGGTTCATTAGATTCGTCTCGCCATTTACAGACAGCAGTCGCAATGCATTTTTTATTTCATCTAGATTTAAGTCTCCATACAGGTGGCGGAAAAAAATTGAAATTTTGATTTTTATAACTAAACACGGCCCGAGTGATCAGTCGTCGCAGATGATTCGAGTTTTTTTGTAATGGGATCTCGCCGGCCTAGCTAGCAGATCGAGTAGCAGCGCAGGAAGATAAGATTTCGATCGCGATCGAGTTATTACACACACGACTCGTCGATCTGGAGCCTGCAGGCTGAGCAGATCATCATCAGATCACGCAACAGGTCACAGCAGATGGCAGGAGGCGAGTGCAGCCAGGCCACAGGGTGTGTAAGCGTGAGCCGTACCGCCCCCTAGCTGCTTGTTGGCTAGGCTAGCTATGTCTCTGTCCGCCGGTACGGTGTGCCTGCTGCTGCTGCGGCCGGCGATTTTGAGCTGCAGCACATCAGAACGGCCTTTGTCGCCGGCTGTCCATGGGCATCTCTCTCTCTAAAGGTGCATATATATCATCATTCATTTCTATTAATTGAATAAATCCTTAGCACAAGCGTAGCTTAATCTCCATCAAAATTAAGGTATCATATTTTACGGATTGGATAAATCCTTTCATGATGAGCCCCCATATTAATTCTTACGAGGCTGTGCTAGAAAATGCGATAGATGACGAGTTCATATGTACGGTAAAAACCAACATATTTATAAAGCTTATGCAATCTTCATTTTTCATTTGCATTGGTACGCTCGAGGTAAGATGAAATCCAGATGGATTTAATAAATATCGGTCTGCCCTTTTTTATCTATCACCATAGATGATGCTCCTACAAGAAGTGATTTTTTAGGGCTTTATCTAACGGTCAGGAGGATAGCCATATGCGTTATTTTTGCGGTAGACTGTAATGCCCCATCCATGATATTCATTTCTATAGTGCGGCATGATCCTTCACTACTACAAAACAGGCCTTTGTTTCTGGCCATTTGTCCCGGCAGCCTTTGGGCCCGGGACAATAGGTGGCTTTTGTCCCGGGTCCAACGGCTAGCCGGGCCAGCGGGGGGACAGGGGCCTTTTGTCCAGGTTGGAGACACCAACCGGGACAAAATGGGAGCCTTTTGTCCCGGTTGGTGGTTCCAACCGGGACAAAAGGCCCGCGTAGCCTTTTGTCCCGGTTGGAACCACCAACCAGGACAAAAGTCCCCCCTTTTGTCCCGGTTGGTGCCTCCAACCGGGACAAAAGGCCTTGGGCCCCTTATCCCCTTCCCTCTCCCCCCGCCCGAGCCATTCAGCTCACTTATTTTCTTGCTGTTCTTGGCTCGGGATAGAGGAGTTCTTGCTCATTTCTTCACCACATTTGTGAAGATCTTTGATTCCCCGTCCATCCATCTGCTCTAAAGGTTTGGGGCTTGTTTTTCTCTTCTTCCTTGGCTTGTATAGCTCATTTCATACTTTAGAAATAGAGAAAATGTGTAGCTAGCTCATTTCTTGGACATTTAGCTAGCTAGATTGCATATGTAGGTGTAATTTTCTTTTAGATTTAGATGAGTATATGGATAGTAGAAATTTTTAGAATGAGTGTAGATACTTCATGTGATGTACTTGTATATATGACCATATTGTGGATAGTTGATTTTTTTATTCATGAATGAATTAATGAAATGAGTATATTATATAATTTTTTGTATTATGAATGGATTATTTTGACACTCTAGTGATGTATTTAATCAGGCTCACATTGAAACCATCTAGAAGCTAAAAAAATCTTTATTTCGAAACAAGTATACGTCGTTAATCTCCATCCAACGGTGATGGCACTACCTTTCAGGGATACACGATGCTCTATAAGGACGTCGCAAATCGGTTGGTCGCATCACCAGCACTTCCGATTGATAAGAAGACAGCATTTTGACGCAGTCAGCATGCCCGTTGTTGTACTGAGAGCATATCAACGAGCATGCTGCCTGTGCCTATTAATCGTAAATGTTGGTGCTGCGACTAGCCGATTGGTGACATCCTTGTACCGCACCGTGTCCCCCCGAAAGACTGTGTCATCACCGCAGGGTTGAGGTTACTGACATATACATTTTCAGAAATAAAGGTTTATTTTTCTTCTAGAGGGTTTCTGGATATTGAAAAGAGTGTACTCCTGGAACTGAAGGGTGTCAAAGTAATTAGAAGTTATAGAGATTTCTTTCAATTAATTAGAGATTTCTTGAGGATTAATGATACATTTCGTCTTTTTTATATGATTTCATTGTTATTTGCAAGAGTTATTAATCTGATCATTGTTATTGTAATAGTAAATAATTTTTGCATTGTAATGGTAAGAATTTATAATTTTGTGGAAAATAAAGGTATTTTTCAGTAAAATATGGCTTCAGCAGCTGGAGGGTTTGATATATTTTATTTATTCGATACGTGTAAAGAATTCAAATCGATTTATTTAAAATGCAGATGGACCGGCAATGGATGTACAATGCTGACCGACGTTCGAAAGAATTCATTGATGGCTTGCTATTATTTTTTGTTTGTGGCTGAGGCAAACAAGCAGAATGGTTTTATGTGCTGCCCGTGTGTTCATTGCAACAATAACAAGGATTACTCATCTTCAAGAATCCTACACAGCCACATTTTCGCAAATGGTTTCATGAAGAAGTATGTTTGTTGGACGAAGCACGGAGAACAGGGGGTTACCATGGAAGATAATGAAGAAGAAGATTTTGACGACCACTTTCCCTGGAATGCTGGAATCGGTGCATTCGATGACGATATTCCCATGGAAGAGCCCGAAGTAGATGTAGCAGAAAATGATCCCAGTGACGATCTGGGGCAGGCATTGCACAATGTGCAGGCAGACTGTGAGAGTGAAACGGAGAGGTTGAAGTTCCAGAAGTTGTTAGAGGACCACAATAAGTTGTTGTACCCAGATTGTCAAAATGGATTTAAGAAACTTGGCACCACCTTGGAGTTGCTGCAATGGAAGGCGACAAATGGTGTATCCGACAAGGGATTTGGTGAATTACTCAAACTTGTTAAAAAAATGCTTCCTAAGGACAATGAATTGCCTGCCACAACATATGAAGCCAAACAACTTGTTTGCCCTTTGGGACTGGAAGTGCAAAAGATACATGCATGCCCCAACGACTGCATCCTCTACCGAGGCGAGTACGAGAATTTGGATGCATGTCCCGTATGCAGTGCATTGCGTTACAAGATTAGAAAAGATGATCCTGGAGATGTCGAGGGGGAGCCTCCCCGGAAGAGAGTTCCTGCGAAGGTCATGTGGTATTTGCCTATAATACCACGTTTGAAGCGTCTGTTTAGAAATAAAGATAATGCTAAGTTGATGCGATGGCACAAAGAGGAACGCAAGAAAGACTCGATGTTGAGACACCCCGCTGATGGGTCGCAGTGGAGAAAAATAGATAGAACGTACCCTAAATTTGATTTGGATGCGAGAAACATAAGGTTCGGTTTGAGTACGGATGGCATGAATCCTTTTGGTGAGATGAGCAGTGGTCATAGCACTTGGCCTGTGACTCTTTGTCTGTACAATCTTCCACCATGGCTCTGCATGAAACGAAAGTTCATCATGATGCCAGTGCTTATCCCGGGTCCAAAGCAGCCCGGAAATGACATTGATGTGTACCTAAGACCATTGGTCGAAGAACTCTTATGGCTCTGGGGCGATGAAGGTGTACGGATGTGGGATGAATACAAACAGAAAAAACTTCAACCTACGAGCATTGCTGTTCGTAACGATCAATGACTGGCCTGCTCTTAGTAACTTGTCAGGACATTCGAACAAGGGATACAAAGCATGCACACACTGTTTAGATGATACCGATAATATATGGTTGACTCACTGTAAGAAGGTTGTATACATGGGTCATCGTCGGTTTCTTCCCATCAGGCATGCGGTACGAAAGAAGGGCAAGCATTTCAAAGGCCAAGCGGACCACCGAACAAAACCGATGCACCGTAGTGGTAAAGACGTCTTCAACATGGTAAAAGATCTAGAAGTTGTTTTTGGAAAGGGATCTGGTAGCCAACCTGTTCCGAACGAAAACGGAATGGCGCCCATGTGGAAGAAGAAATCTATATTTTGGGAGCTACCATATTGGGAAGTCTTAGATGTTCGTCATGCAATTGATGTGATGCACCTCACGAAGAATTTTTGCGTCAACCTGATAGCATTCTTGGGAGTGTACGGAAAGACAAAAGATACAGTAGAAGCACGTCAAGAATTGCAACGTATGGAAGAACGAGATGCCTTACATCCACAACAGCGAGATAATGGACGACAATACTTAAGTCCTGCCAGCTATACTCTTAGCAAGGAAGAGAAAGAAACCATGTTTGACTGTTTGAGCAGTATAAAGGTTCCATCTGGATACTCATCCAATAGAAAAGGAATCTTAAATTTGGCAGAGAAGAAATTTACAAATCTCAAGTCCCATGACTGCCATGTTCTTATGACCGAACTTCTTCCGGTTGTGCTGCGGGGGATTCTGCCTGATAACGTCCGATTAACCATCGTGAAGATATGTGCCTTCCTCAACTTAGTTTCTCAGAAGATAATTGACCCGGAGAATTTGATAAAGCTGCAAAATGATGTGGTGCAATGTCTTGTTGGCTTTGAGCTGATATTTCCACCATCTTTCTTCAACATCATGACACATCTTCTAGTGCACCTTGTCAAAGAGATTGATATTCTCGGACCAGTATTTCTACACAACATGTTCCCATTCGAAAGGTTCATGGGGGTACTCAAGAAATGTGTTCGTAATAGAGCTCGTCCAGAAGGAAGCATCGCCAGTGCCTACGGAACTGAGGAGGTCATTGACTTTTGTGTTGACTTTATTGATGACCTTAAACCGATTGGAGTCCCTGAATCGCGATATGAGGGGAGACTAACTGGAAAGGGTACATTAGGAAAGAAATCTTATGTCTGCACAGATAATTTCTCATTCAAGAAAGCACATTATACGGTTCTTCAACAATCATCCTTGGTTGACCCATATATCGAGGAACACAAGAAAATTATGCTCTCCAATTTCCCGGAAAAGTCTGAGGCATGGATTACACGTGAGCACATGAACATTTTCTGCAACTGGTTGCGGAAGCATCTAATGCATAACATGGATATAAGTGAACAACTGTTCTTATTGGCTAGGGGGACCATCTTGGAATATCTTAACATACCAAGGGTACGAGATAAATGGAAACACATTTTATACGATAGCCCAAGATAAAAAGAGTACCAACCAAAACAACGGTGTTCATATGGATGCCACGGACAATAATGGAAAAAAAGACACATATTACGGCTACATTGAAGAGATATGGGAGCTGGATTACGGTCCCAATTTCAAGGTGCCTCTATTTCGTTGCCAATGGGTTAAGCTATCTGGAGGAGGCGTAACAAAAGATGAGTATGGGATGACAATAGTTGATCTCAACAATCTTGGGTATAGAGACGAGCCATTTGTCCTAGCCCATGATGTCGCTCAGGTTTTCTACATTAAGGACATGTCCAGCAAGCCAAAGAAGGGGATAAACAAGCAAAAGGATGAGCCTAAGCGACACATAGTTCTATCAGGAAAGAGAAACATCGTTGGAGTGGAGGACAAGACAGACTTTTCAGAAGAATATAATAATTTTGTTGTCCATTCCACCTTTCGAAGTAAATGCTGATCCATGCATCCTGCTAGCCAATGATGATGCTCCATACTTGCGCCGTGATCATAATCAAGGGACATTTGTGAAGAGAAAGTCTGTTACCGCTAATCCTTCATGTACTTGAATTATTTTATATTATTGTATAAAAACATAATCGCAATTCGAATACTTTTATTATATATGTACTGTACAATTATACTTTATGTGTTATATATTATTTTATATATTTTTCACTTAATTACTAGAATCAATTATAATTTTCATTCAATAATGGATTACTCAACTAATTTTATTTATTTCATGAAATTACATTCACATTAACACACTATACTCACTCACTAACACACACAATCTCACTAACACACACTATCTCTCAAACTCACACACTACTCATTAATATCATGAAATTGCTTAATTTTATCTAAAATTCACTTTTTAAACGTTAATATCGTGATAGAATCCACTTTCTGTCGAAAAGCAACAGTTTGAAAAAAAAATTCACCTAATATATTTTTGCATGGTCAAAATAACAAATATGATTTCAAAAAAGTTAGATATTTCATTGACCCAATCACTTGAATGAAAATTAATTATTTTTGTTGCGTGTATCAAGTTTATATAGAGATAAGAAATTTTGTTCCATAATTTTTGGAATCATAATTTTATTAACTGAATTAACAAATGAAAGCCAATTTTAAAAGAGAAGTAAAAAGAAACAAAAACAAACATAACATTAGGCAGGGAACGAGGGAAAACGGGCCCCTTTTGTCCCGGGTGGTAGATCCACCCGGGACTAAAGGTGGGCCGCGGGCTGGGAATTTTCCCGGCCCGCCCAAAAACCCCTTTTGTCCCGGGTGAAGCCACCACCCGGGATAAAAGGACCTTTTGTCCCGGGTCGTGGCTTCACCCGGGACAAAAAGGGGGGCCTTTTGTCCCGGGTGAAGCCACGACCCGGGACAAAAGGTCCTTTTGTCCCGGGTGGTGGCTTCACCCGGGACAAAAGCCCCCCCCCATATATTTCCTTCCTCCTTCGCCCTTCCCCTAACACTTGGTTTCTCATCTGCGCCTGGTGCCGCCGCCGTCCTGCTCCCCCCACCGCGCGAGCCGAGCACTGCCGCCATCGACGTCGTCGCCGCCCAGAGCCCCGACCTCACGCCGCCGCCCAGAGCCACCGCCGCCGCCGTCCTGCTCCCCCCACCGCGCGAGCCGAGCACCGCCGCCATCGACGTCGCCGCTGCCCAGAGCCCCAACCTCACACCGCCGCCCAGAGCCACCGCCGCCGCCGTCCTGCTCCCCCCCACCGCGCGAGCCGAGCACCGCCGCCATCGACGTCGCCGCCGCCCAGAGCCCCGACCTCACGCCGCCGCCCAGAGCCACCGCCGCCGTAACGCCCTCGCCACCATCCCCTGCTCACCGTCGACCCGCCGCTACAGGCCATCCCAGCCCACGCCGCGTACCCAAAGGTAGAGCTCGATCTCGTCCCCTCCAACACAGAGCACTAACAGAATCACCATGCTTGTCTGCTGCTTTCAAATGTAGGTGCATTGATGCTTGGTCATCAAATAGGAAATGAGGCTTCACAAAACTATTATAGTGTTCACCCTGAATCTGACTTAAGCTTCCTACTACGCAACTAAATGGAAAGCTATGGTAAACTATTATTATGAGTACTGTAATGGAAGGAAATAAGCTCACAGATCGACACAAATGCACCGTGTAAATCATCTATCAAACTTACAGTACCACAACAATGACTAACATAACTTTCTAATTATGATCTGCATGAGAGAAAAATTATTGATAAGTAATTGACATGAATCTATGAATTTACTATAATAACATTCAGGGTCCAACTTAATTGACGTAAATTGCTGACTTCGATTTACTAGAAAGAAAACTCTTGGCAAGTAAGTAACATGGATCCATAAATTTTCTATAACATTTACTAATAAAAAAACTTTTAGTTTCGTGCTACTTAGACCTAAGTCCATAAAATCAACCACAACAAAAGAACCTGATGAAATCGGCACAATTCAAAGAAAGTAGCAAATTATATGGTTAATTTAGCATTGTACAGGATCAATGAAGGTCTAGAAAATTACGAGAATTGTGTACTAAGAAGCATGGTAAACTAGTATAAGAGCGATCAATCATTCAACAATATATTTGTTACCTAAAAGGTAAAAGTAATGCAGCCTAGTACATAAACTACTAAAGCTGCCTTTACCTAAAAATAGATGGAATCATACACCGAGGTTTCATCTCCTAAAAGATCGTCCTACTACGAGAGCCCCTCAACACCTTCTCCATTCCATTGAACCCCAGAACCTCTCGCTACGTTGGGAAGCTCCTGCCTCTGTATAGTTCCCCAATGTTCTTTAATTTTTAGTTTTCAGAGTGTGTCGAGTGTTTGCAGCACTGAGATCGACATCGTCGACCAATTATAGCTCATTTTCAGTAGCTAGGAAGCTACACTCATGTAACTTTGGGACATGCTCATAATTTGAAATCATAATTTAGAGTTCATGTTATTTAGAGTGAAATCATAATTTGTTGTTAAGAGTGAAATCATAATTTGTTGTGTAAATAAAGGTATATTTACAAATTTTTAAATGTATGAATGTATGTATGTATGTATGTATGTATGTGTAAAGTGAGTTTAAATTTCTTTTAAATATTTCATGTATATTTCTTGAATTACTTAGTGAAATATTTCTCGACCTCATCCATCGATCGGTACTTAGTGAAATTATCGATAGAATATTTCAAGTTCATTTCTTGAATTACTTAGAGAATATTACTCGACCTCGTCCATCGATCGGTACTTAGTCAAATGCTCGCAAATATGTGGATTATTTAGATAATTTTTAAGGGTTTTATTTGTATTCATATTTTAGTTACGATGGACCCGCGACACACAGACGCGGAAGACGAACAGTTCTTGTTGAATATGATTGGCGAAGGTCAAGGAGATGTCGCTGAACAAGCTGATGATGGCAGCAATACCGACATATATTTGAATATGTCCGGTGATGGAATTGAGGCACCATCTATTCAGGATGACGCTGCTGCTGAACAAAGTACTAATGTACATATCACAACTATAATCATTTGTAGTGACAATCATATTTTGATCTGAATCTATATGAATACTATGAATGTTTTTTATAGCCGTCTGGATCATCGTCGCAGCAAAAAAAGACGAAGCGAGGCCCAACAAAAAAACTGGAAGGGCGGTTCATTATAACGGAAGTTGGTCCAGATGGCGAACCGATCACTCCAGAAGCTGCCGCCAAAAAATTCATAAGACAATCTGGATGTATTGTCAGGGACAACATCCCGATCAGCTTCAGGCTCTGGAAAGCTTCCAATCCAAGCGAGGAACGGGATGCGGTACCCGAAAGAGAAAAAGAATGGTGCTGGCGGGAGCTTAAGAAAAACTTGACGGTTCCAGCTGAATCCGAAGAGATATGCAAGCGCTGGACCCTGAGTAAGATGGCCGAACAGCTGCGATCATTCAAGAAAATTTTGACGAAGAAATATATCAAGACCGGGACCACACCCGTATTTACCGGCGAGCTCGAAAAGCTCAGGGGTCACTGGGATGCATTTGTGGAATACAAGTCTTCAGAGCTTGGGCTTCAGAAGGTGCAGAAGGCCAAAGACAACGCCTCGAAGAAAGTGTACCATCACACTCTCGGCCAAGGAGGCTACAAGCTTGCAGTACCCAAATGGGAGAAGATGGAGCAGGATCTGCTTGACAGAGGCATCCAACCTGCAACCATGAACTGGCCTGAAAGGTCAAGGACCTGGTTTTATGGTCACGGGGGAAGCTTGGACCCATTGACTGGTGACTGCATCTATGGGTCAAACATCCAGCGAGCAGCCCAGAGACTATAGGAGGCCATACAAGCAGCGGCCGAGGGAACATTCCAGCCGGATAGAGAGAGGGACGAGCTGACTTACGCCCTTGGGAATCCAGAGCATCCGGGCCGCACAAGAGGCAAATGCGTGGTTCCGTGGAAGTATGGGTTCAGGGATTACATTGATTCATATAGAAGCCGGCAAAGAAGAAAGAATGATGAGCGGGAGCACTTGCGAAGGCTAGAGGAACGGCTCATGTCACACGATCAAAGACTGGAGGAAGAGGTTCAACGCCAAGTGGCCGTAGCAATGAGCCAGCAACAGCAAGCGCAAACGTTGCCTCCAGAGCCTAGTGTCGCAGCCGATCACCTGTCTCAGCGGAAAAGCAGCTGCGCTTCCACAGACGTCGCCGCCGCCGAGCCCACGGGGATCCAGGCCGCAGTTGAAGCGTCGGCCCCGCAGCGATTTCCAGTGTATGAGATCACCCACCGGACACCTTGTGACCTGCAGACTGCCGTTAAGAACTTAATGTTCACTGTTGCGTACGGTACCGCCATGCCAACCGAACCAGGCGACGTGTACCACGGGCAGCAAATTCCGCCTAGATACACAAGAGTTGGCGTGGAGCAGGTGTGCCAGGGTTGGGAGACGCTCGAGCTTGATATTCCTGGAGGCGATGGGGAGAGGATACTAGCAGAAGCCATTCATGGCTACATCCTATGGGATAAGCGCTACATTGTCCTAAAGTCGGATGATCAAACACCAAGACCGGCATCTCAGCATGCCTCTCCAAGACCAGCATCTCCGCAAAACTCCCCAAGGGCAGCACTGTCTCGGCAAGGTTCACCGGCACATTCTCCATCACCATCATCTCATGCGCCGATGAACACTCAAGCGTCACCGTCGCCTCCATGGTCACCCCCTCCACCGCCGGCAAAGAAGCAGAAACGGCCGCCGGCAAAGAAGGTAGCTGCACCGGCTATGGAGCCTCCAAAGAAGAAGGAAAATAAGAAGAAAACCAAGGAGGCTCATATTAAACCCTGGGACATGAGCCTTGAAGAATGCGATCGGATAACTCAAGAAAGAGTTAAAGAGCACTTCAAGCCGAAGCCGAAGCCGGAGCCCGAGAAAGTCATAAATCCGATAGATTTGAAATTTTTTAAGGGAATGTGCGAAGCAAATAAGAGAAAATTCATTTCGAGAGACCCCCCTTCAGACTACGAACGCACAATTATCAAAACTACTGAGAAAAAGAAGAGACAATCAAAGTCGTCGTCGTCCGACGTTCCACAGCTCAGAGCCCAAAAGAAACAATCAATAGAGCCTCTCGTAGTGGGACAGACGACGCAAGAACAAGACTTTGTTACATTTCTGAAAGAATCAAACCTGACGGCCGCTCAGATTGCAGGGGGAGAAGATATTCCAAAGGCCGATGTGGTCGTCAAATGGACGTTTGAGATCGGCAAAACTCTTGTACCCCCCGAAGTAGTGTCTGTGCTTCCAACGCAAATGTATAAGCTGCACCAGCACTACATGCGTGCGATGGCCGATTGCATCTTCATGCAGGGCGCAAAGATTAAAGATGACGATTTCTTACGGGGGGAGGCCATTATATGGATAAACTGGAAAGAAATTTACCAACTATTCCATCAGGAGGCCCTCGGCATCTCTATGGTCGGCTTGTGGGTTCTGTAAGTATTTTACTCTCCTTACGTATTGTTTTGCATGATCTCAACATACTGATCTCTTGATTTATTCGGTATCATGTAGAATGGAGATACATACTTGCAGAAGAAAGGGATACTCTCACCTCGGCTTCATCGACCCAATTACTTGTAATTGGAGGCTTCTACGTGACAATCTCGATGACATATTCCAAAACATGTTCAAGTACATAAGCGTTCATCACAACAAGCAAATGATATTGTTTCCTTACAACTTTGCGTGAGTGATTCCTTCCGTCTAACTCTTTCTATTCTATAATCAAATTGTTTAAATCTTAACTACCAAGAACTGCCTCCGTATAATCTTGCAGTGAACACTTTGTCCTAACTGTCATAATTCCCGAGAAGAGCCTACTCGTGGTTATGGACTCATTGAGGAGACCTCCAGAACAATACGAAAATCTTCTTAACATGATGAAAAAGTAATTCTACCACTACTCCGTCCATGACCGATAATTTGAATCACTTTGTTACTTGACTATAATTGTTCTAATCATGCACAGGGTTTGGAAAGAATTCGCTAAAAATCATCCAGACAAATTTGACAAGGAATTGAAGATCAAGACAGATTTTCCGGTACGCGCTTAGATGATTCGTTGCCCGATTCATTAGTTTTATTATATATTCATGTAAATACCTGATAATTTCTTCTCTCTTAAAGTGTATGAGGCAGAAACCAGTCACTGTATTGTGCGCATACTATGTATGCGAGAACATCCATGGTCTGGTAGGTCCTCCAAAGGGCTGGACAGATTGGGAGGAGGAAGTAAGTAAAAAAACTTGTTAATATTTGAACTCGTATTTTAATTAGTCGAAATTAATTATCCCCTTTTTCCATAGGTCGGGGAGATGCGCGATAAACTCATACCGGAGAAAAAGATTATGGCGATTCAAGAACAATTCTCCGGATTTATTGTTGAGCAAGTCCTCGATCCAAAAGGCGAATTCTACTATGATGGAATATCTAATATTGACAATCACAGCAAATATGACAATATACGCGTATATATGTAATTAAGAACGAATATAACTATGTAAATATATATGTGTGTCTATGTATTAAATTTCTATTTATGAGTATGTATGTATGTATTAAATTTCCAAAAGGCGAATTCTACTATGTAATTAAGAACGAATATACCTATGCAAATATGATGGAGTATGTATGTATTATATATATAAGCACTCCAATAATATATATATGTGTATATATATATATTTATATAATATTGGTCCTAGACATTTTCATATGTAAAGGAATTCACATGTATAGATATGTGTATACATATATATATATATAAGTGAATTAATTTATATATGAAAACTATCTAGGACAAATATTATATAAGTAACTATATATATATGTATATATTAGTGGAGATCATACACACTGAATTCCAATACATAAGTTTAATTGAAATGCAAAAGTATAATTGAAATAGAAAAAGAATTGAGAAAAGAAAAACATGAAAAAAAAGAGACCTTTTGTCCCGGTTGGTAACACCAACCGGGACAAAAGGGTGCGCCAGCCACGTGGGCGCTGGCTGCACCTTTTGTCCCGGTTGGTGTTATCAACCGGGACAAAAGGTCCTCTTTTGTCCCGGTTGCCACACCCGGGACAAAAGGGCACCCCCTTTTGTCCCGGACAGGCGTTCCCGGTTGGGAAACCGGGACAACAGCGGTTTCCCAACCGGGACAAATCAACATTTTTGTAGTAGTGCTTGTTGCTATTTTGAATTTATGCATCGAAAACTTCTTAATTTGCAATAATTCTAACTTCTAAAATATAATGCGTTAATGAAGCAACCAGAATTATGAGGATTAATGGTGATGTAATTAAGCATCTCTTAAATTAAAGAGACTAAAATAAATAGTGAAATTTGTAAACTACGATATCGCGCTTTTGTGAGTATCGATTAGGTTTCATCCCCGTTGGTAGATACCTAGATGGCTAGATATATGTAGAGTCGGGTATCATGATTGAATTATGGAGGGAAAAAAACTCACGACAGAGATACGTTTACACAGTACAGCACTAGTACACATCCGTAGAGACATTGCGGGTGTGTTTCTAACTGTAAATGATAAGCAACCAGAAATCCCAGCTGAGCAACCAGCACCAGCAGTCCAAGGGTACAGCTCTAAGGCATGGTATCCTGTCACTCAGCACGTACTCTCTTTAAAAAAAAAGAAAAAAGAAACACGTACTCTTTTTCTAGGCTGCCCTAGATAGCATCAGCACATTCATTCGCTCATTTTTCAAATATATTTTTGTCATGTACAAGCGTACAGCTAAATCACATTAAAACGGCCCAATAAAATTATTACCCACGCACTGCACTGTGTTGGGTCACAGTTGGCACAATACTTTGTTCACCATGATTTCACAATCGCCACTCTTGGGTTTATGCGTGAGTTTTGCCTTTTTTCCAAGCAAAATTTTGTGCTCACTAACTCATAATTGTACACATTATTATGGCAAAAACCTGAGCAAATTTTGGTTCCTTTATGTTATGGTAGTGATGCGAAATTGTCTAGATGCTCTCAGCAGAAATTCATAAGATTGATATGAATCTGGTGCCTCTTTAATTTGTTGCCTGACATCAATGAGGTTCATAAAAATATGGAATAAGCTGATTTTTTAGAAATGAAAAAAAATCCCTAGCCTCTGCAACTGTACACAGATAAATTATTGCGTAGTTTTCAGTTCAATTGCTATTTGTAAAAATACGGGAGCAGAGCCAGGTGTGCAAAAATAAGAGAAAAAAATTCGTAACAAAATTCTAACATTGTTGTTCCATCTGTTCTTGATGAACATATCCAATGGTTTTCGATGCTTTAAATATGCCGAGCACAAGAAAGGGACTTATTACTAAGCGAAACTCATGTGAAAAAAAGATGAGTATGTGACTTATAGGTGACCTTGTTTTGATCAAACATGTAAGCAAAGGTCCAAAGGTTGTACTACCGATGCAATTTAACATATGAACAACATGATTTACAGGTTGCCCGCCCTCGAAATTAAAGGCGAAACCTGAGGTACAAATAATGTCCAAGCAGCAGTAAAACACTGGATACGAGAAATATAAAGTAGGCAACAAATGAAAAATACTGTGAGGAAGTGAATGAAATTTGACAATGACGTCGTACCAATCTGTGTACAAGCGGCTCAGGAAATGCGCACGCCGTGTACAGCAGAGAGTGCCACTGCACAGCAGTGAGATGATGATCACGGCCGGCCGGGGTGCCCATCTCCAGTGAATTGAAGCAGCTAGCAGCTGAACCAACGCTGAAGGCTCTCGTTGAGCAGGATACGGAGCGCAGGATCCTCCTGTTACAACTCCTATTCCGTAATAAGCACACTAAATGCTGCGCCGGTATTATATTGTTCGTGGCTGGCCGGTGATTTTTTTTTTTGACAGATGAGATCTTAAAAAACACTTGAGAAATGATTGGGAATTTTAAAAAAAACCTTGAGAAATGGTTGGGAATTTTAAAAAAGCACTTGAGAAATGGTTGGGAATTTCTTTTTTTCCTGTGGTTTAAATCGTGTTTGCAACTCACTGGATCATTGTTCAACGATGTTATGGTTACAGCATTAGCCCAAACTGATTAACTTTCCTCTTTTCCATCTCTTTCGTCACCTGCATGCCCATAGGCCATAGGCCCAACTATGTAGTCGGCCCATGTGCACTAGTAGCATTGAGCTCTCTCTCTCTCTCTCTCTCTCTCTCTCTCTCTCTCTCTCTCTCTCTCTCTGTTTTTTTATTTAAATACAAGGCCCAAATTAGCTCAAAGAACCTGGCCCAGTCTTGTGGAAAAAAAAACCTTCATCAAACACGATAACAGGGAGGGTTTACTTTGTAGAAAAGAGTTATATATATATATATTGGATTACTGGATCCACCTAACAAGTTGATAAAATAAACTAAAATATCATTACACATAAATAATTTAGAAGGAGAAATAAACTAGAGTAGTATATCATCGTAATTAATTAGCTGATTCAAAAAATACCATTGGTGCATCCTTAGTTGCTGGCCTTTTGAGTTGAGTAAGCATGACTTTAACGTGACAAAAAGGGTTGTTAATTAAATAAATAGTTTCCCGTGTGGTAGTAGTGAAATTTTAAGCCCAATATAGTCACTCCCGTATTTGCAAGCATATCTAGGGAGAATGGATCTCGTTCTATAAATAAAATGGATCACAAGGGAATTCTACAAACGTTTAGTAAACATGTCTTTTTTTCATAGATTATGGAAAGTATGCCGCGTGTTTTAGACGACAAAATAGATTTTAAACGTACAAAATTGACAGTATTTCAGAAAGAGAAAAGGGCTCATCAAATACGAAGAACGTCTCCTTTACAGTGTGCAGATTGCAAGATTCCAATTTGGAACCTTAAGAGCGATCAATTACTTAAGCAGCATATCCCAGCAGGCACAAGAAAGTTCAAGCAGCAGTCACATCAGAGATCAGAACGAAATGGTTTCTTCCCCATCTTGATAATTTACACGCATGGCACATTCTTCAGAGTTCAGACCCTCACGCACACTCTGTTTCCCGGTAAAATCAAACGCAGCAGCAGCCAGCATTGCTCACAGGCTGGGCGTCCTCTCGGCGGCGCCGGAGATGACGGTGAGGAGGTTGTTGCCGAAGGGGTCGCTGAGGTGCTTGGCGAGGTTCTCGACGGGGCCTTCGCCGGTGACGTACGCCTGGATGAAGAAGGCGAGCATGGAGAACATGGCCAGCCGGCCGTTCTTGATCTCCTTCACCTTGAGGATGGCAGCCTGGTCGGGGTCGCTGGCCAGGCCCAAGGGGTCGAACGGGCCGCCGGGGTGCAGCTTGTCCTCCAGGTCCAGGCCGTTGATGATCCGGTAGTACTCGGCGCCGCCGACGAGGACGACCTCGGCGATGACGGCCACCACCAGGTTGATGGGGATGCTGTTGCCGAAGTAGCTGAGGGTGTTGCCGTCCAGGAGCAGGGCGCCGGTCTGCAACCATTGCCGTGGCGCCATCCATGAGTTCAGGCTTCTAGCTACTTTCAGAGATTGCAATACTACTCTACCCACTGGAATGTGAAATCTATGCAAAACTATGCTGCGTCTTGTGTTCTATATATATATTCTTTCTCGTAAATTCAATGGCACGCAATTCTTCGGCGCATTTGAGAAAGAAAAAAATGCTACTGAAGTGTGAATATTCTGAGAGAGCCGGTGATCAGGACCTTGAACCAGACGGCCTCAGGGCCGCAGTTGGCGCCGAACTTGTTGCACGCCTCCGGGATGACGGCACCGGCGGCGCCGAGCATGGCCCACCTGGCATGGATCAGCTCGTAGGCCTGGTACCTGCAGGGTTATAGTAAGTGAGGTCATTAGAATCTACATGTTCATCAGTGTCCAGGCAGTGCAGGCGATTTGTTGCAAGGGATAGAGATATGAGACTCACTTGGCGAAGTCCCCTGGCTTCTTGCCCAGACCAAAAGGATCGTAGCCATAGCTGCAAGTTGGAAGGGCAAGATGGCTCAGTTCAGATGCATTCAGTTGGATTTTATGCTGCATTTCATTTGAACAAAAAGTAGAACCAGAGACAGCCTTAATAGTTGATGAACACTGCTGCTTAAAAGTGTGAGAAAATTAGTCACAAAAAAAAGTGTGAGAAAATTAGCCAAAATTTAAAATGCTGGTCTGAATGTTTGAGACAGGTCTGTGCTTTCAGAAGGAATTTGACAGACAGCAAAGTTGCGCCATTAGGCGTGAACAATCTGAATTTGACAACCAAACTACTTCTTTTCACAAATGTATTCTTTTCTCCCAGTATATGATACACTGTCTATTTTTCAAACCAACAAGTAGTACTTAACCTGATTTCAGCCAAAACTACCAACTGAAATCCAAATTTTCTAAAACAAATATGAAGATAGCTTTGGATAGGAGCGCTTGGAAACTAGCTATCAATGTACCTGAACCGTGACTTTTGTTTCTTTTGGGTTTTATCTCTAGCATACCCCAACTTGCTTGGAAAAAATGCTATGTTGTTGTTGTTGTAAATATGAATCCTATGGCAAGCAAAATTAGAGTAAATTAGAGTTTATTATGTGACTTACTCTCCAGCGACCTCTCCCGTGAGGTACTCCGGCACCTCCGAGCGGTCCAAGAGACCATCCGGCAGGAAGATCCTCCTGTCAGGGCCTATCAAGAAACACACACATACACACACAAAAAGGCAATCATCACACAAGAGGCTCCTGAATTTTCATGGCGAAGCACTTAAAAACGCCAAATAGAAGTGATCCCAGAAGTTGTGCAATCTCAGTAATCAGGTTCTAGTCTACTCACCATACCACTTGGCGAGCTCATCGCTGATGTCCGGGGATGAGGATGATACGGCGGCGGGCTTGGGCTTCTGGGCAGGCTTCTTTTTGAAGAGGGAGACGATCTTCTGCGCCCCAGCGGTCGGTGTAGTGGTGGCATACCGGGAGGAGCCGGCAAAGTTGAGCTGGGTGCCGAGGATCTTCGATGGAGCGAGCGCCGCCATTGCCGCAGACCCACAATTCAGAGGAAGATTGCAGCAGGAGGGGATGGCTGATGGGCGTTTGTGGAGGGAAAGATAAGCTAGTTTAAATGGATGGAAATGGGGATCGGAGGATGCTGTGGGCCTAGCTGAGATTTGGCAATAGGAGCTGCCATTGGCTGGGTGCCCAGGAGGGCTATCTATTGCTTGGAGGCGATTGGGCAGGCCATGCTTATTTGGCAGATAGGGCGCTGATGTGGTAACTTTAGAGGGTGCTGATGTGGCAGCACTACGGCCTCTTGTGAGCTTGTTTGTCAGTACTCAGTGGGGGCTAAATGGGCAAAACATGATAGATAGAGACCGAGGGAGAACCAACTAGAGAGAGAAAGAACCAAGACAGCCATTCCAGGCCACACACTGGTATCAAGAGGGTGAAGAACACACGTACAAGCACAAAATAGAGTTCATCTGAACCTGACGCATCGATTCATCCTAAAATTTAAAATCTATGATGAGCAACCCCAGTAGCAGGACATTACTCAACATGATGGCATGCAACTAATATTATCGACAAGAAATCACCGGCCTTGTTTCAGGATCCTACTTAGATACAAACCTACTGACTGATGAGAAAGAGAGCCATGCGATGCAACAGTCTGGATTCTAGATCTAAGTGCTACTGCCTTTCAAGATAAACACTGCTTCTAATCTTCACTTGATACACAGTTGAAGGCAGCTAATATCAACAATGATGCTGCGGGTGCAGCTCAACGCCATTTTTCGATCCCTTTTGATGTTGCCGTCACAAGCTTCTTGGTGTTTATAACCAGCTCGTCGAATAAAGCAACAACAGTGTCCCTGGAATAGAGGAGGAAGAAATGATGAAAACACTGCATTACAATAGCCATGTTCTTTCGCATAAACAAATTGGTGATACGAAAACAATGTGAGGTGCAAAAGAGACAATAGGCTGGGAGACCAAACACGTCCAATGTTATTTATGGTATCAGACAATAGTATGTTCTCTAGTAGAACAATTGGAGTTTTCCTTCCAGATATAGAAAATTAAGAACACGATATTTGAAGGTAGATTAGAGAGGAAGATCTTATTTTTGTTATTTATGCGCAAGAACTTGTTGTCACTTTATATCTATATACTCACACAACTATACCTTTGGCACCACTTCAAATATCTCAGTACTTCGCTGTTAAAGTCAGACGAAACAGGATTTCAAAGAATTTGCACTAGTCTTCTAATAACTGATGAATTCATCAACTAGGCTGTAGAACTAGGCGATTCAAATGAAGCTATGGAGGCCATTTATGAATGATTCCCTACGGCATTGGCTTCTTGCAAGATGTACAGAAAATACCTTACATCCGACGAAATTCACTGAGCAATACAATTACTTTGAGTTTCTTTAGATTCAGAGTAGATACTACAGCTAGCATTTTCGTGTTTTAAGACTCCAGATGATTGATATGATGTACACCACCTACCTCTGTACAGGAACCATATAAAGTTTTGGAAAAGATACGGTCAAAATTGCGAAAAGATACGGTCAAAATTGCCTAACATTAATGTAAGAGGAAATATGGATCAAGATAAATTATCAGTAGAATCTAAAGATAGTTCAGAAAATACAGCAGATCTGCGCACATAAATCATTTCACACCCCGCACCCTCCAAGGCAGGCAGCCACCCACCCACCTACGCACGTATAAAAAGATGCTGCTACGCTTGAAAAAGACAAATAAATTAGGATGATACATGTGAACTCTAATGTGTTGATAGTACATGGCATTTGATTATGAATGTGATGATTATGCAATGCTAATTTTGAATAGAAGTGGGGAAATTTAAACAACTTAGAACTGAACAGAATTAATGGAACATGATTATTGAATCGTATATTTACAATGTTATTCATGAACATTAAAAATATCCATTTAAGACATGCTGTGGAAACTGCCAAACTGGCAAAAACATACTAAATCAAGTGAAAGAAAAAAAAAGTTTACATACTTAAGACTAGTGCTGCAAGTTAAGAAAACTAGCTACAGTGCACAAGGTATCATGAACTGAAACATTTGCCAGAACAAATAGCATAAAAGATAATTTTCCTATGTCTGCAATATACTCACGTAGGCAAATGTGGAGCTTCCTGGAACATTTTTCCAATATTTGAGTATCTTTTGTGCTCATCATATGCAATTCCTTTGCCCATGCCATAACCAAAACCCATTCCAACACCACAACCAGCTCCAACACCAAAGCCTAAAGTGAGTCCAGGAAATCCAAACCCTAGTCCTGCACCTAAAATAATCAGGGGAAAAATATAAGTACGCAGGTGTACACCATTGATGAAGAAAAAAGATTATGTAAAAAGTGAGAGAGTATACAGGGAAACATTGGTAAAGATATTTATACAAGAACACAAGACTTCACCATTACTATTTTCTACAAGAATGCCCCCCCCTAAAGTACTTAATTTCAGAAATAATTTATGCAAATTTAGTTGTGATTGTGCTTTGTCAATATGACGCAGTTAATATCCTCCAGATCCTATTTACCTTCCACCCTTTGCATAAGCTAAAATGGGCCTTTCAATTCATCCCTTCCAAATCTCAATTTGAAAAACAAACTCATTGAACCCTTTTATCATAAGGGGACTCTCCTATGCCCGGTGTACACCAGGAGAAATAAGTAAGCTCAGTCTCTACCCTCTAATTTCCAAATTTGAATTTGAATAACAAAGCCGTTGTATCCTCCATAGGCTTCCGAGTGTACACCATACATATTATGTGGTGCTCTCTTGCGCCCAGTGTAAACCAGGAGGCATTGGTATGCACTACCTCCATCACCCTCTACCTTTTACCGCTATGGTGAAAGGATTGATTGAGTGATAGGTACAGAATAAAATTCCATAGATGTATGGATCTTTGGATTTGTGATCCAGGAGACAATACCTATTGTTCGTTTCTATCACAATTTTAATTTGAACAAACAAATCATTTCTCACTTCAGATCATATATCTGACATAGATATGTAACAGATCCACTCAAAAAATTCAGAAATCTAACAACTCAACCATCAGTATTAAATTGATCAGCTAACTTTCATAACTAATCCTCTGAATTGCACAAGGAAGCTCTGCAATTCTGACCAAAAGTTCCTCATTTTTTTTCTTGTAAATTCCCTGATTTGGCCACTTGGGACAGCAACTATCCTATCCAGTGTTGCGACAAACAGTCGCTCAGAGAACACCAGCTGAACCTACAGAAACTGAAAATCATAATGCCCTGATAACCAAGCAGTGTGCTAAATTCCTTTTGTACTCAATACATGAATTGACACCAATTTCAAGTTCTCGACATCACTAAGCCTCTTAGGAATAAATTAAACTACATAGATCAGTCAGTTCCAGAATCCAACACGCAGTCTATGAGGAAAAAAAATCCTAAACCCTCAACTAGTGTGACTCCCTATCGTGCCCCATTTCGACCCCAGCCCGGCAACCGGATTCCTCCCTAACCCCTATGGGTAGGGAAGGGATTAGATGGGGTGAATACGGTACAGCCAATCGTTTCACCTACCACAACCCACCGATTGAATCATCCCGCAAGGAGAAGAACGGGAGGCCACAGCCCACAATTTTACAGGAAGAGAGGGGATGGCCGGGAGCTTTTACCGCCGAACAATCCGACGCCGGCGCCGGCGCCGCAGCCGATGCCGCAGCCGAAGCCGGGGCCGATCTTGCCGAGCTCATTGGACGTGATCTCCGGCAGCTTCCAGAGAAGCCCCTTCTCGCCCCCTCCGCCGCCGCCTCCCTGCATCTTCTTCACCATCGCCTCCCCTCTCTCCGCGCTGCTCGTCCGTCCTCCGCGAGGGTCGAGGGTGGTGTGCTCTCGTTAATACTAATATAAATGGGCTTTTGAGCCTTGTTGGGCCGTAGCTACCTATGCTTACGCTAGGCCCAAAATTGGCTGAGAGAAACATGCAGTTTTTTTTATTTTTTATTTTTTTTTATTTTCATTTTTTACAAAAATATATTTTCGTTTTCCAAATTTACAAGAATATATCCCGGCCGCCCAGCTGCCGGGTGGCCGGCACCTGGTCGCCCCGCTGCCGGGCGGCAGGGGCTTATCTGTAAAAATTTTCGTAAAAAATTACGTTCCAGTCCCTGAAAGACAGGTCGCCCGGCAGCGGGGCGGCCGACCCCTCAGACCGCCCGGCAGCTGGGCGGCCGGTCCAGGCTAGCTGGTTCTTCAATATTTTCAGAGGACGGAAAGAGCTCGTGTTTCATCTGGCTGCTAGTCTGATCGTGACAGGCTCACTGCTCTCTCTCCACCGAGCAAATCAGCACATGCTCTCTTTTTTCCACGCCAAACACAGCAGAGCAATCAATTAACAGCAGCAGCTCTCTCTCTCTCTTCTCTCTCATGCATGCACACTCACGCACTGGCAAAAGCTCTCTCTTCTCTCTCACTCATGCACACTCTCTCTTCTCTCCCGTCCAGGAAGATCTCGTGTTTCATCTGCCTGTTGGTCTGATCGTGACAGTGAGGAACAGAGGTGGCGGCGGCTTGAGAGGAGGCACATGGCGTGAGGAGCAGGAGCCCAGGCTGCTGGCGGTGGTGTGGTTGGGAAAAAGAAATAACTGGGGGCATTAAAGAGGAGCTCTAGCTGCTGCTTGTGCTATGTGCCAGTGCGTGAGTGTGCATGCATGCATGAGAGAGATGAGAGAGAGAGAGCTGCTGCTGCTAATTGATTGCTCTGCTGTGCTTGGCGTGGAAAAAGGAGAGCATGTGCTGATTTGCTCGGTGGAGAGAGAGAGCAGTGAGCCTATCACAATCAGACTAGTAGTCAGATGAAACACGAGCTCTTCCCGTCCTCTGAAAATATTGAAGAACCAGCTAGTCTGGACCGGCCGCCCAGCTGCCGGGCGACCGGTCCTTCAGGGACCGGAACGCAATTTTTTTACGAA
This sequence comes from Panicum virgatum, assembly GCF_016808335.1. Classification (NCBI taxonomy): domain Eukaryota; kingdom Viridiplantae; phylum Streptophyta; class Magnoliopsida; order Poales; family Poaceae; genus Panicum; species Panicum virgatum. The sequence goes on from NC_053152.1 coordinate 12,383,487, forward strand.
AATTTTTACAGATAAGTCCCAGCCACCGGCAGTGGGGCGACTAGGTGCCGGTCGCCCGGCAGCTGGGCCGCCGGGGTATATTTCTGTAAATTTCAAAAATGAAAATATATTTTTGTAAAAAACGAAAATGAAAAATATAAAAATAAAAAAACCGCAGAGAAATATCATATCATGCTTGACCTGGGCCAAGAGAAATGTCCCTCACCACAACCTTCCCTTGCTCCTCTTTTTTCTGTATGAAATAAAAAAAGGAAAATTTGGATCTGTACTATTAAAAAATTCCAATGTTAAATATATACCATCATGATCTATATGTCATTGACTCATGTGAACTCCACACGTCAGTGAGATAACGGTGGTATATATCTAACTTTGGGATCTTTTAACACAAATCTAATTTGACTAGCGCTCGCCAGAAACGCAGCTGGCGTGCGATTCACCTACTGCACTCCACTCCAACGGGCCCACAACCACATACAAAATGATCTAGCCGGCCTGCTGGGCAGCGCCAAGATTACTGCGCCACGGACTTTTTTCCCTTCTTTTTCATTTTTGTTTTTTCATTTCAATAATTTTTGTGTTATATCATTTTGTATGTGTGTACATTGTGGACAAGTTATACATAAAATTCTCCAAACAACATTCATAAAAGATAAAAATTATAACCTATAAGTTTTTCGTATCATGAAAGTGGTGGCACAAAATTATCGAATAAAGAAATTATCAAAAAGAGGATGTCGGTGTTTACCGCCAAGCCTGCTCAAGGATACCCTTAGCAGTAGGGTTTGTAGGTATGGATCGACGACTCTGGAACTCGATGGTGCAAGGAACACAAACATTTAGACAGGTTCGGGCCGCGAGTTGCATAATACCCTACGTCCTGTGTGGTGGTTTGTATTGCCTTAGGTGTAGATGTGTTTCGAGGGGGTCCCTGCCCGTCCTTATATATCCGGGGGACAGGGTTACATGGAAAGTCCTAGCTGAGTACAGTTGGAGTCCTTCTACAACACGATCGGGTAGTTTCCTTGTACTGCAGCTAGTACTACGCCTATTCGGGTAGTTACAAAAGAGGTAACGTACATCCATGAGCCATCCCTTACTCTAGAACATTCTATGCCTGTGAGCAGTCCCACTGTCCCGGGTCTGACAAGCCCCCGAGCTCTTCGTAGCCGAGTCCTGCAGGCGTCCAGTACTTGAACGGCGTCTTCGAGTACTTCAAGTAGTCAGAACATCCTTCTGGTTGCTTCTGGGTCTTCCTTCTGATGCGCCGAGAAGTCCTCCAAGTACTTGTAGTTGCTCCGAGGCTGTGAGGCGCTCAAGCTCCGAAATTTTGATCATATATGGTGCACGAAGTACTCGCGTTCCATATGGAGTAGCCCCCGAGCCTTAGGTTGAATCGCAGAATCAGGCTGAGGGTCACTTCAGTCTTTTTCCTTCTTTATTTTTCAAAAAATTTGAAAAATAAATCTCTGATGCACATATCCCGCAGCCCCCGAGTCTTGAATTTAAATTCCTCCATTTAGATTTAAGAATCAATGTAAACTCGTGGGAAAAACTGAAAACTTCCCTGAGAAGGAAAGAATCCGTTGGCATCCCAAATATTCACAAAATTGCCCTTGAAGACCGTATAAAGCCGATTGAAAACTTCCAAGGGTTTTACCCCTTGAACTCCTGGCCGCCGTCAAACTCAGATTCACATTTGCCTCTTCTCAGTCAAAATCCAAAAGCCCATCTCGTAGCCCCCGAGCTAAAGCTCGTGACTGTGAGATGGCTCCCAAGAAGAACAAGTCCAAGATTGAAGAGGGAACGATCGCCAATATGCCCACAGGTTGGTGTAAAAGTAACATGTCTGAATCACTGGTCCGGGAGTTGGAGATTATGGGACTCCTCCAAGAGCAGGGCGTAAGCCAGTGGCGCACTGATGAAGGAGAAGATTACCCCATGGAAGGTACCCTTGAGACCATTATGTTTCGCGATTTTGTAGAACGTGGTCTCACTCTTCCCGTGTCAGAATTTTTCTATAGACTTCTTCAGTTTTGGGGAATTCAGTTACATCATCTCACTCCCCAATCCATCTTGCATCTTTTAATTTTTACTCATTTCTGTGAAGCATTCCTTGGAATTCTGCCCCATTTCCACCTTTTCCAACGTTTCTTCTTCCTTGTTCCAATCCCTAATGCCACCAATCCCGCCGTCATCGTTGGATGTGAATTGGTACTCCGCCCTGAGAACCGAGGCTAGTACTTGGTTTATGATCCGGCGGGTCAAGGAGCCGAATGGAAGAAATTCTAGTTTCATGTTGGGAACTTTGAATCCCCACTTCCAGAAAGGACTACTAGTGCCCCCCAAGTCCAGGAGAGTTGGTCGAGTAGAGGATCTGGTGGCAAGCAAGTTGAAACCATTCTTCGTGCGATTGCCATTATTAGGAAAAAGAGAGTCACTGGAGATCATGTGGTCTTCTCATTTATCAGTCGTCGGACGCAGCATCTCCAGCTACGAAAGCATCATGCCTTTAAATATGAAGGTACGCAGGATCCCACTAGGATGTCCTCAGAACCAATGGCTCAGTCTGAAGTAATAAAGAGATGCTACAAAGTACTCGATAACTTCGATAAGTCTTTGACACTTCCAACACTCTTCTCGGCACAAAATCCTCCCGAGAATGCCTGGGTATGTGCTTTGGATACCATGTCGAGTACTTGTAGTCAACCATTTTTGATCTTCTGACTAAGTATTAGCTTCTTTCTGCAGAAGAATTATAAATCCTGGTATTGTATGCCTCCGACTTCTGCAAATGCTGATTCTGACGACAGCAAGAAACAGAAGGTGGCTCCCGGATCAATGTTGCAGAGGAAAATTCCTCGTCTCAATGCCGGAAAGTAAGTATATAATATTTTATTGATTGTATCCCGTTTGTCTCAGCTTTCTTATTCAGAATTTTGCTTGGCTAGGGTCCTACATCTTTCAGCGCATGAAAAAAGATCAAGTCCAAGACTTCCGCAACTGGGTGTCGAGTATTTCGGAAGGAACTAGTCGATCAGCCCCCAATTCTCCTGTAATTGGGTTGATCGAGACCCCGGCTGCCAGTTTCCCGAGTGCAGACACAGCTGAGAGACCAAGCGAACCAAGCCCTAAAACATCTGATACTTCTGCGGCTGCTAAAGGAGCCTCCAAAGCTGGTGGATCTGGGAGTAGTGGAGCAGAAGGGTCAAAAGGTCCTTCCGTTCGATTGGTACCGTTCCAGTCTATTCCTCAATCAGCCCAGCAAGAGTTGGGAAAGAAACTATTTGATGATCCACTGTTGTCTCTAGACAACATAAAAAAACTTGTAGATTGTATGCAGTGGAGCTTTAAATTTACCAAGGTGAGTCTTCTGCCACTACTTGTCTTTGTCGAGTAGTTGTTGATGTATGACCAGATTCACCTTGTATGTCTCAGGATGTAGTCAATCGATCTTTCTTGAAGTCTCATGCTTTATATAAGACTGTAGGCAATCGAAAGATCTTTGAGGAGCAAAAGGCCATGATTGCCAAACGACTGGATGAAGCCCTTGCTGCTCGAAACAAACTTTATATAGCAAGTCAGCAGCATCATCTGGAAGTTTGTGACATGAAGCGCCAGATTAAGAGCCTTGAAGAAGAAAAATCAAAGCTTCAAGAGGAAAATTCCAGGCTTCAGAAGCAATTGCAGTCTGCCCAAGCCTGTAAGCACTCGATCTTTTGTCCTGATTTTGCTTTGTCATATCAATTTCTTAGATATCTTCCCATGTGGATGTGGTTGATACTGAAGAAGAGTCGTCAAGTAGCAAGTCCTTGGTGGAGCGTTTGGAAGAAGCTCCCCAGAAATTTTTGATGTCATGACGGCTACTTCCAAGAATTCTAACCCACATGATAAGAGTTGTCAAGTCATACTTGTCTCAGTTTAATTTAGCTCCAATAGCTAAAGGAATAGCTCCTAGTTGCTCTGATGAGAAATTCCGAGAGTATTGTAAGGAATCAGAAGTGATTGCGGAGGAAATTCTGACGAACATGGCAGAGTAGATTGCTTGTAACAACTCTTATAATCTTCAGTGAGCTCTTGTCGTTTTTCATAGCTTGTATCCTGTTGGTGTGTCTTCAGAAGCATAATCTGATACTGTAGGATAAGTATGAACTAGTCAATCAATCGAGTAGAATACCCGCATGGAGTAATCCTTAAAGTTAATCAGTTAGGATGAGTCCCATCGGACTATCCAAATAGAAAAAACTTGTAAAGACATCCAAAAACTACTCGAGCAAGTGAGTAGTATGTCCTAACCAAGGACTGGAGTAATCCGTAAGACAGAACTGTTAGGTACGAACCCCGTCGGTTTGCCCAAGATGTAAATGTTGAAGGGATATCCAAAAATTACTCGAGCAGGGCGAGTAAGGTGTCCTTTAACCAAGGACTGGAGTAATCCTTAAGGAAAAGCTATGAGGTATGAACTCCGTCGGGCTATCCAAGACGTAAATGTCAGAAAGATATCCAAAACTTACTTGAGCGAGGCGAGTAAGGTGTCTAACTTGTAGACTGGAGTAACTACTAAGATTGACCTGTTAGGGCGAACCCCGTCGGGTTGCCCAAGATGGACAAAATGCAGTAGTATCCATAACATACTCGGGCGAGCGAGTAGTTTTGCATTTACAGCAATACTGGAGTTCCTCATAGTTGACATGTTAGGATGAACTCCGTCGAGTTATCCAAGATGGACAACTAGTAAAGGTATCCATTCACCTTCTCGAGCTAGGAGAGTAGGTTGTGCCCTTTAAGGGAAAGGATGCGGCTTGTGTAGTTGTTCTGATGGAAAATTGTGTAAGCTTATTCTGACATGGTGATGTCGTAAAATTGCCTTTAATGTAGTCGATATGCCAATAAGGATCCTCACTTTATTAAAGAAATCAACTGACACCACTAAGCTGCTTGGATCAGGGATAAAACTTGCGCAGGTACTCGATGTTCCATAAATTCGATACCTCATTGCCATCTGCATCAGTGATTTTGTATGAACCTGGTCTTGTAACCTTAGTTACGATGAAGGGACCTTCCCATCTGGAGTTTAACTTGTGCAATCCTGTCTCATCCTGAATCTGGCGAAGTACTAGATCTCCAATATTGAAGGATCTTTGCTGGACGTTGCGATCATGATAGCGTCTGGCTCCTTGAAGATATCTAACCGATTGAGTTAAGGCGTTGACTCTGGCCTCTTCGACTGAATCTAACTCCAATTGTCGAGCTTCATCTGCTTCTCCTTCTTGATAGGCTTCTACTCTTGGGGATCTCCACATGATATCAGCGGATAGTATAGCCTCTAATCCATAGGTAAGGAAGAAAGGAGATTGTCCAGTTGCTTTGCTAGGCTGGGTTCGCAGCCCCCAGACTACATGAGGTAGTTCTTGAATCCACTTGCCGTCTTTCTTGGTGTTGGCGTCGTAGAGTCTTTTCTTCAAGCCATCGAGTACTAAACCATTGATGCGCTCAACTTGTCCATTTGCCCGAGGATGAGCTATTGAAGCATATTTGACCTCAATGCAGGAGTTGTCACAGAAATCCCAAAAAGATTGTGATGTGAAGTTGGAGCCAAGATCTGTAATAATGGTGTGAGAAAAACCAAACCGATGGATAATGTCGAAGATGAAGTCCACTGCTCTATCTGATAAAATCTTGACAATGGGCTTGTACTCGATCCACTTGGTGAATTTGTCGACTGCTACCAGCACATGATTGAATCTTGCTGGAGCGACGGTTAATGGTCCGATCATGTCCAAACTCCAACAGGTGAACGGCTATGATGGAGGGATTGTTATCAAGTTGTGTGCTGGGACGTGAGTCTTCTTGCCAAAGAATTGGCAGCCAAGACACCGTCTGACCAGGTCTTCTGCGTCCGAGACAGTTGTTGGCCAGAAGAATCCTGACCTATACGCCTTACCGACTATTGTCCTTGATGCAGCGCGATTGCCGCAAACTCCTTCGTGTATTTCTCGGAGGATGTCTTTGCCTTCTTCAAGGGTAACACATTTCATGAGGATGCCTGAAGCAGAGCGCTTGTATAGGTTGTCGCCAACGAGGACCAAACCCTTGCTACGCCTGATAATGCGGGCAGCTTCAGCGCTTTTAGGATCAACATGTGGTGGGAGCTTGAATTCCTTGATGAAGTCGATAAACTGAGTTCGCCAATCTTCTTCAATCATCAGCACTTCTCTGACTGTGGCCGGGGCCTCCGTGTCAGTGGCTTATTGGCTTTGTTCCTTGACTGATGGTTGGTGAAGTTCATGGACAAAAACTCCTAGTGGAACAGCTGCTCGAGTGGACCCAAGTTTGGAGAGGACGTCAGCTGCCACGTTGTTGTTGCGATCGACGAGGTGGATTTCCAATCCTGAGAACTTGTTTTCGAGCTTTCTGATTTCAGCAACGTATGCGTCCATTGTATCCTTGTTGACGTCCCATTCTTTATTGACTTGTTGAATGACGAGTAGAGAATTGCCGTAGATAAATAGTCGCTTGATGCCGAGAGATACTGCTAGTCGGAGGCCGTGTAGCAATGCCTCGTATTCAGCTTCATTGTTGGAGACCTTGAACAAGATTTGGAACACATACTTCAATTATTCTCCCTTGGGGGAGATGAACAAAACTCATGCGCCATCTCCATCGATCTTGAGTGAGCCATCGAAGTACGTCACCCAATGCTCTGAAATGCTCTGGGGTGCTGGAATTTGATTTTCCTGCCATTCAGCCAAGAAGTCGACTAGTGCCTGTGACTTGATTGCTGTTATTGGCTTGAAGTTGGTTTCCAAAGCTCCCAGTTCAACTGCCCACTTTGAGATTCGTCCAGTGGCATCCCGATTGTGGAGTATATCCCCCAATGGGAAGTCAGTTATGACTGAGATCTTGTATTCGTCGAAGTAATGCCGAAGCTTCCTGGAGGTGATAGAATTCCATACAGAAGTTTCTGAATTGATGGATATCTAACCTTTGATTCAGAGAGTACTTCGCTGATGAAGTAGACTGGTCCCTGAACACCGTAAGCGTGGCCTTCCTCCGGGCGTTCGACTACTATCGCCGTACTGACTACATGGGTAGTCGCAGCGATGTAGAGGAGTAATTCCTCACCGGGTAGTAGGGCTGTTAGAATCGGCGGTGACTGGAGATGATGCTTGAGGTTCTCGAGTGCTTCCGCAGCTTCTGTAGTCCACTCGAATTTATCTTGTCGCTTTAAGAGTTTGAAGAAGGGAAATCCCCGTTTGCCAAGCCTGGACAAGAATCGATTCAAGGCTGCCATACAGCCTGTAAGCTTCTGGACGTCCTTGATGGTAGCTGGAGTGTCCATTTCGATGATGGCATTGATCTTTTCTGGATTAGCCTCAATTCCTCGGTTGCTGACGATGAATCCGAGTAATTTTCCAGAGGGTACACCAAAGACGCATTTGGTTGGTTTGAGCTTCCAGCGGAATTTTCGGAGGCTGTTGAAGGTCTCTTCCAGGTCAGTAATGAATTGATCCTGGGTCTTCGTTTTGACCATGACGTCGTCAACATAGGCTTCAACGTTGCGATGTATCTGATCGGAGAAGCACAACTGTATCGCACGCTGGTAAGTAGCGCCAGTATTCTTCAACCCGAAGGACATGGTCTTGTAGGCATATGCCCCGTAAGGGGTGATGAAGGCCGTCTTGATTTGGTCTCCTTCTTTTAGGGTGATCTAATGATACCCTGAGTAGCCGTCGAGGAAGGATAACAAGACACATCCAGCTGTCGAGTCGATTTCTTGATCAATACGTGGTAGCCCGAAAGGATCCTTCGGGCAATGCTTGTTTAGATCAGTGTAGTCGACGCACATCCTCCACTCGTTGTTGTTCTTCTTCTGGACGAGCACAGGGTTGGCCAACCAATCAGGATGGTATACTTCCTTGATAAACCCTGCTGCGAGTAGTTTTGCTAGCTCTTTCTTGATGGCTTCTCGCTTGTCCGGTGAGAACCGTCGTGACCGTTGCTTTTTTGGTGTGGCTTTAGGGTCGACCTTCAAGGCATGCTCGATCAACTCCTTGGGCACCCCTGGCATATCCGCTGGTTTCCACGCGAATACGTCTCGGTTGGCCCTAAGAAAGTTGACGAGCTCGAGTTCCTATTTGTCGCCCAGTCCCGTTCCGATGATGGCTGTTTTGGAGTCGTCTCCCTCTTGTAGCTGGATAGTCTTGGTGCCCACACCATTGGTTGGTTTAACCGATGATTGGCTTGGCTTCTTGGAAGGCATCGACTCCTTGAGTGAGAGTTCTTTAGCAGCAGGAAGTATTTCGCTGACAGAACTAGGAACCCGGATAGTAGAAGCATGATCTATTGCTTCCTTGTCGCACTCGAAGGACTTGAGGAGGTCTCCCCGTAGTGAAAGGACTCCTGTGTTGCCTGACATCTTGAGGAGCAGGTAGACATAGTGCGGCACTGCCATGAACTTGGCTAGTGCAGGTCTTTCCAAGATAGCATGGAAAGAGGACTCGAAGTCGGCTACTTCAAATTTGATGTACTATGTCCGGAAGTTTTGTTCTGTACCAAATGTGACTGGGAGGGTGACCGAGCCAATTGGTGTAGAAGACTTTTCAGGAACGATGCCGTAGAACGGAGCCTTGCTTGGAGTAAGCAGACTCATATAGTTGAGGCCCATCTTTACCAATGTGCTTGTAAAGATCAGGTTGAGCCCACTTCCGCCGTAGATGAGTACTCGAGTAAGCTTGGAGCCCTGAACGACTGGATTGAGTACTAGCGGGAAGTTTCCAGGTTCAGAGAAGCTGGTCCACAGATCCTCCCTGGAGAAGATAATGGGGACCTCGCTATATTTGAGTGGCCTCTGAATTGTTGGCTCGACTGAGAGGATCTCTCTGAGTAGGAGCTTCTGAGCTCGCTTGGAGAAGCTAGGATCTCCTCCAAATATGACGTTGATGACATTTTGCTGCTGTTGGAAACCATCACGGTCTTTCTTGTCGTCTTCATCATTTTTGTCTTGTTCTTTCTTTGGAGCGGTTGCGGGTGCCGACTGGATGGATTTGCGCAGGATCGTGCACTCCCACATCGAGTGGTTGCTCTTGGGGTGGATTGGACATCTTTTGTTGTGAAGGATCTTGACGAACTGGTCCTGCGGCTTATCGCCCTTCTTACCACGTGGTGTGTGATCCATAGTGCCGACAGTGTCGTCAGGCTTATGCTTACGCGTGGGATCCCACTGGTTGCTGGGCCCTCCATGGTCATTGTGGCGCTTCCCGTTGTTGTCGTTGTTGCGGCGGGGAAAGTGACTGCGTTTTTGCTCCACATCATCTGCCCAGTGCCGCATCATGTCACGTAGATCCACCACTGTTTTGGGCCGATTACGCCCAAAGTCGCGGTATAGTGACTGGACGGTGCTGCCGCTCTGGAAGTAGTCGATGACGTTGTCGTCGGCGACGTTGGGGATGGTAGCTCTTGTGTCGAAGAAGCGCTTGACGTAGGATCTGATAGACTCGCCTTTCTCCTGCTTGATCATGGATAGGGCGTGGCGAGTAGCTACTCGGTGTAGCGACCCTTGGAAGTTGTCGACGAATGCCTTCTTGAGGTCCTCCCACGAGTGGATTGACTCGCGCGCCAAGCTTTCGAGCCACGTGAGGGGTGCGGGCTCCAAGGCCATCGGGAGATAGAGGACCTTGGTGTTGGTGTCTCCCCCTGCAACACTAATAGCGGTCGAGTATAATCGTAACCATTGAGCAGGGTCTTGCTTACCGTCATACTTTTGGATGTTCATAGGCTTGAAATCCTTCAGGTATTTGATGTTGTCGAAAGCCTTGCTCAGGGCTTGGAAGCGGTCGGAGTTGTCCACAAGTTGCGCTCTGCGTCTTGCGTTGATGATGTCCCATGCGTCCACAATGGAATCAGCTACCTCTTCCCTGTTGTTCCCACGGTTGTTGTTGTTGCGGTTTGGCTGAGGGCCAGGAGCTTGATTTGCTTGTGGTTGGCCACCTCTGGGGCGATGACTACTCGCAGCTTCCTAATCCTCTTGGTTTCTTCGGTTCTACTGTTCCTGCTGCTGTTGACGCTAGTGGCCTCCGGGGGTATGGCTTGCTTGAGGTATTACTGTTGCAGTAGCCCTTGATCGCGTACCGTGAAGCGAGGACGGGGGGTTCTGTCTCTCGAGTTGTTCAAAAGCGTTTTTGGTGAGATTTATGACTCGTTCCAACTCGGGATTCTGGGGCATCGTCATGAGTCGCAGGGTTGCTTCTGTCATTGCGGCTATTGGTGTTCTGAAGATGGGATCCGCAGCATTGTTGAATTCGTTGTTGAGGTTACATGGCGGGAGATGAGCATGTTCGGTCGCACGAGTCCTGCGCACTTCTTTGCGTTGATTACTTTCCCTGCGGGCTGTACGAGTGACTTCGTCTTCATAAACTAGAGCATCTTGGGTCAAATTGTCTGCTGAGATCTGATCCAAGGCTTCGTTTGGATCATGGTTGCTTGGAGCACCCCCGGGCTGGATGATTACCGAAACCAAACGCTCGTGAGATAAGCTTTCCAAGTCTGATTCGTAATCAGCTAGGACAGTTCCACCGGAGCCAGTTTCCCTCTCGGTTTCGAGGGGAGTGCCGTGTTGGAACGGGAGATCGTCAATGCTGGCGACTTCTCGCAGGTTGTCGAGTAGTTCTGCGAGGGTGTCACCTCGGCAAGATTTGAGTTGCATCTTAGCCAGTGCATTGGTGATGAAATCCAGGCTATCTTGAGGTGACTCGACTGGATCTGGGTAAACGTCAAAAACAGGTGCCTCCCAGTTAGCGGTGGTTGATTGGTTTTCGACGTGAGGTAGGCGATCCAAACTATTTTCATAGGAGGATCTAATCATCTATTTGTAAACAGACGATGAGTTACGCAAGCCAAAGATGGGTTGCACAATAAGAGTCCCAATCCGAGTGGATTTTGATTTGAGATCAATCTGAGTCCGAATAGAACTCGAGTTGTATTCGAGTTTCGGCTCGATCTCCTTGGCGAGGTCGGGAAGCAACATAACACCGCGATCATGAGATCTGGCGAGCTTGTTGGAGTCTTCCGACGTGGAGTTCTTCGGCGCGGGAGAGTTGGTTAAGTGGCTATCAAAGCCGCCTGAACCATTGGCGACGCAGACCCACGAACCGAAGATGAAGGTGGCGCCTCTGGGAGGCGTCATGGTGCTGAAAGCGAAAGTGGCCATCGAACTCGCCGAGGCCCCTACCTGGCGCACCAGCTGTCGGTGTTTACCGCCAAGCCTGCTCAGGGATACCCTTAGCAGTAGGGTTTGTAGGTAGGGATCGACGGCTCGGGAACTCGATGGTGCAAGGAACACAAAGATTTAGACAGGGGCCGCGAGTTGCGTAAAACCCTACGTCCTGTGTGGTGGTTTATATTGCCTTAGGTGTAGATGTGTTTTGAGGGGGTCCCTGCCCGCCCTTATATATCCGGGGGGACAGGGTTACATGGAAAGTCCTAGCTGAGTACAGTTGGAGTCCTTCTACAACACGATCGGGTAGTTTCTTTGTACTGCAGCTAGTACTACGCCTATTCGGGTAGTTACAAAAGAGGTAAGGTACATCCATGAGCTATTACTTACTCTAGAACATTCTATGACTGTGAGCAGTCCCGCTGACCCGGGTCTGACATGTCAAAATGATCTAGCCGGCCTGCTCGGCAGCGCCAAGATTGCTGCGCACAGACTTTTTTTCCTTCTTTTTCATTTTTGTTTTTTCATTTCAATAATTTTTGTGTTATATCATTTTGTATGTGTGTACATTGTGGACAAGTTATACATAAAATTCTCCAAACAACATTCATAAAAGATAAAAGTTATAACCTATAAGTTTTTCGTATCATGAAAGTGGTGGCACAAAATTATCGAATAAAGAAATTATCAAAAAGAGGATGTTCCTGTAAGTTGTGTGTATAAGTTACAACTTTTTAAAAATGAAAAGTTTATGCATATAAGTTTATTAGAAGAAGCTAAGTTATGCACGCAAACTATGTGCATCGCGGGAGTGACACTTCAAAATTATACTCTTATAAGTTGTCTCACAAAAGTTATATATAAAATTTGTATGCATAAGTTATGTGATCGTGGAAGTTTGTGCTATATAATTGCTCTTATAAGTGGTTCAAAAAAAGTTTTATGAAATGGTGGTAAAGGAGGTCTAGAACCACGTGTAAAGGAAACTGCGGGGGAGAAAAACTGGAGTCGGAAGCAAAAAAGAGAAACAAACGTGTCAAGACATGGAACCGTAAAGGGAAAGGATGAACGGTCTGAAATCGCTCGCTGCTACCCATCCTAGCGCGCTGCTAATTAGAAAACTCCATTTTAATGGTACAGATCCAATTTTTCCAAAAAAATATTGTTATAGATATATAAAATTTTAAGATTGTGTTGTTGTTAAATACTTCCTCTGTCCCAAATTATTATTAGTCTGATTTTTCTAGATACACAGATTTTGCATCTAGTTGCATAGCAAAATCTATGCACCAAGAAAAACTAGGACGACTAGTAATTTAGGATGGAAGAAGTAATTAATAATTAAGTGAACCCTGGGTACGTATAATTGTTTCCATGAACTTACATGATTTATTTCAAGTATATATGACGTATGTGCATGATTTATTTCAGGTGTATAACATTTTTGTTCCACTTGTATAGTTAAAATGATGATATTATGGTGGAGGTTGAAGAGAGCATGGTTAGCTGCCGCTTAGTAATTTATTTACGCCCATGACATGCAGGAAGAAGGAGCCAATAACTATTGTAAGGGTATGTACAATGGTTAGACGGCTGCCATCAATATGTGTCTAGAATAGTGCACGCAGATGACAGATTAGACAACCTATACAATGGCGTATCTCTGGGGCTGTCTGCAAATTATTTAGTACATGTCTAGGCACATAAAACATGGTGATCAAACATGTGAAATGGATCTTTGTGTATTGGTTTGTGGCATACATGAAAGAATCATTTGTGAATGCAAATAAATCACATGGATATTTTTAAGAGATGATAGTATATATGCAAAATAAATCACATGCAAATAAATCATTTGTGCCAGATAGAATGTAGTATATTTATATCAATAAATAGAATACATGATAGTATTTGAATATAGTTGAATTGCACCACGAGAACTAATTTTCCTTATTTCCTTTGAGCTGCCATATGTACTCCACTAAATCTTTCCTGAGTTTAATGTGTTGAGCGAGCTCGAATAGCATAATTTCTCCTTAGTACATTAACAAATACGGGATTAAGAGCCATAGAAGTACCGACTTCTGGTGGTAGCACAACTGATGCATTAGGATTCTCATTCAAATCCAATGGAACTCTAACCAATTCCTTCTCATCTTCTACTATCATATTGTGAAGAATTACACAAGCCTGCATAATATTGACAACATCATCCTTTTTCCAAATGCGTGCTGGCCGTTGATCAATAGCAAAACGTGATTGCAACACGCCAAATGCACACTCAACATCCTTCCTTGTTAATTCTTGTTCTTTTGCATATAATTTATCTTTCTGGGTTAGAGGTCTTGGTATAGTCTTCACGAAGACCGCCCACTCTGGATATATTCTACAGCGAGATAGTGAACTTGACCCATGGAGCTGTCCCTTTTAGAACATCAATGAACAGTGGTGATCTATTCAACACTGATGTCGTTTTGTCAACCCGCCGTTCCAAAAAAGAAATGCCAAATACGAAGATTTCACGATGCTACAGCTTCAAGGTTCATAGTAGGGACACCTTTGTCACCACGTGTAAACATGCCACTCCAAGCGGTCGGGCAATTCTTCCATGCCCAATGCACACAATCGATACTTCCAATCATTCCAGGAAATGCCCCGCTGCATCCGCCGATTGCTGCTATTGTAGGGGGATTTGTTGGGGACGAATGGAAAAAAAAGAGGGGCGGGGGTTGGAGTTTGCCGCCCTGGGGATTTCGCATACACGCTTCTACCAGCCAAAATTGGCACGGGGAGCGGCGGATCAGTGCTGTCGTCGCTGAGTCGCCGCTGCGCTCATACAGTGGTCGTTACAGTGGTCGTCGAGGAATTACTTCGCGCTCGGGCAATGAGCCAAACTCGTCCTCTCGTGAGACGATGATAGCTCCCAGTTCAGCAATAACTCAAATAAATCGTTCGTAGACGAGCTATTTATTGCCATTGTACATGCTCCAAGTCGTCGAACTGACTACTGTGATTTATCAAGGATATTTTCTTCTTTTCTATCTAGATATTTCAAGGAAGATATTTTCTACTTTTCTATCTAGATATAAAGGATCTCAGATTTGAGCATCTTTTATGTTTGTGTAGGATAGTAATGTTCCAGATGGGTAGAAATATTTGTGTAGGGTAGTAATGTTTGTATTTGTGAACCAGTCTTAGGGTTAGCAAGGGGTAATCTCCATAGTTTAGAGAATGTAAGTTTAAAAGATACTAGTTTGGAAAAAGAAGTGGAGTAGGCCCCGAGACAATCCCTCCCCTAGGGGGAACCCTTGTACGATTACACCCCGAGGCGTGCTCTCCCCTGCAGGTGGTCGCATCCCCGGCAGCATTTGGGCAAACAAATACCACGGGGTGGTCTCCCAGTCCCACTAGCCAGTAGACAAGGGATTTTTTTTATTTTTAACCTTTTTTTAATAATATTTTAATTTTAACCCGGTTGCCGTTTTATTTGCACGGCATAGCCCATTTGGTCGCGCCATCCATACTGGCGCGACAATTAGCCTCTGTCGCGCGAGTCCGGGTGGCGCGACATGCGTGCCACGCTGGCGCTGCGACCTGGACCTGCGCCACGTGGGCGCTGACGTGTTCGGCTCTGTCTCTCCACATGCGTTGGCGCGACAAGTCTTGTCGTGCCGTGCGGGCTGGCGCGACAAGTCTTGTCGCGCCGTGCGGGCTGGCGCGACAAGGCTAATGTCATGGGCCCGCGCCAGCCCCTTCTCCCCCACCCCCCTTTCTTCCCTCTCTTTCTCCCGACCGCTCCGCCTCCAGAGAGGCCGCCGCCGGTGTCGCCCCCGCCCCCCCCCCATCCCCTCCAAATCCAGCGTTTTAGAGGGGGTCAAGTGGGGGGAATCATTCCCCTACCTCCCCTGAAGGTATTCCCCTAATTATTTCGTCATTTAACCATGCACGTTAGTAGATATTTGTTGTTCATGGTGATTAGGGTTTGGTTTTTGATTTAAGGAAAAGTGTTGTATTTGATAGGGTAGTCATGATTAGATGTTTGGATGACATGTAGATGTTTATCTGCTCGCGATTTAGATGTGAGGTAGCACATGCATGCACCGATTAATAGGTATTGTAGTATTGAGTAGAGGGAAAAATAATATCTTTGTGATGCCAATATTAACTACTTGTTCATGAATTTTTACATGTGCACATTGTAGTAGTTCTTCATTTTGTTTGCACACTGCAACCTCTTTAATCATGTGAATGCTCGTAAAACTTGTAGTAAGCACTAAGTAGCTTGAAAATTTTGTGGTGCTTGCATAGATTTGGGCACAAATGAAATGAGTTGAGCTAAGATTTTTCTTTAGCAACTTAAGCATTAGCAGATGTAGGCTGTAAATATTTGTTGAGCTTAGATTTTTCATATATAAGATTAATGAGCACATTTCTGTCGATATATTTAGGCACATAGTATTATAGAGTACTTGTTGCTGCTGTAATTAATAGTGGCTTTGTCTCATATTTTTAGATCTCTGAATATACCTAGACATGGACGAATTAGTTCGGTTCTTTCACGGGGGTATGGTTAAGGAAAATGGAGAGTTTGAGAATATGATAGAGGATGTAGAACTTTTCGATAGTTCTCCATCGTTCAAGGATTTGGTAGACCGAGTTGTTTCAAAGCATTCTTGTGGCATTGATGAAATAACTCTGAGGGGCAGATTTGACTGCGGTAAAGTTAGAGCACATTATGTTATGCTGACATTGGAATTGGAGATGCATTGGAGGAAGTACAAGGATATAGTTGCGCGTGCAAATGTGTTTTTTTGGGAGGTTGTTGAAATAACCCGTACATCTAGATCACAAGAACCAGTTGGGATAGTAGATGAAGTTCCATTTCGTATTGAGAATATAACTCAAGAGTCAACTGTTGTAGAAGATGTCCCAAATCTCACTTGTGCTAGTGAATTTGTTGTGGATTATGATATGGCCGTCGCTTGCGATCATTTCGACAATGGTACCTTCGAGGAGGAGGATGACATGGGTGTTGGAGAGGATGATGATGTTTCTTTAGGTTCAGAGGACAATGAATACGATAGTAGTGATGATGAGGACGATGATGAAGCCACCGGGGAAGAAGAACCGGAGGGTAATGCTAGGGCGCCCCAAGCAGAGCAGGAAAATGATGATGGCGACGGATCCAGCCCTAGTGTTGAGGAAATAAGTGGTGATGAAGAGTGTAGGGATGGGGCAATGGGTCGGGCTGTTAATAATGCTGAGGCACGATTTAGTAATACCGCTGAAGAGTTGCACATGATGAAGCTAGCCCACATTGAATTCCCTGCGGTTTCAAATGCTAAGGATCTTAGTAGGATCCATAAAGCCATTTGTGACTCATATACCTTTGAAAGCGAGTCTGTAATTGATAGTGACAGTCCAGAGATTCGCAAGGGCATAAACTTCAATTCACTTCCAGAGTTGCAGTTTTTCTTGGCTGATTATGCAGTGCATCATCGTCGTCCATTTAATGTAGTTCATTCGGACAAGAGCGTACGGTACGATGTGCTATGCAAGCAGGGGTGCCTATGGGGGTGTATGGTCACGGATTGTTAGAGGCACAGGTCAGTGGAAAATCACCAGAATAATATAGCCTCACACATGTGCATCCTCGAGACCGAAGCAAGTTCACGCGCAGTGCACGGCACGTTACCTAGCACATCGCATACTTGGTATTGTTCGGAAGGACAGTGACACATCAGTTCCTTCGCTTATGGAGTCAATTTTCGGCATGTGTTCTTACCGGGTGAAGTACTCGAAAGCATGGCGTGCAAAACAGCATGCTATAGCTCTTTGCTGGGGAGATTGGCTAGAGTCATATGCAAGGGTGCCCAGAGTCTTGACGGGCATGTCCCTATACAATACAGGGATTATATGGTTCATACACACGGGAAACATGATGCTTCCTCACAACGGAGTGTACAAGCACGTTTTACAAAGGGTGTTCTGGTGCTTTCACCAGTGTGCTGAATCATTCTAGCATTGCCGACCTGTGATCCTCGTGGATGCCACATTATTGATGGGTAAATACAAGGGGACACTAATGATGGCAGTTGCGGTGGATCCAGAGAGACAACTAGTTCCGTTAGCATTTGCTTTGACCAAAGGAGAAAAAAACGACAGCTGGTCCTGGTACATGAAGCTGGTTATTTCACCAGGTACATGAAGCTCCACTTACCGCACCGTGTTAAGAGGCAGTTCTCAAGATTGCAAGACTTCCCTCCGGAGGCTATTTCGACATCCCAGGCATTGCATTGGTATGTTATATTTAATTCGAACTATATTTGTCCTACCAAATATGATGTCACTAATATACCGCTCCTATGTCAGAATTGACAAGAAGAAATGGTACACAGAGAATGATTGGCATGTCAAACACGTAGTGCCTCTGGGGCAGTGGGAACAGAGGCAAAGGATGGATCCGGAAAGTGGGCCAGCACATAGGCACAACCATTACAAGGAATACCTTCGTTGGTTCCATTCAGTCACCAGAGTTTCAATCAAGCCGCCACGATCAACTGAGTCTATAGAAGACCATGCGGACACCGACGATGATGATGACATCATCAACGAGTATGATGACATCACTCGCGGTGGAGTGCAGCCCGAAAGGGGCCCTTTGCAGAACTACACGGTACATAATGCTATTTCAATGTTTTGGGTTCTTACAAATATATTCACAGTTTCAATTATGTTAGGACTAACTCAATCGTATCAGGCACAACAACTCGGGCGTCTTGCTAACGAGGCAGGCATGGCAATGGCTCATGCAAGTGAAGGAGACAATGTAGGGGGCCACTTTAGGGCATTTGTCGAGGTAACCGTCTTTTTGTTTACTCATATTGTCACCATCTTTGTAATACTTTCGTATGTGTATTGTCTTACATTTATCGGCTGAACACAGAGGGTCCGCCGGAGTTGCAGGCGGATGGCCGCGAAGCTTAATTGCATGGCTCGCCCTGACGAGGAGTTCGGTCCACAGGCACCTGGTGCAGGAGCTTCGAGTGCACGTGGCCCTAGTTCTAGCACACGGACACCGATTCACTACGGTAACGTGAACACTACTACTCCTTTGCCTTCTACTTCCAGAAGTCAGTCGCGGTCCACTTCGAGGACGGCGTCACATGCAGGATCAAGGGGAAAAGCTATCCAATCACCCCAATCTAGTGAAGAGTCTGACCAGGAAGAGAACTCAGAAGATGATGACCCAAGCTACCAGGTGCTCAGGATGTCACAGATGTTTGACGCTCCCCAGCAACGCAGACTCAGGGTGAATCGAGCCAAGTCAGCATGATTAATTCAAATCATATAACTTAGAATCCATGATGTACAAAACATTGCTCTTAAAGATTCCTCGGAACTTTAAATTATTGTTGTAGGCACCACAAGATGCTCCTCCGTCTCACCGACAACGCCGCTCTCGTGACCACACCGACGTTGGTAGCGGGAACGTGCTCCCAATAGCCCCTGGACGGCAACGGCACCGCAATGATCCTTTCAGCCCTCCCGACCAGTGCCACCGCCGGAGATGAAGCAATAGCTGCACTATGTGCCTCGATTTAGTCTAAACATGTCAACTAGAACTTGTGATGAACTACTAGTACTTGTAATGGATTATTTAAGTTTGTAAGGAATACTTGTGCTTGTAATGGACTATTGACCTTGTGATGGACTACTGGTGCTTGTAATGGACTATTGACCTTGTGATGGACTACTGGTGTTTGTAATGGAATATTTGAGCTTGTCATGAACTTCTGGTGCTTGTAAGGCACTACTAGTGCTTTTCCTACTAGTTGTGTTAATGGCTTCACATTTTGTGACTTCACAGCTATGGTTTTTGCTTTCTATTGTGAAAATCATGTCATCGATTTTTGCATACTATACACTGGCCTAGAAGTAGCAAAGCAACAGCAGGGGAGGATGGAAGGGAGAAGGAAAGTAACAGCAATGCCTTGTCTCGTTTCTGGATGGCACTTGTCGCGCCACCCTGGATGGCGCGACAAATCTGTGCAGTCACGCCACCGGGACACAAATGCAGGCCTTTCTAGGCATCGACACAAGCTGGCGCGGCAGAACGCCCTTGACGCGCCATTCATAGTGGCGCGACAATAAGGCACCGTCAGGTTGGCGCGGCAGAACTGTGCTGTCGCGCCAATGGTAGAGGCGCGACCGTACCTCCATGCATAGACAAGACCCCTGCTGTGATCCTTGTGGTTTTCGTTTGGTTAAAATAGGGCGGCATTCTTTAAATTGTCATACTATTTTTTATTTTCCGTGCCAAATACATATATTGCATAGACGATGACCCAGCCTTTTCAGTTACTAGGCTTTTCAGTTAATAGGCTTTTCAGTGAATAGGCTTTTCAGTGCTTTTCAGTGAATACGCTTTTCAGTGCCTTTCAGTGATTAGCCTTTTCAGTGCCTAATCCTTTCAAGCGCGTCAGCCAAATTAATTAGACTGGACTAACTGCGCACCATTTCTTGAGTACTATAAATGGACCCCAAGCATCTCCTTCCTGCTGAGCAGTATAGCTAGCCATCGAAACAAAAACTGAGAGAAACCATGTCGTGGATGCAAGGACCCATCGATCCACCTCCTCCGCACCCAAGCT
This sequence comes from Panicum virgatum, assembly GCF_016808335.1. NCBI lineage: Eukaryota > Viridiplantae > Streptophyta > Magnoliopsida > Poales > Poaceae > Panicum > Panicum virgatum. Next base: position 12,403,356 of record NC_053152.1, read on the forward strand.
TAGAAGTAAGAACCAGAGCATTCTACGGTGCCCACAATGCCCTTCCAGTTCAATTCTGGCCACATTGTCATCATGGAGACGATGCTGTTGTACAGGTCTACGAGCTTTTTGGGGATGCGGGACGACGGTTCTTCCGTTGCCCTCACTACAAGGTTATTTCATATCTATGTTTTAGGTCATGTTAGACAATTTCTGTAAACACGTACCAATCTAACTCACTTTGATTGAGCATAGACTTCAGATTGTGGGTTCACTTACTGGATTGATGGTGCTATGGAAGTTCATGTTCAAGAATACATACGTCACCTGCACGTACTGAACCAACAAAAGGATATAGGGGGGGGGGGGCAAATGGCCGGCGGCGGCTTGAGCAAGCCTCTCGGCTCGGGCAGGAGGGGGAAGAAAGGAAGGGTGGGGGAGGAGGGGGCCTGCGCGGGCCGAGGACATAGCGCCTGTCGCGCCAGGCGGGGTGGCGCGACAATCTTGTCGCACCATTACATGTGGCGCGATAGGCGTGACCACATCACCTACCTGCGTGGCTCGCCGCAACCCCCCTGCCAGCGTGGCTCGCCACAACCCCCTGCCAACGTTGCACGCCTGTCGCACCACCCGTACTGGCGCGACAGAGGCTAATTGTCGCGCCAGTACGGATGGCGCGACCAAACGGGCTATGCCGTGCAAATAAAGCGGCACCCGGGTTAAAATTAAAATATTATTAAAAAAAGGTTAAAAATAAAAAAAATCCATTCTCTGTGTACCGTTTCTTCCTGTCAATTCTGACATAGGAGCGGTATATTAGTGACATCATATTTGGTAGGTCAAATATAATTCGAATTAAATACAACATACCGATGCAATGCCTGGGATGTCGAAATAGCCTCCAGAGGGAAGTCTTGCAATCTTGAGAACTACCTCTTAACACGGTGCGGTAAGTGGAGCTCGACTATGAAGTAGAAAATCAAAGGCACACAAGTCCTCCACAGTTCTGTATCTCTTCTGCAAATGTCACTAAGTCCCAAATCCTCCAGCTCGTCTCGACTGTACGGTGTCCAGAATATCTATGTAACACGCAAGCATTAGATATTGTGAGGACTAAAGTATTTATTTAAAAACCCAGGATGCAGATTAGTACCTGATTTTGTGTGAGGCAGTCTAGGTCGTCCATGTAATGCATGTAGCGGCGTAAAGGATCCCCTCTGACAGCTCCAATGTTCTTCCAACAGTAAGCAACGGTGGGCCTTGACCCAGGACCATGGTGCGGCCATGGCTGCAAACGGAGAAAAGTTAGGGTTAAGAACAACAAATAATGTGCACTAAACTCAAAATTAAATTGTAAGCCAAGAATTACCTCTAGTTCTCCACGGTATGGCCGGCCGACTGGAAACCGCTCCCAAATCCAGATTTGCAGGAGGTATGCACAACCTCCTAGGTTCGAGTCGTTGCCAACATGCCGACATGCGTCATAAAGCTGCCGGTAAAGCCAAGCTAGTCTTGCCGACCCCCAGCTGTACTGAGCGATGTTCTCCTACTGCTGTCCCAGAATTGGAAGGACCATCCATGAGATGGTGTTCCCAGAATCATCAGGAAACAGGAAACCCCCTAATAGGTGCCACAACCACACGCGAGCATACCGCTCTACAGCCTCCTGAGGTGCTCCCTGAGGACAATGGTTGAAATTCTGCTTCAACCAAGCCGAGCTAACCCCTGAAGTCTTCCTATCCTTGACTCCCTCATGTGGTTCTGGAGGTCGAATCCCAATGTGTGCCTCCACCATATCCCTCCAACCATCAGTCTGAATCATGCCGATCACTGCATTGCCCTCTAAAGGTAGCCCGAGAATCATCGCCACATCTTGCAAAGTGATGCTGACCTCCGCGCAAGGTAAATGGAATGAATGTGTCTCTGGCCTCCATCGGTCCACAAAAGCAGTCAGAAGAGGGGCATCCATAACTGGGAGCCCAGCACAGACAACACGCGCAAGAGGAAGCATCCCGGCCCAGCGAAGGTACGGCTCGTACCGCTCATCCCACCGAAGTGGGGAGTGGGTACGTGCGCGGAGGGGCTGCAGCGCCTAATAGCATAGCAAACGAGTCGTTAGAGGGCAGGAAAAAATTATATAAATTGAAGTACTTGGTAAAACAAATACTAACCTCCCCACGGTCAACTAGGACGTGTGCTCGGTGCTTGGAGTCGTAGAACGTCTCCAGTAGGAGGAACCTGGGGTGCGCCATCCTGCAGTGACAAATCAAAACTTGATCAGTTAGAACCAATAGAAAAATGAACTCTATTTTAAACAATGAATATAGACGATCAATAAATATTATTGCAACAACGATTGTAGAGTAACAATAAACTCTAATTAAACTTGTATTGCTAATTATTATTCATACTAAGCACAAACATGTGTTCTATGCCTTCTTCTCTTACTCGGGTTAGGTTGGGACATTCTTTTTCTTTTTGATTTCTTTTTCTTCTTACACTTGCACTGAGAACAAAATCTATGGCACTTGGAGCAACGGTTCTGGCTCCTGTCCTCATCGAAATCACCGGTGCCATAGTCCGCACTAGCCCGACCTTGCGACTCGTCCATGTCACCTTTGAGCCTTTTCTTCCGCTTCCTTCCTTTTTTAGGTTTCAATAGCGACGCATCCGGCACATACTCTAGTCCCTTGTACTCTCTCCTCCTATATTTGTATCACCTGCACCTCTAACACCATAAATCATTCTTTCAGGGCCGTAAGGTGCTGCAAATTGGTTCACCGATCTATCCTCAGCATCCTTCAGGTGTTCCTCCACTATTAGTCTCCATTGTTCACCCTTATCCAACAAACTCCGGCCTTTACCCCATCTATCGACGAAGTACTCATTCAACTTCCCGAAGGAGTACTCTACAATGCCTGCAATAAGTCTTGACCGAATACCTCTAAATATATTATTTAATGACTCAGCATTGTTCGTGGTCATGATACCGTATTGCTTCCCCCCTTCATCATAAGCAAGAGCCCATTTATCCTTGTCAACCATCTTGCCTTTCAGCCACTCCTTGGCCGTGTCATTCATTTCCTTCTCCAAATCTGCAAGTTTTTCTTCAAAAGCTTTCTGCGTGCGCACTGAACAAAGCAACTTTAGTTTCCCAATTAGTTCCTTCTTTTTCTGACGCCTCCACATGTTTGCTGTAAAGTGTCGCATGCACCATCTATGCACAAGAGGGGGAAATCTATCCATGTGCTCTTTAGCGCAGTTTAGGAGGCCATGGTGCCGGTCAGAAATCATACAAACTTGCCTGGAGGGACCCAAGACATACCGCCGCACCAGCTTCATGTACTAGGACCAGCTGTCGTTGTTTTCTCCTTCGGTCAAAGCAAATGCTAACGGAACTAGTTGTCTCTCTGGATCCACCGCAACTACCATCATTAGTGTCCCCTTGTATTTACCCGTCAAGAATGTGGCATCCACGAGGATCACAGGTCGACAATGCTGGAATGATTCAGCACACTGGGGAAAGCACCAGAACACCCTTTGTAAAACGTGCTTGTACACTCCGTTGTGAGGAAGCATCATGTTTCCCGTGTGTATGAACCATCTAATCCCTGTATTGTATAGGGACATGCCCATCAATACTCTGGGCACCCTTGCATATGACTCTAGCCAATCTCCCCAGCAAAGAGCTATAGCATGCTGTTTTGCATGCCATGCTTTCGAGTACTTCAGCCGGTAAGAACACATGCCGAAAATTGACTCCATAAGCGAAGGAACTGATGTGTCGTTGTCCTTTCGAACAATACCAAGAATGCGATGTGCTAGGTAACGTGCCGTGCACTGCGCGTGAATTTGCTTCGGTCTCGAGGATGCACATGTGTGAGGCTATATTATTCTGGTGATTTTCCACTGACCTGTGCCTCTAACAATATGTGACCATACACCCCCATAGGCACCCCTGCTTGCATAGCACATCGTACCGTACGCTCTTGTCCGAATGAACCACATTAAATGGACGACGATGACGCACTGCATAATCAGCCAAGAAAAACTGCAACTCTGGAAGTGAATTGAAGTTTATGCCCTTGCGAATCTCTGGACTGTCACTATCAATTACAGACTCGCTTTCAAAGGTATATGAGTCACAAATGGCTCTATGGATCCTACTAAGATCCTTAGCATTTGAAACGGCAGGGACTTCAATGTGGGCTAGCTTCATCATGCGCAACTCTTCAGCGGTATAACTAAATCATGTCTCAGCATTATTAACAGCCTGACCCATTGCCCCATCCCTACACTCCTCATCACCACTTATTTCCTCAACACTAGAGCTGGATCCGTCGCCATCATCATTTTCCTACTCTGCTTAGGGCGCCCTAGCATTACCCTCCGGTTCTTCTTCCCCGGTGGCTTCATCATCGTCCTCATTATCACTACTATCGTATTCATTGTCCTCTGAACCTAAAGAAACATCATCATCCTCTCCAGCACCCCTATCATCCTCCTCCTCGAAGGTACCATTGTCGAAATGATCGCAAGCGACGGCCATATCATAATCCGCAACAAATTCACTAGCACAAGTGAGATTTAGGACATCTTCTACAACAGTTGACTCTTGAGTTATATTCTCAATACGAAACGGAACTTCATCTACTATCCCAACTGGTTCTTGTGATTAGATGTACGGGTTATTTCAACAACAACCTCCCAATAAACCACATTTGCACGCGCAACTATATCCTTGTACTTCCTCCAATGCATCTTCGATTCCAATGTCAGCATAACATAATGTGCTCTATCTTTACCGCAGTCAAATCTGCCCCTCAGAGTTATTTCATCAATGCCACAAGAATGCTTTGAAACAACTCGGTCTACCAAATCCTTGAACGATGGAGAACTATCGAAAAGTTCTACATCCTCTATCATATTCTCAAACTCTCCATTTTCCTTAACCATACCCCCGTGAAAGAACCGAACTAATTCGTCCATGTCTAGGTATATTCAGAGATCTAAAAATATGAGACAAAGCTACTATTAATTACAGCAGCAACAAGTACTCTATAATACTATGTGCCTAAATATATCGACAGAAATGTGCTCATTAATCTTATATATGAAAAATCTAAGCTCAACAAATATTTACAGCCTACATCTGCTAATGCTTAAGTTGCTAAAGAAAAATCTTAGCTCAACTCATTTCATTTGTGCCCAAATCTATGCAAACACCACAAAATTTCCAAGCTACTTAGTGCTTACTACAAGTTTTACGAGCATTCACATGATTAAAGAGGTTGCAGTGTGCAAACAAAATGAAGAACTACTACAATGCGCACATGTAAAAATTCATGAACAAGTAGTTAATATTGGCTTCACAAAGATATTATTTTTCTCTCTACTCAATCCTACAATACCTATTAATCGGTGCATGCACGTGCTACCTCACATCCAAATCGCGAGCAGATAAACATCTACATGTCATCCAAACATCTAATCATGACTACCCTATCAACTACAACACTTTTCCTTAAATCAAAAACCAAACACTAATCACCATGAACCACAAATATCTACTAATGTGCATGGTTAAACGACGAAATAATTAGGGAAATACCTTCAGGGGAGGTAGGGGAACGATTCCCCCCACTTTACCCCCTCCAAAACGCCGGATTTGGAGGGGATGGGGGGCGACGCCGGCGGCGGCCTCTCTAGAGGCGGAGCGGTCGGGAGGAAGAGAGGGAAGAAAGGGGTGGGGGAGAAGGGGCTGGCGCGGGCCCATGACATTAGCCTTGTCGCGCCAGCCCGCACGGCGCGACAAGACTTGTCGCACCAATGCATGTGGCGCGACATAGCCGAACACGTCAGCACCCACGTGGCGCAGGTCCAGGTCACAGCGCTAGCGTGGCATGCCTGTCGCGCCACCCGGACTGGCGCGACAGAGGCTAATTGTCGCGCCAGTACGGATGGCGCAGCCAAACGGGTTATGCCGTTCAAATAAAACGGCAACCGGGTTAAAATTAAAATATTATTAAAAAAGATTAAAAATAAAAAAATCGGCCCTCCCGCTTCCCCGGGCCACGATGCGCCGGCGGACCCGGCCGCGGCGCCCGGCGGCTCGGCGATGCCCAGCTTGGGCACCGCCACTGCGGCCACCGCGTCGCCAAGAAACTTAGCGGAGGAGGAACCATGGCAGCGACTGGAAGCTGCGGCGGCTCGCCATCCTAAAGAAATCTTGCAAAACTCTCTCGCAGCTCGCCCCCTTGCAAAACTGTACAGAAATTTGGAGAATTCCAAAGTACAATACGATCTCGTGTTCCCTCCGCCTCCCAACTCCGAAGTAGAATAATCTCACTAGCTAGTAGCAGGCCGGGTCGCACGTGGGCTGCTACGAGCAGCAAGCCCACAGCAGCAGACCAAGGCACAAGGCCACCACACAAGGAGGACTGTGCAGCCCACACGCAGGTTCAATGTTAGCACAGTAAGTTTTCTCTTTTTCCCTTTCGTTAATCTCTAGCTAGTTATTTACTGCTTTCAGTTTGGTATAATTAGTTTTAGTGATTTAGTTTTTGATCTCACCTTCTTAGTGAAATCTTTGCATGCTAAACTAGATAGTTTCTAATTTAGTTTCTAATCCTGATTTTTAAGTTAGTTCAAGCATGCTTAGTCAGAGGATTCGAGAAGTAGTTTGGCTATTCCTTTGGTACAGTTTTTCTTTGCTGTGTTTTCTCCACTGCTTCCGCTTTGAGTCAAGGATTTCTAACCGTATCTAGATGAGCATGTCACCAGTTGACTCGTGTCATCCTGGTGATTAGAAGAGAGGGTTTGTGGGCAGTGAATTGGAGTAATCATTTTCGCTATTTTTGAAGGCTCACATTCACCCCCTCTGGTCGCCTGCTATTCCGATTCCACAATTGGTATCAGAGCCGGTTAGGATCACTCCTTTCCTTAACTGATTTCTGTGATCCATTATGGCGACCCATGAGCGTACTTCTTCGACCGTCCCTCCCTACTTTGATGGAACTGATTACATATACTGGAAGACTTGCATGCGAGCCCATCTCATGAGTAGAGGAGCAGGGGTTTGGGAGATTGCTCAGCATGAGACTATGCTATTCCTCTTGTTCGCGTGAGTCAAGATGATAATGATAAATACTATGCGAACAAAAAATCTGTTGACATCTTGCTTGCGAGTTTGTGTCGCACTGAGTTTGATCGAGTTGATGATCTTATTCTTGCTAATAAGATTTGGTCCACACTTTAGAATTTCCATGAGAGAACCAATCAAGCTAGTGAAGTCTCGTCTGTTAGAGACTTATCGCCATGAGTATGAAACTTTCTCACATTTGCCCGGCGAGACCACTGATGCCTTTTTCCAGCGTTTTCTTGCTACCGTGAACAAATTGAAAGCAAACATTGTTGTTTTGCCTTACACTGATCATGATCAAGCTTTGAAACTCTTGCATTCTTTGGATCGAGATGTGTGGGGTACAAAAGTTGATTCTATCATTGAATCTGCAGGATATGAAACTCTTTCCACTAAGAAGCTTTTCTACAAGCTAAAGTCAACAGAGGTTGACATGAAGCTCAGTTCAAAGCATGCAAACCCGACTGATCCCCATAGTTTGTTCTCATGTCAGGGCCAGAACGGTCTTCTTTTGCTAACAAATCAAGCATGTCTTTTGCCTTGTCTGCTTTGTTGTCTGTTTCAGAGGAGCAGCTCGAGGTACTCGAGGACGAGGAGCTTGCTTTGATCATAAGGCAGTTCATGCACTTCAATGACAACCACAAGAACAGGCGAAGAAACAACAACACATGCTTCGAGTGCGGCACGCCGGGTCACTTCGTCGCTGATTGCCCCAACAAGAACAAGTGGAAGGGCTGATACGACTACAACAGACAAGGACAATGACAAGAAGAAAAAGAAAAAGTACTACAACCGCGAGAAGAAGCAGAAGTGCAAGAAGGCCAAGGCACGCGCTTTCATCGCCTCTCTCAGCGACGTCGACTCCGACATCGATGACCACGAAGATTCAAGCACAAGTGAGGAGGACGACGACTGCCTTACTATATAGCAAAAAATGTAAACTAACTTAATTTTTATTTACAAATTCTCACCTTGGACCTCTGGTCCGTCCGTTTGCTTGCTCTACTCCAGCGCGCGGCACGCCTCCTGCTGGTGGCGGCCTCTACTGCCGCCGCCTGCTCGCCGCTGGCGCAGGCTGCGCCCACGCAGCCCTGTGCGGGGCTCGCTCCCGACCCCGCCTGCTCGCCCGCCCCGTGCCCTGCCTCACTACCCACATGTCGCCAAGCTCGCTTGCACCATCGTTGCCGACGCCTCACCTGCCCACCGCCGCAGTCATTTTCCGCCGCCTCTCCGCAGAGAGAGAAAGAGAGAGAGAGAGAGATGGAAAGAGGGAGGGAGAGAGAGGGAGAGAGAGAGAGGGTGCGGTGAGAGAGAGACCCATGAGGGTAATAATAATTGGATCTCATCGCACCGTTAGACGAAGATTGTTTTCGTCTTCCCACACGACGAAATGTCCAGAAATTTCATCTTGCCGATGGACAAAATTATATTTCGTCGGCTGGGTCAACGAAATACTCCGACCCACATACGAACAGATAATTTCGTCCAACCGGTCGATGAAATATCTTATTTTCATGTACCGGGCCGACGAAATTACATTTCCATCTACTCAGTAGACGAAAATACCCTAGTTTTGAAATTGCCTAGCTTCAAAGTATTATTACCTAATTTGAGTTAAAAATCATATTAAAAAATTACTGTTTTACCAATCTTTAGCTTGATTACAACTACATAGGTCTACTATAGTTGCTCATTCAGAGCTATGGGAATGTCGTGCCCAAGTCATTGACCTTCCCTTGCTAGCTCATAAAGTCATAATTATTGGTGTAAATCTCTCATTTTTTGAAGTAAATTCTCTCCTGAATGTAACAATCTAGTTTCCTTCATCTCCCCCTCCAGCTAGTCCCAAATTTGTTCTGTTCCTCTTGATTTGCCTTGTACTCATTTGATCTCTAGTCAATTTGTTTATGTGGAGCGTCTGGCCGAGTGCAACTGACCAAACCGTCTGCACAATCCGACTGCGGACCGGACTAGTCCCCCATTTTCTTGCTACTGTAGGTTGAAACAAGAATGCTTTCTTATTTGTATTTCTCAGCAATATTTGCTATTTTCACCCTTGCGGATTGAAATGGATTAATTCTTGCTATGTTGTGCCGAAGAGCTTGCCATCCTCCATAGGAGCAAAGCTGTCTGCTAGTTGCCATTCAATTATTTTATTCCAAATCTGAAGCCATATTATACGAGAACCATAATTTTATCATCGATGTATCATAATTTCTTTCTGAGATTACTGTAGCAATATTAACTCCAAAGTTGGCTATTGTAATTCTGCTTATATAATGACCTGTCTGTGCACTGGTGAAGGATCAGTACCATTCTGTTTGTTGGTGGATACACATTATTACTTCATTTGTTTGCAAACAAGTATATGAGAGATGCAAATCTGTTAAATTTTGGCCATGTTTAGTTCCAAAAAAAGTTTTCTACAGTACTCATCACATCGAATTTTTAGACACATGTATGGAGCATTAAATGCAGTTGAAAAAATAACTAATTACACAGTTTAACTGTAAATGACAAGACGAATCTTTTTGGCCTAATTAATCCATAATTGGGCACTAATTATCAAATAACAACGAAAGTGCTGCAGTACCAAAATTCAAAAAAATTCGCGAACTAAACACAGCCTTTACTGTTTTACTAGTTGATATGTTCAGTTTTATCATTCTACGCAGGATCTAGTTCCCAGTGCATCGCAAGATGCCAATGGCCTGCCGCGATGAGCTTCTGGTTGAGCAGGAAGCACTACTGCACTAGAACTCGTCCTGCACAGGAGGCTGCACCAGAATTATTGTTTACTTGCTATACAACCCGATCAATGAGGCAGAAAAATGTTGAAAAACTCCAGTATATTGGATTATAGTAATTTGGGCATTCATTTATAGTTTGAACGATTGATCACTGTTTATAATAAATTACCAGGCTGCATAGTACACGATTCTCATAATTTGTTTGACCTTCACTGACCTGGCACAGTGTGGTAAATTAATCATATAATTTACTACTTTTTTTTCAACCATTTTGATTTCACCGGGTTCTATGGTTGTCATTGACTTATCTGGATTTCAATTCTATGTAGCACAAAACTTGAATCATGTTGGAACCTGAATTTTTTATTAGTAAATTCATGGATTCAAGTTACTACGATTTTTGTTATTACTATAACTAATGAACGCCATAGTTAGTAAGTGTCATATAGTAATTTACTCATATAAATTACCTGCTTGTGCACTGCTGAAGGGAAACTCCATTTTGTTGATAGGGACATGCTCATTTTTGCTTCATGTGTTGGCAACCAAGTATATGAGAGAAATGCAAATCTGATAAGTTTTGAGGTTTTTTGCTAGTTGATTGCAGAATGGCTGAAAACTGGCATAAATTTGATTGCTGGCTAGCATGAAGCTCCGGTGCATCTGGAGTCTGGACGTGCCATTGGGTTACTGCAACCGACCTCTGATGAGCAGCAAGAAGTCAAGAGCTCAAATTTGTACTGCATTCATGAGATTTCTCTAGAAATATTATTTAGCTGCTATACCACCCCATCAATGAGGCAGGGAAAATGATGTGCTTCTCAGAGCTTAAGAAAGGCCAGTGAACATGTTATGATGCCGTTGTCGCCAAATTAAGTTGGTTGTGGTTTGGAGTGTTTTTATTTGTCAAACATCTACTATGGAACATGTAAATATAAACAACTATTATCTGTGCAGGGAGTTTGGGCCACTACTACAGAACAGGCCTTTGTTTCAGGCCATTTGTCCCGGTTGCCTTTGGGCCCGGGACAATATGTGGCTTTTATCTCGGGTCCAACAGCTAGCCGGGCCAGCTGGGGGGACATGGGTCTTTTGTCCCGGTTGGAGGCACCAACCCGGACAAAAGGTCCCCCTTTTATCCCAGTTGGTGGCTTCACCCGGGACAAAAGGCCCAACCCTTTTATTCCGGTTGGTAACACCAACCCGGACAAAAGGGTGACCCTTTTATCCCGGTTGGTGTTACCAACCCGGATAAAAGTCTCCTCCACGTGACAGTTCAAAAGGAAGTTATTCTATACTGAGTCACATGTACTACTTAGGTGAGTTGGCAAGGAAACAATGCACTAGACAAGAGGTCTTGGGATCGAATCCCGCGGGGTGCAAAATTTTTTTTAGCGTGTGGGATATTTTGTCCCGGTTCTGCCACCCGGGACAAAAGCCTCCAGCCTTTTGTCCCGGAAGGCGAATCCCGGTTCCAAAACCGGGACAAATGGCCCTGTGGAACCGGGACAAATGGCTGTTTTTGTAGTAGTGGGCCATGCTAAACATATGTTATTTTGCATCCTTGTTTTATAGTACACTCAGTATATAAAATTATACATGTCTTTGATTTCTGAAAAATTAAAAAGGTGTAGTAAGTCTATTATATTGGATTCGAGTGAATTGGGCACTTTGGTAGATGCATTTGTGGTAAACTGATGACATAATTCAGATAAAATTGTGCAAATATTGAAACACTTCTTAACTGCCATAGTTTTTTATGTTCCATTCCAAGAGACAAATGCATCAGTGTGTCTGTGCGACTTTACTCTTCACTATATATACTGTTTCCTTGGATAACCTTGATGCCAAATTGTGGTAGCTCTTAAATTCTTGCAACTGTTTATGATCAAGTCATTTTTGTCTTTATAGTAATTGGTTTATCAGAACTGGCCAACATCAAATTGTTGTAAATCTTCATCCCAATTACCTTCTGAAGCTATTTGGATCCTTGTAAATATTTCATCTTAAATTATCTTCTCATTATAGTAACTGGTTACCTTTGGAGCTAAATTATGGTAATGCCTCATGGTCTCTAGTCATTCAAATTCTCGAAACTATTTTGTGGTGACTCCACATTTATCATCTGTCACATACATAGTTTGTGATAATGAATTCTCGTAACCGGTTTTCTCCACTTGCATGTGCACATAAAAAAATATAATATCTGATTCATGGTTTAAATATTCCCGTAAATGTTGTGTACTTGCATGTATGTGCAGACAAGTAGCTCATGTTTTGTCGTAATTGTGCAGTACGTCCACTCTCATATGCACAAACATACGAAAACAATGGGCGGGCATGCTTTGTTTAATAGTAAATGCAACGTTAATCACGGACTAGAAGTAACTTTGCGTGCTTTTTCTACGGATGCTCCACACATGTAGCTGGTTGCCTCTTGGCTCGATGCCTTGAAAACATTGGCTAGTAAATGGCTCGCTTGCAAAGCTCGGCTCATATTAATTCGCACTAATTAAAGGGACCGTGCCCTCAGCGCTTAAAAAACGGGCCCAGACATGGCGCCGGATTGGGATCGACAGTACGGAACCAGCATGTCTGGCTCGTTGGATAGACTGGCCATAGAATAGCCTATTCTATAACCGGCTACAGAATATACTCTATAATGTATTGTGGGGGATAGGGCATGCAATTTCTACAGTTAGATGTTGATTGCCATCGCAGCCTGCTGCCCCATTTTTCTTAGGGAAAATTCGATTCATGCCATCACAACTCCGTGAATTTGAGTTTCACGTTGAAAATCATGCCACTCAATGGCATGGATTTCAACATGAAATCCAACTTCAAGAAGTTGTAGTGGCATGGATCCAACTAACCTTTTTCTTATTGGGCATATTTTGTGTGATGGAGTCCTCTGTTTCACTCAAATTTTCAAAAACTACGTTTGAGTAATTTGAGGGTATATCACATTGAGTGATGCAATGCCCCCAAATCACCCGAGTAAGACATAGGCATCCTATTTAAAAGCACCTGGACCTTTTAGTTATTAACTGCTACTAAACGTCTCCGGAACCTTCCATCTAGTATTATCACGTACCTGGTTCAATTCCCATTGGATTTTGTGTGGTGGACAGAAAGATATTTTTCTAGCTAGAATGATCTAGTGAAAATATATGATAGAACCATGCTTGCTTCGCAGGTACTAACAGAAGCATTTCCGTTTTTTTTAAAAAAAGAGGAATTTGCACCAAACCCATTGAGGTTAGGGATCGAATACCAAATAATGACTCTTTATAGATCATTCTTGTGCACATGAGTACGAGACTTCCGTGTTAATTTCAAACTCACGTTAACACTATAATTTTTTCTAAAAAAAATTCGAAGAACATCTTTGTTGGCGGCTGCCGGCCGGGAAGCTCACACGTCACCGGTGAATGTCAAGACGATGCCAGATGGAGAGAGCGCGGGTATATATCTAGCTGTCTGTGTAGAGGACCTTTTCTAAAAAACAAATAATGATCTCCATGAACATCAAATCAACCTTGCCCTCTCGAGCGGCCTCGTCCCTTCCACTCCCAAGCACCGCGCCACTTCCCCTCCCCAGCCTCACCGCCGCCTAAGAGGGTCGCTGGAAACCCGGCGGCCGCAAGGACGGCGGCGGCGAGGAGCTCAACAGCTTCTCCTCCGATTTCCCCTCACCTTTTCCTTTCCACTTCTTCTAGATGTAGATCCAGTTGCCATGGGTGGTGGTGGTGGCGGCGGCGGCGGCTCAGGCGTCTGCGGCGCAGCGACGCGTGTGTAGATCACCGCGGTGGGGGCACAATGGCCCATGGCACGGGTCCCCATGTTGGAGGTATGGCGGCCGGCAGCCAGCGGCTGCCCATAGGGGTGGCCCGCACGACGCGGCACGGGCCGTCGTGGTCCGGTGGTGGGGAGCGGGTCTCGCCCCTGCGCGGCCGGCGTGCTTCGCCACCGGCTGCGACGGCGGCGGTCCAGGGCTCCAGCGGTTCTCGCAGAGTTTCTCTTCTTGACTGAGCTCAAGATTGAGGATGTCTCTTCACTCTGGTTGCCCACGCATGGGAACTTGCCTCTAGTTGCCGCCACCCGCCGGGGTCCTGCTTGGCGCTCATCGTGTTTTGCTTGTTGGTATGTAGGTTTTCGGGCGAAAGCTTTGCATGTGCCAGTGATGATGGTGCCTGTGGGTATCATTTTCCTTGTTGAAGGCATTACCGTGAGGACCTCAATCTGAAAGGACAGATCCAGGTGAAAACCAAAGAACCGATTAAGTGGTTCGGACGGCGGCAGCATTTGATGTTGCTCTCCTCTTGAGGCGTCGTCCTCGTCTTGGAGTCCTTGATAGCAACACCATGGGCGACAGGAAGGCATGAAACCATCGACGATTCTTACATCAAGAGTTTCTAAGAAGACAGTTGATGTGAGATTTATATTATGATATGAGGACCAAACAAGGTTAAAGGAAGGACATAGAAGAAGATCGAAGCTTAGTCTTTAGCTTTCTTTCTTGTTTCTTCTTTCTTGTCTTTTGTGTTCCTCGATTAGAGGTTTGGAGACTAGAGGTTTGGAGTCTAAGTACTCGTGTAAACTTCTGGCTTTGTGGCCACATTTGTCCTTTTACGGCCGTAGACATTCATATTTGAATGTTCAAGGCCGGAATTTTTCCTTAATCTAAAAAATCAAATCAACCTCCATGTCCCAAGCAAAAAGTAGAATTCTTTTCAACCAACCTCCATTAACATCAAATCTAACTAACGCACACCAAACATTTGGTCCCTAGTCCTTACCAGTCATCACCCATATGGCCATATGTTGCTGATGCTTGAAGCATCTCTAAAGTCCAAACCAAACCATTGCCCTCCCACCTCACAGGACAGTGAGTACTGGAACTACTGAGAGAAGGAAAAAAAAAAGAAAGCTAAAACACATCGACCCACACCGCCACACGCATGCTCGTCCTTCGCCGCCCACCCTAGCCAGTCCATCGCTCGAGCAGGATGACGAGCCCCGTGATCGCGCGGAAGGCCAAGCTCCGGAACCACCTCGTGTCCGCCAAGGCGAAGCTCAAGCACCACGTCACCCCGCGCCGCGTCGTCCTCCTCGCCGCCGCTTCGTGCTCCGTCTTCCTCATCCTCCTCACCCTCCGCACCCTCCACTCCGCCGCCAGAGCAGGCGCCGAAACCACCAAGGCCGCCGCCGCAGCCTCCACGCCCGCGGCCGCCGGCGCCGGCGCCGCCCACCACGCTCAGCAGCAGCCGCAGCCGCAGCAGCGCGAGTCCGCGAAGCTGCCCGCGTCCGTGACCGGGGCGCTGGTCCACTACGCGACGTCCAGCGAGACGCCGTCTCGGCAGACGGCGACCGAGGCCGGCGCCGCCGCGCGCGTGCTGGCGGGGCGCGCGCCGTGCAACCTCCTCGTCTTCGGGCTGGGACCCGACGCCGCGCTCTGGGCGGCGCTCAACCACGGCGGGCGCACGCTGTTCCTGGAGGCGGACGCGGGCCGCATCGCCGCCGCCCGCGCCGCGCACCCGGCCGGCGTCGACGACCTCCAGGCCCACCCCGTCGCCTACCACCACCACCAGCACGCCGCCGCCGCCGCGGTCTCCGACGACGGCCTCCTCGCCCTGGTCCGCAACTCCTCTGACTGCGCCGCCGCAGCCTCCCCGCCGAAGCCGCTCTCTGTTGGAACCGGGCCGCCGACGCACAGCGTGCCCGCCACACACCCCAGGCCGTCGGGCCGCCACACACGAGCCCGAACACGCAGCAGCGGGTTTTAGGTCTGTTGGGCCGACACTCCCCCCAAAAAGCTAGCCCATTAGGGGGTTGCAGCCTCAACCTTATAAACCATGCTTGCCCACCCACAACTCACAATGTGGGACTATTCCCAACAATCTCCCCCTCACACATTGGGTCGAGACTTGTCTGAGAATGCACTGGGCCGACCTGAGCTCTGATACCAAATGTTGGAACCGGGCCGCCGACGCACAGCGTGCCCGCCACACACCCCAGGCCGTCGGGCCGCCACACACGAGCCCGAACACGCAGCAGCGGGTTTTAGGTCTGTTGGGCCGACACTCCCCCCAAAAAGCTAGCCCATTAGGGGGTTGCAGCCTCAACCTTATAAACCATGCTTGCCCACCCACAACTCACAATGTGGGACTATTCCCTCGCCGGACAGCCTGGAGCGGTCGCCGTGCCCGCTGGCGCCGCGGGGCCTGCCGGCGGCGTTCTACGAGGCGGAGTGGGACGTGATCATGGTGGGCGCGCCGGCGCCGGGCGCCATATACACGGCCGGGGTGGCGGCGCGGGCGCGGCGGCCGGGGACGGGGGAGACGGACGTGCTGGTCCACAGCGTGGACGGCGCGGCGGCGGAGAGCTTCGCGAGAGCGTTGCTGTGCGAAGGGTACATCAAGGAGGAGGCTGGCAGGCTCCGGCACTTCGCCATCCCTAGCCACAGGGACAAGGAAGCCATGCCGTTTTGCCCTTGATTGAGGTGATGATCATCGATTTGCTGATGATGTTAATAACAGGAGCTATTAAAGAAAAAAAGAGAGGGACATTCATAACATTGATTTTGAAATTCATAATTTCTTCTTGTGGAACAACTTTTGACGCTACGTGATGTGTATGAGATTTCGTAATCTAATTTGTCAATGATTGTGTACTCAAGGATGACAGAATGAACATCCATTAGCACACGCCTTTGCCAAGATTTAGTTATTATCATCATTTTGGGAGCACAGATTTAGTTGAGAATATGCATACGAAGATATGACTAGATTGTATCTATACTATAAAGGATGACCCACTCTAACCCACTTACCCCTCTCACAAAGTACCTTTTTTAGGCCCACATGGAAGATCTTAGTGCTTGACCAAACCTCAAAAGACTATCAAGGTAAATGTTTCTGCCACAAATCCCTATTTTTTCTCACCATGTCGTCGCGCTTACCCGCTTTTGTACCCGCCCGACCCCGCCTCCCATCTCTCAGCAAAATCAGCCAATCAAACCCATATCTCAATCAACACGAATTAGGAAAGGACATGATCGGTCAATCAATTCTCTTAATCAACTATACATTTTCCATATCATTTGGAATCAACACGAATAAATAAGGAAAAGAATATGGCAGGAGGGATATTTTTTAATTTAGTTTGGCAAGAGATCATTTAGGTCCCACAAATATGACACAAAAATCCATATCTCGTGGGACAAACTATCAGCCTTACCTTTTGTTGCACTCAAATCTAATTTGATCCTAAATTGCTGCTCCTATTATTTGGTAATTAGTATCATAATCTTCCTGTTAACCATACACCAGATCCACCCACTATAGTTCGAATCAAATTATGTCGCTTTCCATTAAAGATATTTACATTATGGATACTATTATAGATGGAAACCAATCGTGTATTTTCTGATCAAAGGAAATAAATGTTGTATGGTTATATATATGGCATGAATGTGAATAAAAAATGCATGTCTCGTGGGACAAACTATCAGCCTTATCTTTTGTTGCACCCAAATCTAATTTGTTCCTAAATTACTGCTCCTATTATTTGGTAATTAGTATCATAACCTTCCTATTAACCATGCACCAAATCCACCAGATCCTATCAATTTAATTTCCCATGCGTAGGATACGTGCCAACATAGGAAACTTAATGGTTCCTTTCCATTAGAAAAAATTGTGTCTGATTGCAGTCCAGTCTTTCCTTATAAGATAATATGATAAGAAGAAAGGAACATGACAATATATAAGACCTGCCTCATCTTCATTTGACGCGCTTCTTAATCTTAACCCTAATAATAGAGGTTGTTCTGATCTTGGACGGAGGAACAATGGAGGTTCGCATCCCTTGGATCCGGGTGTTTTTGCTATTTGTTCATTCTGTTGGAATTCGTAGGAAATGAGTTCACTGGATGCCCCCGTGCTTTCTTCTGGACATGAGGACGACCCGGGTAACCAGAGGGATGATGGTGAGGCTAAGAGGGGAGCAACAATGGAGGTTCGCATCTCCCTTGGTCCTGATGTTTTTGCTATTGTTGGTTCATAAAAGTTTGTCGTGCGTTTTGATTATTCATGTGGAGAAATTTCAGAATTTGTTTTGCTTATTATTCATGCGCTAAAACTAGCGCACGCTCTCCTCTTCTATGTTGTTCGTCTTCCCGTCTCTTTTTTGCCTTTCCCGAAGAACAGCAACGTGCCGCCAGCGCGAGAAACAAATTGCTTTCTTCTCCCACCGAGGTGCTCGGATCAGTAGGGATTTGGTCTGGCTGTGGCCTGCTCAGCTCTTGGCCGGAGGGTGGGGCCGCGCGTCAAGCTCTTTTTAGTCCAAAACACCTGAGCAGCCCACCCCACCGTCGGCCCACATCTCCTCACACGGCCCAAAATACAAGTCATCACCCAGCCCAATCCCCATCCCACTCTCCCAGCCAGCACCGCCCTATCCGCGCCTCCGCCTGCCCTAGCGCATCGCCGCCGCCTTGTCACTTGCCGCCCAGGCCTGTTATCGCCGTCCGCCGCACGCCGCACGTCCGCCCGAGCTCGACGACCCCGGGGCCCGGCGCCCACGCGCGCGGCCGCCGGCGCAGCGCCAGTGCCAGCGCTGGCGGCTCGCGGCCCGCCCCAGCTCCGCCGTTCCGGCCGCCTGTCGCGCGCCCACGCGGCGCAGGCCGCAGGGGCGCCGCGCGCTGCGCTCGGTAGGGCGCTTAGCGAGAGGGCCGGCTGCGGAGGGTGCATCGAGAGGAGGTGGCCGAGGCTGCCGCCTCCGGGGGCGTGCGGTTGCGGCGCGTGCGCGGCCCCCGTCACGGCGGATCCCTCCATCTCCTCGATCCGGAGCCACTGTCCATTGAGCAAGAAGACAGCTAGCGGCTAGCCAATCTGCCAGTGAACCAAGATGATTAGGTGAACAGAATATCGACAAATTTGTGATTACTTATGAATTTTCTGAAAAAAATAGCAGCAATGTAGACATGTAGTTAGATTTTTTTTCTAAATCTTGAATACTTGTAATTTGTTGTTTTAGAATTTTATTATCTATTTATTTAAGAAGATATTTTAGATATTTCCACTTTGATAGGTTGATCATTTAGTACGTCTATTATCTATGTTTTGAACAATTTTAAATTATAAACAATTTGTGCTATTGATACTCAATTTTGAAATTTCTCATTCATGTGGCATACAGTGTGTTTGTATTTTATTTTCTGATGGGCTGCCAACTCCACTCCCTGAACGGGCTGCCAGATCTGGCCCATACTATTACTATCTTCCTATAGTTCAGAAAATTACAAAAGCATTTGGTCGTGCTATGGAAGTGGTAAATCCTGCTTGGAATAAGGATGTATATGATTGGCCTCAAATATACCCAGGAGTCGTACCAAAAATATTTGACTGGTAACTTTAGATGTCAATATATGGATTTTACATACATTATTATAAATTAAAGGCATATAGTGGGGTGATGGACTTTTAAAATTTTCTGCAGTAATTTGATGGGGTTTATTGCTATCAATCTCATGGACATGTGGGATGGTAAAGAATTTCATCAATTACTGCGTGTGGTTAGTAACACTCTTCGTCAAAGTTAAATGCTCTTGATATGATGATGCTATGTCATTAGCCATTTAACTAACATTTTTGTTGTGGTGATGTATTGTATACGAGGATGCGAAAGTTCTATGGAAATGGTTGGTCATAGATCTACTAAAGTGGATGTGGAACGAGGTCCAAGTTAACATTCCTGAAGATATAGCTGGAGCTCTAAAGAACATATGTAACACCTGGGTGGAGAAATATATTTAGATAAATTAATCGCATACCATGGCTAATCTGAGCAAGAAATATGGATGGAACTTGCTACATTTTTTAAGTCTTGTATGCTACTGTTGGCCATATTTTAAATTCCCGTATCAATCAATAATCAACATTAATGGATTGAGATAAGTTCTTATGCTACATCATTATTGTTATTAATTATTAATTTATTTTGTTGAATTTTGTGATTTATATATTCTTGATTGATTTGTCTGCTTGGCGGAACTCTTACACCATAGAATATATTATGTATCTTCGTAGAGTTATATAGAATTAGTTTTAAACATGAAATTCGAAATGTGCAAAACCACAGAATTAACACGTGTCTGGGCACGTGCATAACCACTATGTGTACAAATACTTAAAAGTAGTGATGATTGAAAAAAAAAGAGTACAACTTTAAGGGAAGAGATCTGTGAATAATTAACTAACAATTTTTTTTTGAAAGCCTCATCCTAGGTACACAAGCTGTATTATCTGAATAATTAACTAACAATTGGTACCATGGATATGCCGACACCTTTTGTTTTCCTTCGGGATGGAGTGGTTTCATTGAACAAATCGAAACTCTCTACTCGGGCACGATTTCGCACCCTGGCAGCGAGGCCACGTTGCCTCTGCTCGTTGGATCGTGCCGATCAGTCCGTCCACAAGCAGGCAGGCAAGCTCATCAAAATTTGCAGAAAACCCCTCCATATTTACCGAAATCAACCTGCAGTCCAGGAGAGCCCTTGAGCTACAGTAAATGCGCTCATTTTTCTTAAATAAAACCCCCTTGTGTTCAGAATATTTTAACAGAAAAGAAAGAAGAGAAAATTCCAGATTCACCATAATTTTGCAAAAAGACACCCTCCATCACTTTTTGGGACCCCCCGCCCCTACCGTGCAGCGCGCCTTCTTCCCCTCATCCCCCCTTTCTCTCTCTCTCCTGCACTGGCGCCTCCAGCACCGCATTGCTCGTCGCCGCCGGCCCTCGGGGTGCGGTTACCCTCAAGCTCCCCACTCCTCGTCGCCGCTGCAGCAGCCCCTCCGGGCCTCCCTGGTTGGTGCCCGGTTCACGTTGATCCCGTGCAAGAACAACATCCAAGCGCGCGGCTGCTTCGGACCTCCCCGTCAATTCTCCCCTGTCCCCGCGCAGAGGCACCTCGCAGATGATGGCCACCGCCGTCGGCGCCGCCACCCAATGACCCCGCTGCCCTCCCTCCTGCGCCTCGTCCTCATTGTGGCTGCACCGTCCCTGGCCCCAGCCTCTGCGGCCACGCCCGCCATCTCGGCCGGTGGCGCCTCGCCCGTCATCTGCGGCATCACCAAGGAGAACCACACCCTCATCTATGCGCCCGTGTCCGGGGGCTGGCAGCCTCCAACGCCTCCGTGGTCGCTCCGTGTCGGTATTTTACCGGCACGCCTACCTAGGGATACCCAAAGGTAGAAGATTGATCGTGGGAAGTCATCGAGATCAAGAACACGATGGTGCAAGCAACACGAGGTTTAGACAGGTTCGGGTCGTGAGTTGCGTAATACCCTACGTACTGTTTGGTGGTTTGTATTGCATAAGGATTATATATGCTTTGGAGGGGTCTCTACCCGCCCTTATATAGCCTCGTGGGATAAGGTTACATGAAACCCTAGATTAGTATAAGCCTAAGAGTCCTTCCTGAGTACTACTTGGGTAGTTTACATCTATACCGACTAGTTCTAAGTCTATATGACAAGTTACATAACGTGTGGGTATGGAACATGTCCCATCCTATATCTCGCACTGATCCGCGCCACGTCAGGTATCCCGTGGCTTCGGGTCTGACAAGCCCTCGAGCTCTTCGTAGCCGAGTAGTGTAGCCTCCCTTGTACTTCTGAAGCCGTCTTCAAGTCTCTTGAACTTCACCTAGATCTTGCCTTTCGAGTACTTCCTTGGTTGCACCGAGACTGCGTGGTGCTCCTGCTCGAGTAGTCTTGACGCCCTCGGATGATAATCTTCATATATGGGGTGCGACGAACAATCGCACTCCATATGGAGTAGCCTCCGAGCCTTAGGTTGAATCAAAGAATTCAGACTAAGGGTCCATCTTAAATCTTGAATTCAATCCAATGTCTTTCAAATATTTTTGAAAAATAAATTTCTGATGACACATACCCAGTAGCCCCCGAGCTTTGTATCCAAATCCCAGAATTTGGAAAAAGGGTTCGAAACATCATGGCATACTCAGAGTAATGTGTAATATAATTTGGTAAGAAATTTGGTCGCCCCTTTTTTTCTGGAAAAAATCCCTGAAAAAATGACTTAAACAAATAAAATTCCTAAAAAATCCTCTATGTATACTTATATGAGGAGCCGCGATGACTAGCTGTCGCTTGTGTTGCAAAAAGGCGATCCATCGCCTGAAGGCTTCTGCGTGCCTCTTTTGGGCTGTTGGTTTGCTTATTCAGTCCAATAGCGCTTGGACGGTTCGGTGCGGGAGTAATTTTTCTGATTGGACCCTATGTGCACATGCATGCATGGGCTCCTATGTTTTTCTCAGTTTCTCTCTCCATACATGTTCCGACACCTACGCTTTTGTGCTCCTCTCTCTCTCTCGCCCCCCGTGCATAGTCTAACACCACACGTGCCCACTTGCATGCATGTTTGGAGCTTGTTTTTTTTTCTCTCTGTATGACACCACACATGTCCATTTGCTTGCATGTTTGCAGCTTGTTTTCTTTTTTTCTGTCTCTCTCTCTCTCCTCGAGCATGGTCTGACACCACACATGTCCACTTGCGTATATGTATGCAGCTTATTTCTTTTTTCCTCTATGTGCGTGCATGCTTCTTTTTCTCTCAGTACATACATGCTAGCACCTGCAGTCACTCCTATTTTTGTTCTTCTCTTTTATTTATTTTCATCCCTACTTTTCTTTTAAATTTTGTTTATAATAATTTATAGATAATTTCTCCTCCGTTTAAAAATATATTCTTTTTTCATCATTTTTCTTTCTTTCGTATTTTTTCTACTTTTAATATATAATGTTTATATAATGCATTCAGATTTTTTTGTAATTCATATCCATCTCTATATTTTTTATTCTTATTTCATTCTCTATTTTCTTTCTCTATCCTAAATGTACTAATGATTGATGTATTTTTCAATATGACTTTCCATTATTTCTTATCTGATGTGTTTATTTTATTCTTTAATTTCTTATTCCACTCTTTTTACCTATTCACTAGTTATTGCTGATAAATTACTGATAAATTTTATATTTTAAATTAGTCTACGACTAGTTATTGCTGATGACACATTTATTTACTATGATGACTCATTTATTCACTATGCATTTCTTCTCCATGTAAAATATTTATCTGCGTGTAAATAATTTGTTCGCAACTCCAAATTAGTTGTTTGCTTTGTAGATTAAATTGTTCTGTGATATTGACTCATTTGTTCGCGATACTCATTTTACGTTATTTATCCTATACAACCAAATGTTCGTGATGTGCAATATTTTATTCGTTGTATATTATTATTTGTTCGTTATGTTTATCTTTTTGTTAGTAGAAAATAATTATTTGTTCGTGTTATTAAAATATTTGTTCCAAGCAGCCGAAATTCATTATTGACTATTAAAAAATATCTTTTCAAAATATCATACAAATATAGACAAGTGTGATCTTGTTTTGAATATTTTTAAAATATCATGCAAACAAAGGCAAGCAGGGCGTAGCCCAGTAGAGGCCTGTGGGTGCAGCTGCACCCCATAAAATAAAAATCAGTTATTGCACTTGAATTTTGACCTTATATGCACTCCCTTAGTCTAATATTCTGCACCCCCACAGGCTTGGCAGCCCAGCAGTAATTTTTGCAGCCCAACTAAGCCCACAAGTAGCAGCCTGGAATAGATGATGTATCAATTTTTACTGCGACTCGTAATTCGCCCAATTTGTGCCGCCATTCCGGCTCCCTCCACTCCAATCCACAATCGCCGCCTCGCCGGCCACGACTGCAGCTCGCCTTGCCGTCCGGCAACCGGCCTTTGCCCTCGCTAGCAGCTGCTCGCTCGTCCGTCCCATCGGTCACCGGCTGCTCGCTCGTTCGTCCCTCGCTGGCTCGCTGGTTGCTTGTCGCTGGCTGCCTGGCTTCTACTCAGTTCTAGGATTAACCCCCTGGACGCATCACGCTCACGCACGCAACAAGCCAACAACTAAGCAATCATCGTTGACTCGTTGTATACTTGCATCAAGGATTCAAGGTTTGCAGTCCAGTTTGTTTGTCAATTAAGCTAGATTATCATAAACAAAGTTGAAATTGGAAGTCCTAACTGATTTTTCTTATCCATGTGGAACTATCGTAGAGGTCTAGAGTGTGGAGACATGGAGTGATTGCAAGTCATTGTCTGAATAAAATTTAGAGTTGAAGCCTTGAAGGTACTACTTGAATGTATGTCATGTCATCCGATCCTTTTACCTATGAAATTTCTATTTTTGATTCTTAAACAAAGCAACTAGCAAACAGTAAATTTAGTACATATTTATATCTTTTTTAATCATGTCCTGATGCAGGTTAATTGATGGAATGATTTTTCAAGAGAAAAGTGCCAGAGCCAGATAGTGGTAACAATGCTAGAAATTCATGTTTGGACGATATCAACTGGGAAGAGGAGATTAAATATGATACAGGATTAAGGAAACAAATTAATGATTACCATCCTAATTTGATGTGAGAGATGATGAAAGATTCTCCAACCTACAAACTATTGCTGAGCTTTCTCAAAAAATGGTGGAGACTAGAAGACATAATCGTTATCCAATGGTTTATCGACTTTTGAAACTTGTACTAGTGTTGCCAGTTGCTACTGCTACAACTGAGAGGTGTTTCTCAGTGATGAAGATTGTGAAAACATATTTGCGCAATCGCATTGGTGATAGTTCATGAGCAATAGCCTTATTTGCTATGTGGAGAAAGAAGAGATGCCGAAAGTTACCAACGAGGCCTTGGTTCGTCGCTTCATGAAAATGCAAGGTCGTAGATTTTATGATGAAGATTAAAGGTAATGGGTTGTATTTTTTTTAATTTGCAACATTCTTTCTCCTTGAAAAATGCTATTAAATAGATTTATGAATCATTTGTTTACTCTTTTAGGCCGTTGAATCATCGATAATGTTGAAGATTTGAAGTCAAAATGATGTGTTTTGCCTATATTAATGGCTATTTTGTTCATGCTACACCAACTTATTAAATATTATCAGTGGACTTCTTCATTTTGCTAAAAAATTTATCCCTTTTCGTTGTTGCACCCCCTCCACTTTACTCTAGCTTCGCACTGTAGACAAGTGTGGTCTTAACTGGGAACAGTTAATCCTAGCATGGGCCTAATTACCGTTCATTACGCCAGCGCCCGCGGTCCGCCCGCTTCAGGTGATGATTTGCGAAGTCATCATCCGAAGCGGCATATAGCCACGCCCTCGAGGAGCCGCTACTGGCTTGAGAGGCCAGCCTCGTTGCCAATTCCTTCGCAGGCCGTCGTTCGCCGTGACCGCGCGATTTCAGGGCCTCCAATATACCTTCCACAAGATAGTTAAGACATCTATCTTTAAAGCTCACGAAGTCCCATGAAGCCCAACATACCTTCTTTGGTGCTGGCAGCGAGCAGTGGGCGGCGGCGCCAGAGCTCCCGTGGGCCTGCGCATGGAGCACATCGGTGGGCTAGCGTGGCGGGCGGCGGGGGGCACACGCCAGCGGGCGGCGAGGCGGCGGCGCAAGGGGAGCACGGGTGGGAGGGATGGCGACGGCAAGTCCGGGCGTGAGAGACGGGTAAACAGTGCTAGGGTTTGAGTGAGATCCAATAGAAGTAATTATTTGTATGTATCTCAAATAGTGGAAGATGGAGAAAGAAAAAAATCTTCCAGAAGATATATGATTTCCGCCTCCTTTCCTCTCTCTCCCAGGCCTGGATATCGGCCCAACCAATACAGCCCATCAAATCAGTCGCCCCATCCGCCGGTGGTCCAGTGCTATGGTTTGTACGGAATGCAACTAAACCCGTTATAAGAGGGAGAGAATCCCTACAGTATAACCGAGCCCGAAACTCTAGCTGAAGAAGACATTGCCACTGGTCACATGACGAAATACTTGAGGGCAGGCAAGGCATCGTCGTTCATTGAAGAACATGAGCCGTCTCGCAGCACAACCACAAATCGAACACGTACCGCCTCCTCGTGCTGGATTAAACTCGCGGGCTTTCTTGATGCAGAACAGCTAGCACCCCCGGCTACTTCGATGAGCACTATCCCAACCACTTCAAGGACGCCGAGGACTCCGAAAACTGCGAGGACAGACAGAGACAGGCGCCACCATGCATCATTCATCAGGCGCTTGCATTGATTTCACCTTCCGGCGCCCCTCCGCCTCCAGCGCCGGCACCACCTGCGCCGACTCGTCCAGGCACCGCGTGCACTCGGCCGCGGTGCGGTTGGCCCTGCACTGGCTCCCCAGCGCCGCTGTCGGCACGCCGTCGCCATCATCGTAGAACCAGCCGCGGAACGTGCCCTCGCGGGCCATGGGCCGGCCGGTGTCCGCGTACGATAGGAAGCAAGCGGCGCGTGGGAAATCTATTCGCTGCATATGCGGCGCGGACACATTGCGTCGCACAGGGCGGGGAGGAATCTTCCTCCTCTCGACCCCGCCGCCGGCGAGCTAGGGGAGGACGAGAGGGAGGAGCGGCCGCCGAGGAGGGGCGGTTGGTGGGGGGAGAGGCCGCCGGTGAGGTCACCGGCGGCCGGGGTGGTGGTGGGCGGCGGCGGCCTTTAGGTTTTGGGTTGCCGTGGTTCCAAGGTCCACCGGATCTAGAGGAGGGGGCTGAGGGCGGCAGCAGCCCAGCGGTGGAGGCGGGTTGGCCGGTGGAGGGCGAGGCGGCACTGGAGCGCCGCCGGCTGGGCGGGGCCGGACCCCCGGTGGGTGGTGGGCGGGCGGCGCGGCGCGGCGGCGGGAGCCACCGGCCGGGGTGGAGGACGAGGGGGCGGGGTGGAGGACGCGGGGCGGAACGAAGAAGATGAACAGTCTTTTGTGATTGAATGGAAAAAAATGCATACGCGGCGAATAGATGTCTCCGCCAGCGATGTCATTAGATTCGTCGCGAAAAGTTACACCCATCTTTAAAAAAGTTTTGTAAATAAACTTCATTTAGTACTTCATGCATGCGAGATTCTCTTTTCAGGAAATGTACGTGCTAGTGTAGATATCCAAACAAAGAGCCAAAAGGCTTCCTCCGTTCCGGAAAATACATAGGATCTACCCTTTTTCTCTGCGGTGTTGCAGGGACACATGAGCCTCAGCTACAAGGCCCCCACCCCCAGCTCTCGAGCGTAAATGTGGGCTGTGTCTTCCTTTGTTGGGCTACAATGAGGCAGCTGGCCGGGCTGCTGTGTGGCAGGCAGGCCAATCACGTGGAACCTATAATCTTCCGGAATTTTTTTTTCTAATCATCTTCCAGTGTTTAAGATTCGTGCAAACATCTACCACCATTAGATCTCCACAGTAAAACTTAGCACACCGTCTCCTTCCTCCCGTGAAGCCCGCGCCGCCGCGCCCGCCACCCCGCCTGCCGTCGCCCCCGGCCGCCACCGCACCATGGCCGCCGCAGCCCCCGGCTCCCGTCGCGCCCAGCCGACGCGGCCCTCCCCTGCACCGCCGCCGCGGCCATGCTCCGCGCCGCCAGCCGCCCTCCTGTGCCCCGCCGCCGCGGCCCCGGCCGCCACCGCCCCTGCTCCCGTCGCTCCGCGCCGCCCGCGCCCCCCCCCCCCCCCCCCGCATCGCGGCCGCCCGCCGGCCGCCTCTCCGCGCGCGCCTGGCTGTCCGCAGGGAGCGCTGCCGCCGGCGCCGGAGTCCGGAGAGGAAGCCCATACCCCCTCCAAAAAAAATGTTGATGTAGGGTTAATAAATGTTGAATCTATTATATCCAAATGTTAAAATAGTTTATAATAGATGTTAAATCCATTATGTCAAAATGTTGAAATATTTTTAGGTAATGTTGAATCTAATTTGAGCATAATAGGCTTTATAGATATATAGACTATTCATCTTCCAGAAGTTATATAGGGACACCCGGCCAATTAGAGGGCCTGCAGCAGGAGCACGGGCCAGGCAGCCAGCAGCGCTGCCGTCCGGTGGATGCTGTATGTCATCCGCAAGATTTTTTATTATTTATTTTTTAATATTTGAGATCCGTGCGGAAAGAAATGAATGAATAAGATGAAAAAGCGTGGAGACAGCTGGTTCCGCGCATGGCTGGCATGTGAAGGAGAGCAGGACAGGTGTCGACATATGGTTGACTGTCGTGGAGGGTTGTTGGGTGGATTTTTTTTTGCTAAAGGGGAATTGTATTAAAATGGAGTGCAGTACATCCCCGCAAATTTACAGAAAACCCTGGAGAAAATGGAAATTACACGGAGCAACCCCCAAACACCAGGAGCTTTCCGACGCCGCCGGACTCCCGTCCGCCGGAGAAGAAGACACACAGCAAGGCAGGATCCACCTCCAATCTTCCCAGGAGACGTCAAAGCATTTTGATGCCGCAAGAGCCAGCACCCGGCACCCACACTAAAGTACATCGTTGATGATGAAAGAACATCGGCCGCCATCTTGAGAAGAAGAGGAGAGGAAGCAAGATCCACCGCCGCCAGCCAAACGACCGGCGAGGGGAAGACAAGGCCACCGCCACCAACATCGCTAGCAGCGCGGCCACGGAATCCCATGGGGATGCCGAAGAGGCCCACCATTTCGCAAAAAAATTGGCCAAACAAAACTCATACCGCCGCCGCCGGAGATGGGGAAGCCTCTGAAGTAGACAGTCGCAGTGGCACCGCCATCCTCCGCCGAAAGCTTCACACGCCCACCGGAACCGGAGCAGAGACACCAAAAGCACCTCACAAAATCTTCTCCGGAGACCACGCCGAGACCGTCGCCGTCCTCATCACAGAAGATCTGGAGGGCCCTTATTCGCTGGGAAGGAGACTCCTCCATCGCCATGAAAGCAAGCTCCATCACCAACGAAGTCGACGAGCAAACCCTAGTCTACTAGCTAAATCACAGACCTAAACTAGCAACTATAGCTACGCCGGACGTCGATCCGCCACGTCCCCTACCCGATCCGGTGCCGGAGAGGCTGCCGGAGGGGAGGGACTGGGAGAATCGACGCCGGAGACGAGATCGCCCCTGTTTCGCCTCTCTCGGACACTGTAGGGAGGGGAAAAGGGGAACCAGAGAGCGTTGTCTAAGACTGACTCCAACAGCACAGTCAGCGGGCGAGGCATTTTGCTTCGCGAGGAGAGAGGAGAGCTAAAAATGAATCGCCTCTCTCCTGCTATGCATTTCTCCGCGGCCGTGGGCGAGCGGCGCGGGTGCGGCCGACGAGCGCTAGCCGCGGCGGCGGGCAAGCTCGGGGGCAAACGCGGGCTGCGGGCACGACCGGCGGCCCCCTGCTTCACCTCCGGCGAGCGCGGCCCCCTGCTTCACCTCTGCCCGTGCGCGTGACCATGTGGGAGTTCGCGGGCGCTCGCTGGGCGGAGCAGGGGTGGACCTTGCGGTGGAGTAGGGGCCCCACCCCCGGCGGCGGGCCTCGCGGGCGGATCCGAGCGCGCGGTCACAGCTCGGCTCCCGTCCGCCGCGCGGTGCGGTGGCGGCACCCGCGGGGCCCCCGTCGTCCTCGGCGGCGCCCTCCTGACCTCCGCTTCCTCCTCGCCGTCTTCGGAGGCGCCTAGGCGGCTGCTCCCGCCCGGCTCTCCTCCTCGGACCGCCTCCGGCGCAGGCCCGGCACCTCGGCGTCCACCTCGGCGTCGGAGAAGATGAAGCCGAGGTCCCGCAGGCCCTTGACCTATTCGAACTGTGCTGCGGTGGCCTGGTGGCTCCGCGTCCGCCGGTGCTGCTGCCCACCTCCACCAGTCGTGGGGCTCGACGCGGGAACCGGCCCTGCCGGCGCGCGGTCCGCCTCGCTCTGCCCCCCTCCTTCCCTGCGCGGCGTGCGGGCGCGGCGCTGCCCGCCTGCCCCTCCTCTCCCCTGCTGGATTTTGCGTCCGCCGTTGGAGACGAGAAATTTTGCGTGAGGGATGCATCTACTGTTCACAATGCAAACGAAGGAGCGTTGCCTTGTTAGACTCAGTCTAATGAGGGACTGAGCGGAATTTTGTTGGGTTGACTTCTTTTGGACGTGAAACTTTGATTTCATTTTTCTTTCAAACTATAAGTGCATTTTGAATTCTGTTCGAACCATGATGTTACTTAGATTTTATACAATGAAATAAGATCCAATATGAATATATTTTATTTAAAAAAAATAAACATTTAAAATATATTAATTCAACATTTTGATATACATGTTCAACATTTTTTAGATACTATCTCAACATTTCCACATAAAATGTTGAAGTAGTTTATTAAAATTGTTGAACTACATTTGAATAAATGTTGAGTATAAAGTACACCTACCACCTTGCTTGTACAACCGTCTGAGCGTGTTGCTGCGTGATTTGCTCTCCTAACAGCTATTGTCCGGCATGTGCAGCTCACAAAATTCAAATCCGACGACAGCTCAAAGCAATAATGGGGCATGTGCAGCTCACAAAATTCAAATCCGACGACAGCTCAAAGCAATAATGGACCATAGTGGGCCGTGCGATAGATAGCTTCGCATCTTCCGGAATATACTCCTGCCGTGCTGCCCAAAGTAGCAGGGAGCGATTATGGCCCTTTGGGGGGGGGGGGGGGGAAGGCTATTCCCCGCATATGCGAAGGGGAACAAACGCATTGCAGAAGTTTTCACCCGCCGCTCCCCCGCCATCCGCCGCCTCCCCAAGCTCCGGCGCCACCCCCGGCGCCTCTGCCGCCGCCCTCCACCGCCGCCAACCCTAACCAAGTTCATCGCCACCGCGCCGCCGGCTTCTTCTCGCCCCCGCCGCCGGCCGCCGCCCACCTGGGGTCCTACCCCAGCCGGCCAGCGGTGCGGGAGCGCCGCCTCAGCCTCCGCCGGCCGAACCGTCGCCACAGCCCGTCCTCCGCCGACCGGGGCCCCTCCTCTTCTATCGCCGGCGGCCATGGTGCTCCCCGAACCCAGGTAACCCGGAACCCTAAAGCTCCGCCGCCTCCCTCCACCACCCCGGTGGCCGGCGACCTCGCCGGCGGCCGCTCCCCCCACCTACCACCCCTCCCCGACCACCCCCTCCCCCTCCCCAAGCTCCGGCCGCCGCTTACCTCAACGGAGAAGATGAACAGGAGCCACGACTCCCTCTGCTGCGATGGATCGATAGGAAATTGCATATGCGATATATAGATTTTCCCCCGTTTGGCACCCATGGTGGATTTTGGAATCTATGGATTGAGAATCTGGATTATGGCTAGAATCTGAAGTGTCTTGTTTGGATCCTTGGATTATAGAATCAGATTTTATGTATTTTGATTCATACATCCCATATATGCCCTTGGTATTTTTTTTCTTTTTGCCACCACATGCAACACAACACTACTTCCCACCAGTACACATGAATCTCAACATGAATACATGATCACACTGTTGCTCCACATTACTCATGAAGACATGCATAGATGCAAAGCACATGAGTACAGTTACGTACAAATCCACTTACAACCAATATTTGTTCTTACAAATACCCTCACACCTTTACGGTTATAAAACAAAGCATCTGCGATAGAATCTCGGAAGGCATTCATGTCAGCATCCTCATCACCCAATTGACTACCTGCATCACTTCCTTTTTTTAGTTGTACAGTTTGACTAAAAAAATGAAGTGTGGCTAAAAAATAGGAAGCAATTATCAAGTGAGGGTACAGAATAAAATTAGTCGACACAATTAAACAGTCTACATACAACTAACATTTCGTTTAGTAGTAGCTCCTTAATATTCAATTGTGATCAGTCAAAGAGTCTCACCGTTTCTTCATTCTCCAGAACATCATCGGCGTCTTCGTCGTAGGGGTTCTGGCTCCAACTAAATGCGGCAGGGTCGTGGAGGCCACCATCGAAGGCAGCGTCGGCGACACTACGAGTACCGACAGCCGTAGTGCTTCTTCCTCGAGCCGGACGAGGTGGTCGGAATTGACGCGACGAAGTGGCAGCAGGAGGACGACTCGACGCGGCTCGGGCATGTCCTCGGGCACCTCCACGTTGCTGAGAAGGGACGCTGACGTCGTGCTCAGGTGCCACGCCGGCTGGGGCTGCCGCAGCACGGCCAGGGCCGCGACCACCTCCTGCGCCAAGCCCAGCAGCACGGCCAGCAGCACAGCCAGGACCTCGGCCAACGCCAGTGGCGGACCCAGAAAAGTTTAGAAGCCTGGGCTATTTAGTAGAGTAAGCTATAAATTATACCTAACCTTAATAATATGTAATCTGCTATTTATATGGGTCTAATGGAAACAAAGTAGAGGAGCCCGGGCCATGGCCCAGGGTCGGGCCCGCCACTGGCCAGCGTATGGCTGGGCGTTCGGGTTACCCGAACATTTCGGGTCGGGTTTTTCGGGCTTTTAAAATTTCGGGTTTTGAAAACTGGAACCCGAAATTTGCTGACAAAAACTAGAACCCGACATTTCGGGTACCCGAAATTTCGGGTTCGGGTTCGGGTAAACCCGAACCACCCGAATTGCCGACCCGCTCGCCCCGCGCCGCTTGGAGCAGGGGAGGCTTGCCCCACCCCACGCCCGCGCCGGCCGGCGCAGCTCCTCGGCCCGGCGCAGGTGAGGAGGCCGCAGCTCCTCGCCCGCCGGCCTGGCGCAGATCACCTGAGAGAGGGGCCGGAGGAGAGAGGCGGTGGAGATGGCGTTGGCGGAGGCCATTGGGAGATGGAGGAGCTGGGGCCGAGCCGAGAGGATAAGATGGAGGGGGACGAGGGCGCAGAGGGAGCCGGTGACGGTGAGGCGGCCGCCCCGGCGGCCACTGCGGCGAGGGCGAGATCCGGAGCTGCGCCGGCTCGCCTGCTCGCCGGGGAGGGAGAGGAAGGAGCGGGAGGCGCCGGATGCCTCCATGGATCCGGTCGGAGAAGAAGAGAGGGGGGGCCGGCACTGGATCCGGCCGCCGGGGGTCGCCGCGAGCAAGGGGGTCGCCTTGAGCAGCACCGTCGGAGGAAGTAGGCCATGGTCGCGTGCGGTGGCGCGGGGACGGCGGCCGGCGGGCGAAGGGCGGTGGCGTGGCGGCGGTCGGCGGGCGAGGGGCGCTGGTGGCCTGGGCAACTCGCGAATCGCGACTCGGGTGTAGTGGCGGCGTGACTGACTGGGCCACTGGGTTGTGGGGGTGGGCTGTGCGCCTGTGCGGCTGGGCTGGGCTGTGCGTCTAGGTTAGGGTTAAGGGTTTCGTGGGCTGGGCTGCAAGTGCAATGAGTAAATATACATGGGCTGGATTGTATTTCGGGTATTTCGGGTAGTTCGGGTACTGTGGCCCAATACCCGAACTACCCGTAATAATTTCGGGTACCGTGGGTTAGAACCCGAAATAGGGTTCGGGTTTTTCGGGTTCGGGTTATTCGGGTTCGGTCTCGGGTTTTTCGGGCTCGGGTTTCGGGTTTCGGGTATTTTGCCCACCCATAGGCCAGCGCCACGACCAGCGCGTGCCACTACCAGCGCCACGGGCACTGCCGGCACTGTTGCCCTCCATGAATAGGCTGGCCGGAGACGATCGAAGAATGTCTGAAGGAGACATGGTGTCGGTGATGTCCATAGCTTGTGAGTTGAGGTCGAGCCCCTCGAATGCAACGGCTCCACGACGAGGAAGACAACCATGGCCGCGGTAGTGCCCTACTAAAAAACTTATTAACCGAGGCGCTTTGAAAAGGCCTCGGAGGCGGACACGTTAAAAAACCGCCTCGGTTAATGTCTACAATTAACCGAGGCGGTTATTTTTATTAACCAAGATGGTTAAAATAACCGCCTCGCAAAATAAATTAACCAAAGTGGTTGGCTTATTTACCGAGGCGGTTAAAAAAACTGTCTCGTAAAATAGATTAATCGAGGCAGACATGTATAAAGCGTCTACCTCAAAAAATCCGGCCCAACCCAGATCCAATCGTAGCCCACTTCCATATTCAACTATAAAAGAAAACCTAACCCTAACCCCTCTCTCCCGTACGCCCCCTTCCTCAAATCTCTCTCTCCCGTGTGCCCCCTACGCCCCTTCCTCAAATCTCTCTCTCTCTCCCTCAACTCTCTCTCCCTCCCCGGCGGGCGGCGCCCCTTCGCGAAGCGGTGCGGTGGGGGGCCTCGAGCGGTGGCGGCGGCGGCTCCGCTGTAACACCCCGGTGTTAATCTTGTGTTAATCTTGGTGCTAATATCATGCTTAATCGATAATTAAGGCATAAGCAAGGTCATTAGCTCTAATCAAGTTGCATAGTAAACATCAACTTAGCTGAATTCGACTATGTTTTTTTCTATGATCCGAGCTTCAAATCAAGTTGTGCCCGAAAGGAATGTTGTAGATCATCTTGTCCTCTACAACTTCTATTTTGGACGAAATTCGAGTGCCAATATGAAATTCAGAGTTTTGGACGGTCAAAATTTGATCAAAAATCACTCAAACTCGGTACTGTGCCTCCCCTGTTTTTGCCACGGCGACGGCGTGCAGGGCCGGCGACGCCACGCGTCGCCGTGCCGACGACCACCACCGCCGCTTAACCCCGTCGTTGCGTTGCGATCGCCAAGTCTGATTTTGCTACTTCCCGTTCCTCTTCCTCGCCCGCGCGGAGTACGCAGCGGAGCCGTGCAACCCTAGCCCCGCCGCTCGCCGCGCCGGCGTTCGCACCGACCATCCATCGTCACCTGCCTCGATTCCTCGCGCCCCAAGCCGCCCCACCTCGCCCTCCACCTCCTCCGCCCGTCCCTGAGCTCGGCCGTGCCACACCCAGGCCGAATCGGCCCTGCGCCACCGTCGGCTGCCATTGTTGCTGCCCGAGCTCCGCCCCCTCCCGTCGAGCACCACCTTCCAGCTTCCCTCCACTCAAATTGAGCCCCCGGTGAGCTTCCTCGCGACCCACTCATGCTCCCCGACCCTTTTCCCCTTCGATTCCGGCCTTGCCACCGCTGGAACGCCGCCACGCCACCACCCCTGCCCTGTCTCCACTGCTGCGCCGCTGCGAGCCGCCTCTGCACCGCCCCCGCCGCACTGCTCATGCCTTTGCTCCGCCGGCTCGCCCTGGCCGTGGGGCTGCCCTTCCGCGCCGCCGACCGGCCCCCGCCGGCGGGGAACACCGCCGCCGCCGCGTGCCTGGCCGCGCGCCGGGCGAGGCGCGTGAGCAGAGTGGGGCTGGGCTGGGCCTCTCACTGACCAGTGGGGCCCAGTTGTCAGCCCCTGTTTAGAGTTTCCAAAAATTGTTTAAATGGGTGAAAAATTTAAAAAATCGTAGAAAAGTGTAGAAAAATGCTAAAAATGCAAACTCAATTTTGTTGGCTTAGTTAAATTCCAAACTTCAGGGGAAAATTATCCTTGCTTGTGCTACATTAGTTGTATTTGTGCTATAAATTGCCTTGTGTTTAATCTTAATTAAATTATTCCTGCTTTTCTGTTGCTCTAAAAATTATGAAATTTAAGCAGTAGCCTAATATTTGCATGTGCAATCCACTGTAAAAATTTCATATGCTGGTGTTGTGTAGATCTAATTATGTTTGGTTTACCTTGCTTGAGCTAAAATAAATGTTTTTTATCATCAATAAATGTTAGAAAAATTTTGTGTCTTGATTTATCAATATCATGTTAATGTGGTAAATTTTTGGTTGTTAGACCATATCTGCAAGTTAGGTTTTTGCTTTTGATTTGTTCCTAGCTACTCTTTTCTTTTATAATTGTTATTAGTGAATTCTTTCATGCATGGATAAGTTGAACAAAACAAGCTCCTGTTTAAATCCTTCTCAACTTGTAAGGCCAGGTTGATATTTGTTTTTGGTACCTCCGAAGCAAGTTTAGTAACTGTTGTTGGAGGAGACACCTCAGACTAAAATAAATTGCATTCTGAACCCACACATCAACACTCAAATCGTCCAGTTATTCCTTTCATTGTGGTAGCTACTCAGTCGATGCATGTCAGTGTTATCGGTTCTTGTAATTGCATTGCATCATGAGCCCTCGCATCATTCCATTGCACCGTTTAAACTCTTGCATGGCATCTTTTTAATATGTGTAGATGCCGCGAACGAAGCAGTCTACAAGTTGGTTGCCGAGCCGACCCAGGAGCAGCAAGCAGGGGAACCGCAAGTCGAGGAAGTCGTTGAGCAAGCTCTA